>NC_045436.1:120563002-120649380 GCF_002776525.5 Piliocolobus tephrosceles
CTCTAATGCCCAGGCTGGAGTGCAGGGGTACAATTTCTCCTCACTGCAACCTCTGCCTTCTGGTTCAAGCAATTCACATGCCTCAGCCTCCCGAATAGCTGGGATGACAGGCACCCACCACCACATCTGGCTAATTTTTGTATTTTTAGTAGAGACGAGATTTCACCTTTCTGGCCAGACTGGTTTCAAACTGCTGACCTCAGGCGATCCACCCACCATGGTTTCCGAAAGTGCTGATGAAAGGAGGGGCCCGCTGGGCTTCCTGGGTCCAGTAGGGGCTCAGAAGGCTGTGAAACTCACTCATTTCCTACATCAGAACTTACTTTGGTCCTGGATGAATAATATTGAAGATATACGCTTAACATATTCCTAACATCAGAATTTGTGCATGTATTTTCTTCCTCAAGAAAGGTATAAGCAGCGAAAATTCTGCTGTAAGTTTCCCAGTGTCCTGTATTGTAAGCTTCCCAGTGTCCCCCTCCCCTAAAACTAAAAGGAAAGTTAAAACCCCTTTTTTTCTGAGACCAGATGCCTTATCCATGCTCCCAATTCCAATTCCCTGTAAACATACTTTGTAAAGTCCTGTAAAATCCTGTCTCCTTTGCCAGGCCACTGCAAGAAAGTAGATAAAACCTAAGTTACAATTCCAGTTTTCCTCAATATCTAAGACATGTCACAAAATAATTTACTGCATTTGTTTCTCACTCTAGTAACATCTTCCCTCTGAACGTATGTCCCACCTTAAGGAGTTTAAAAGGCAACAGCACATTCTAACTCTGGCTACCCACTCGGGACCCCTTCCACGCTGTGGAAGCTTTGTACTGTCACTCTGCTCAATAAAGTCTACAGCTTTTTTGTTTTTTTGTTTTTTCTCTCAGTCCAATACTTTGTCATGGCTAAGGCAAGAAGAACCTTTGACATTTCACTGGGATTATAGGTATGAGCCACCATGCCTGACTCTTCCATCATTTTATACTAGGCTCTATAAGTTGTTCTATGTCATTTTTTCTTGTAGATGTGTATGTGTCTTCAATAGAATAAGTGGGAAAGAATTGATCCACTTATGATCACTTCAGTATTCTATGCCGTATGATTAATTTGAGGTCTGTTCATAGGAAACCTATTTTGTATTTAAAATATCTATGAATAAATATTTTACAATCCATAATAAATGTTTCAGTAGTTGTAAAAATTTAAATCCACACACTTTTATGATTTTGCTCTGTTTCTATTGACAATATAAAATTAATTTGCTAGTTGCACAGTGACTTCTGCTGACTAACTCAACAGCTTATATTTTGGAGATTTTGAGACATGACTGCAAATACTGTGACATTCGAATCAAACCATGGTCCCTCCCCTTGAACTTTAGCAAGTCTTGTGACTGTCTCAGCAAAAAAGTATAGTAGAAGAAGACTATTAGAAAAGACACTACATTATCTCTGTCTGTCTCTCTGTCTCTGTCTGTCTGTCTTTGTTTTTATTTATATCTCTTTCTATCTCTCTCTCTGTCCTTTTTCCTTCTCTCTCTTTTTCTCCCTCTGTACACTTTGGAGCACTGTGTTACATCCAAAGTCCTGATGATAAATGACAGTTTGGGGAGAGGTGCAGAGAGGAGACTAGAAAGTCAGGATTATTCAGTCAAAAAGGAATTTCAGTCTTTTGACATCAATCACTAAGCATGTGAATTAATGACCTTCAGATGATTACATCCTCAGCCATCATATGAAAGTAACGACCAGAGAAATACTCTGTATGAACCACCTGGCTGAGCCCACCCAACACTCATGCTATGAGAGTTCTATTAAAATGCTTATTGTTCTTCAAAGTCCCCACAGTTGAGGGTAGTTGGTTATGAAGTGATAGATAACTAAAATGATATTTCTAAAATCTTAATTATACATTCATAATAACATACAATTAATATAGAGGCAAGAAAATGAAAACTACAAATGTAATATTTTGAAAATAACTGTAACCCAGAAAGGGGAGTCAGCATAGCATGGTGGTTAAGAGCTCTTGTACTCTGGATCCAGTTAGCCTGGATTCAAGTCCTTGCAAAACCACTACAGAATTATGTGGGGTTTGGCAAGTTGCCTCAACTCTATGCCTCAAATTCTCCATCAGTGAAACGGAGATGGAGTAATACCATTATCTACCTCGTGTGGCTGATGAAAGGTTGGATGTATTAACTTGGTAAAGCACTACAGTAGCTGTATGTAGCAAATGAAATTTGCATGAATTACAATAATTATTAAGTAGACAGAAAAATTTTCATGATTTGAATCCTTACCTAAAATGCTTCATATATTTTAAATGTATCATGTTTCAAATGTAAATGATAAAATGACAGAATTTGCTATTTTAAATATGTCAGAATTAAATTTATGATAATTTAATTAACCGATGACTGACAAATTCATTGGGTCCTCTGGGCAAAATTTGATCAGCCACATGTTTACATGTCTTTTTTTTTTAATATTTGAGGTAAAATTACATAAAATAACATGCACTATTTTAACCATTTAAAAGTGAACAATTCAGTGGCATTCACAAGGCATTCACAGTATAATGTAATTGTCACTTCAATCTAGATCCAAAATTGTCACCAACCTACAAGGATGTTTATACACATTAGGCAGGCACTCTCCATTCAAGCTTGCCTATCCTGGAATATGGCATTTTTTTTCAAATCATTCCATTGTATATTAGAAGATTTGTTTAAAGACATACAAAAATTATATTTTTTTCTTAATTCTCTTGATGTTTTGTATCACATTTATTGGTTTGCATATGTTTAAACTTCCCTGCATCCCTAAAATAAATTCCATTTCATCATAGTGTATAAACTTTTTGATGTGTTGTTGGATTTCATTGGCTAATATTTGTTGAGAATTTTTGCATCTATGTTCACCAGAAAAGTTGGCCTACAGATTTTTTTTCTATATTTTTATTTTTATTTTTTATTTTTATTTTTATTTTATTTTATTATTATTATTTATTTTTTTTTTTTTTTGGCTCCTTCTTTCTGGTTTTGGTATCAAGGTAATCCTTACACAGCCATAAAACATTTTTTTTTCAAAACATAGACTTCTCTTTAATATTTTGGAGGAAACATTTTAAAAAAATGGTTTAACTGTTTTTTAATACTTTGAATGAAATTAGTACATTTTTTATGTGAGTTTTTATTCCTGCTTCAATTTTGTTCCTCATTATTTCTCTCCTCATGCTTCTGTTTCTTCATAATTCAATTCTGATTGGTTGTACATGTCTAAAAAATTACATCCTTTAGATTTTTTCATTTGTTGGCAGATATTTGTTTATAATAGTCTCTTACAATCCTTTGTATTTTTGTGTATCAGTTGTTGTGTATCCTTTTCATCTCTTATTTTATTTATTTGAGTCATCTCTTTTTGGAGCTATTCCAGCTGAAGCTTTTGTCAATTTATCTTTTCTTTTGTTGATCTTTAAATATTTTCCAAATGATTTTATCTTTTCTCCTGTAGATCTTTAAATATTTTCCAAACGATTTTTTTTTTGTTTTTCTTTTTCTTTTTTTTTTTTTGTTTTTTTTTATACTTTAAGTTCTAGGATACATGTGCATAACGTGCGGGTTTGTTACATATGTATACTTGTGCCATGTTGGTGTGCTGCACCCATCAACTCGTCAGCACCCATCAATTCATCATTTATATCAGGTATAACTCCCCAATGCAATCCCTCCCCCCTCCCCCCTCCCCATGATAGGCCCCAGTGTGTGATGTTCCCCTTCCCGAGTCCAGGTGAACTCATTGTTCAGTTCCCACCTATGAGTGAGAACATGCGGTGTTTGGTTTTCTCTTCTAGTGATAGTTTGCTAAGAATGATGGTTTCCAGCTGCATCCATGTCCCTACAAAGGACACAAACTCATCCTTTTTTATGGCTGCATAGTATTCCATGGTGTATATGTGCCACATTTTCTTAATCCAGTCTGTCACTGATGGACATTTGGGTTGATTCAAGTCTTTGCTATTGTGAATAGTGCCGCAATAAACATACGTGTGCATGTGTCTTTATAGCAGCATGATTTATAATCCTTTGGGTATATAGCCAGTAATGGGATGGCTGGGTCATATGGTACATCTAGTTCTAGATCCTTGAGGAATCGCCATACTGTTTTCCATAATGATTGAACTAGTTTACAATCCCACCAACAGTGTAAAAGTGTTCCTATTTCTCCACATCCTCTCCAACACCTGTTGTTTCCTGATTTTTTAATGATTGCCATTCTAACTGGTGTGAGATGGTATCTCATTGTGGTTTTGATTTGCATTTCTCTGATGGCCAGTGATGATGAGCATTTTTTCATGTGTCTGTTGGCTGTATGAATGTCTTCTTTTGAGAAATGTCTGTTTATATCCTTTGTCCACTTTTTGATGGGGTTGTTTGTTTTTTTCTTGTATATTTGTTTGAGTTCTTTGTAGATTCTGGATATTAGCCCTTTGTCAGATGAGTAGATTGCAAAAATTTTCTCCCATTCTGTAGGTTGCCTGTTCACTCTGATGGTAGTTTCTTTTGCTGTGCAGAAGCTCTTTAGTTTAATTAGATCCCATTTGTCAATTTTGGCTTTTCTTGCCATTGCTTTTGGTGTTTTAGACATGAAGTCCTTGCCCATGCCTATGTCCTGAATGGTACTACCTAGATTTTCTTCTAGGGTTTTTATGGTATTAGGTCTAACATTTAAGTCTCTAATCCATCTTGAATTAATCTTTGTATAAGGAGTAAGGAAAGGATCCAGTTTCAGCTTTCTACTTATGGCTAGCCAATTTTCCCAGCACCATTTATTAAATAGGGAATCCTTTCCCCATTTCCTGTTTTTCTCAGGTTTGTCAAAGATCAGATGGCTGTAGATGTGTGGTATTATTTCTGAGGACTCTGTTCTGTTCCATTGGTCTATATCTCTGTTTTGGTACCAGTACCATGCTGTTTTGGTTACTGTAGCCTTGTAGTATAGTTTGAAGTCAGGTAGCGTGACGCCTCCAGCTTTGTCCTTTTGACTTAGGATTGTCTTGGCAATGCGGGCTCTTTTTTGGTTCCATATGAATTTTAAAGCAGTTTTTTTCCAATTCTGTGAAGAAACTCATTGGTAGCTTGATGGGGATGGCATTGAATCTATAAATAACCTTGGGCAGTATGGCCATTTTCACGATATTGATTCTTCCTATCCATGAGCATGGTATGTTCTTCCATTTGTTTGTGTCCTCTTTGATTTCACTGAGCAGTGGTTTGTAGTTCTCCTTGAAGAGGTCCTTTACATCCCTTGTAAGTTGGATTCCTAGGTATTTTATTCTCTTTGAAGCAATTGTGAATGGAAGTTTATTCCTGAATTGGCTCTCTGCTTGTCTGTTACTGGTGTATAAGAATGCTTGTGATTTTTGCACATTAATTTTGTATCCTGAGACTTTTCTGAAGTTGCTTATCAGCTTAAGAAGGTTTTGGGCTGAGACGATGGGGTTTTCTAAGTATGCCATCATGTCATCTGCAAACAGGGACAATTTGACTTCTTCTTTTCCTAACTGAATACCCTTGATTTCTTTCTCTTGCCTGATTGCCTTAGCCAGAACTTCCAACACTATGTTGAATAGGTGTGGTGAGAGAGGGCATCCCTGTCTTGTGCCAGTTTTCAAAGGGAATTTTTCCAGTTTTTGCCCATTCAGTATGATATTAGCTGTGGGTTTGTCATAAATAGCTCTTATTATTTTGAGGTACGTTCCATCAATACCGAATTTATGGAGCGTTTTTAGCATGAAGGGCTGTTGAATTTTGTCAAAAGCCTTTTCTGCATCTATTGAGATAATCATGTGGTTCTTGTCTTTGGTTCTGTTTATATGCTGGATTACGTTGATTGATTTGCGAATGGTGAACCAGCCTTGCATCCCAGGGATGAAGCCCACTTGATCATGGTGGATAAGCGTTTTGATGTGCTGCTGAATCCGGTTTGCCAGTATTTTATTGAGGATTTTTGCATCGATGTTCATCAGGGAGATTGGTCTAAAATTCTCTTTTTTTGTTGTGTCTCTGCCAGGCTTTAGTATCAGGATGATGTTGGCCTCGTAAAATGAGTTAGGGAGGATTCCCTCTTTTTCTATTGGTTGGAATAGTTTCAGAAGGAATGGTACCAGCTCCTCCTTGTACCTCTGGTAGAATTCAGCTGTGAATCCATCTGGTCCTGGACTTTTTTTGGTTGGTAGGCTATTAATTATTGCCTCAATTTCAGAGCCTGCTATTGGTCTATTCAGGGATTCAACTTCTTCCTGGTTTAGTCTTGGAAGAGTGTAAATGTCCAGGAAATTTTCCATTTCTTCTAGATTTTCTAGTTTATTTGCTTAGAGGTGTTTATAGTATTCTCTGATGGTAGTTTGTGTTTCTGTGGGGTCGGTGGTGATATCTCCTTTATCATTTTTTATTGTGTCTATTTGATTCCTCTCTCTTTTCTTCTTTATTAGTCTTGCTAGCGGTCTGCCAATTTTGTTGATCTTTTCAAAAAACCAACTCCTGGATTCATTGATTCTTTGGAGGGTTTTTTGTGACTCTATCTCCTTCAGTTCTGCTCTGATCTTAGTTATTTCTTGCCTTCTGCTAGCTTTTGAATGTGTTTGCTCTTGCTTCTCTAGTTCTTTTAATTGTGATGTTAGAGTGTCAATTTTAGATCTTTCCAGCTTTCTCTTGTGGGCATTTAGTGCTATAAATTTCCCTCTACACACTGCTTTAAATGTGTCCCAGAGATTCTAGTATGTTGTATCTTTGTTCTCATTGGTTTCAAAGAACAGCAAAAGAAACTACCATCAGAGTGAACAGGCAACCTACAGAATGGGAGAAAATTTTTGCAATCTACTCATCTGACGAAGGGCTAATATCCAGAACCTACAAAGAACTCAAACAAATTTACAAGAAAAAGACAAACAACTCCATCAAAAAGTGGGCAAAGGATATGAACAGACATTTCTCAAAAGAAGACATTCATACAGCCAACAGACACATGAAAAAATGCTCATCATCACTGGCCATCAGAGAAATGCAAATCAAAACCACAATGAGATACCATCTCACACCAGTTAGAATGGCAGTCAATAAAAAGTCAGGAAACAACAGGTGCTGCAGAGGATGTGGAGTAATAGGAACACTTTTACACTATTGGTGGGATTGTAAACTAGTTCAACCATTATGGAAAACAGTATGGCAATTCCTCAAGGATCTAGAACTAGAAGTACCATATGACCCAGCCATCCCATTACTGTGTATATACCCAAAGGATTATAAATCATGCTGCTATAAAGACACATGCACACGTTTGTTTTTTGTGGCACTATTCACAATAGTAAAGACTTGGAATCAACCCAAATGTCCATCAGTGACAGACTGGATTAAGAAAATGTGGCACATATACACCATGGAATACTATGCAGCCATAAAAAAGGACGAGTTTGTGTCCTTTGTAGGGACATGGATGCAACGGGAAACCATCATTCTTAGCAAACTATCACAAGAACAGAAAACCAAACACCGCATGTTCTCACTCATAGGTGGGAACTGAACAATGAGCTCACTTGGACTTGGGAAGGGGCCTATCATGGGGAGGGGGGAGGAGGGAGGGATTGCATTGGGAGTTATACCTGATGTAAATGATGAGTTGATGGGTGCTGATGAGTTGATGGGTGCAGCACACCAACATGGCACAAGTATACATATGTAACAAACCTGCACATTATCAACATGTACCCTAGAACTTAAAGTATAATAATAATAAAAAATAAATAAATAAATAAATAAATAAATAAATAGACCTTCCATACATTATTTCAAAAGGGCTGAGCTGCAGGTTTCCCTTAGGGAAAGCCCAAATTCATTACAAAGCCACAGGCAACAGAAACTTCCAGGTTTCTGATATTTCCTGTCATAATCTGGCAAGAATCTTCTTTAACGTCTGATTGACCCTCTCTACTTTTCCTGAAGATTGGGGTTTAATGAAGGTAATATTGAATTCTTAGAGCTGATGATATATTTTGTATTATTATTGTTCTAAAATATGGGCCATTATCACTCAGTGAGCTTTAGGTAGCCCAAAACTAGGGATAGTTTCTTCAATAAAAATTTAGAAACTTCAATTGCCTTTTCAGGCCAAGTAGGAAAAGTTTCAATACAACCAGTAAAGGTATCAACAAATACTAATAAATATTTGAATCCTTTACATGGAGGCATGTGAGTATAATCTATTTGTCAGTCTTCACTTGGGTATGTCCTTCTATGCTGAACAGGCTTTACTAAAGGAGGAGATAAAGGTTGATTATTTGGATTATGTTAGGCACATAAATCATAGGCCAGAGTCATTTGTTTTACTGCTTTAAGGAGATTTTTTTCTATAAAAAGATGAGAAATTAATTGAAATAAGGCTGTTTTCTGAAATGAGTAGAGTAATGCAAATGTTTATTTTTCATTGATCAGCCTTTGGTATATATAGCTTCTCATTCTCATCAATTAGTCATGTGGAAAGATTTAATGTTAATCCATGAGTTTTAGCCCATTTATGTTCTTTAGGGTAGTCTAGTGTTATCATTTCTGAGACAGTGGGTACCAACATGTCCACAAGGTTAATTGGTTCCCTTAATGCAACTGCCTTGGCTGTAGCATCTACAAAATAATTCCTTTTTATTATATTAGAGTCTCATTTTTTATGACCCCTCAGTAAATTACAGTAACTTCATTAGGTAGCAGGATATCATGTAGTAAATTTAAAATTTCCAAGTGGTATTTTATACAGAAACTCTTAGCAATTAGGAGTCCCCATTCCTTCCAAACAGCAGCATGAACATTAATCAACAGAAATGACACTTAGAATCAGTGTAAATATTAATTCTTAAGCATTTTCCCAATTGCAGGGCTCTAGTAAGAGCCACGAATTCTGCTTTTTGAATTGAAGTAGAAGCTGACTGGGCCTGGACTTCAATTACTTCATGCTGAAGAACAATAGCATATCCAGTTTTCCAGCTTCCCTGATACATAAATCTGCTCCCATCTGTACACCATTCCATGTCAGGATTATCTAGTAGCTCAAAAGATATTCTCTAAAATGTGTATATAAGAATGATCTAAGGGGCCTATGGATTCAGGCAGACAGGTAGTCAGGTTTAAAGTCTGACATATTTTAAGAGTTATATCAGGAGGACATACCCATAAAGCCTGATACTATAATAAGCACCTCATGTCTTCCATTAATTTCATTTAACCTCTGAGACCCCTTGTACTTGTACTTGATGTGGGTTCAAAACCTCTAGATGTGGCTCCAAAGTTAATTTATTAGCTCACCTACTAGAAGAGCATTCACTGCAACTCTCTGAGACATTCAGACTATCCTGAAGCCACATGATCTAATTTCTTAGAAAATATTTCACCAGTTAAGGGATTTGTCCTAGTTTCTGAACAAGAACACCCAGAGCTGTTCCTGTTTTTTCAGCCACATAAAGGAAGAATGGTTTATCAAGACTGGAGATCCCTGGCGCTGGAGCTATACCCAATTTTTCCTGGAGTGCATTAAAAGCAGGTTTACAATTGATATTCCATTTAAAAGGATCTAAGTATGCTTCCTATGGGGCTTCATATAAAGACTTGGCCAAATGCCAAAACCTAGACATCTATAAATGGCAGATCCTGGCACACCTAGGAAAATCTGTAGTTGTTTTCTCGTTTGGGGTTCTGGAACACCCAAAATAGCTTCTTTTTATTCTAGGGCTGTTGTCTGAGTTCCAGGAGTTAAGACACTCTAATACATAACTTTTTCAGTTGAAATCTGGGTCTTATAAAATGAGACTCTATACCTATTACTCCCACGAAAATTTAACAATTTAATGGTGTTATTGTCTGAGTCCTTTTTGGTTGAGCTAGCAATATGCAAATCTTCTACATATTGAATAATAGTGCCTTTATCTAACTGTAACATTTTTCATTCTTTTGCCACTGCATTTCCAAGTAAGTGAGGGCTGTCTCTAAACCCCTGAAAAAAACTGTCCATGTTCATTGAGAAATTAAATGACTACCAGGGTCAATTCATTCAAAAGCAAAGACAAATTGCGGTTCATTGGAATACAGAAAAGAGATCTAAGACTGTAAACCAATTAGCATTTCCAGGAACCTGGGCTAACAGAATGTTGGGATAGAATACTATAGGATGTATGAGAACAATAGCCTCATTAACAGCCTGGAGGTCTTCTTGAACAAATCTGTAGTCTCCCTTTGGCTTTTTAAGTGGCAAGATTGGAGTATTACAAGGAGACTTACAGGGTCACAGCATACTGAATTGCAGAAACTTAGTCATTAATAGCAGGACTCCTTTATGTGCCTCTGGTCTCAGCGGGTATTGTCTCTTCCAGGGGTATGGGACACAAAGTTAGAGCTGAATACAAACTGAAGGGGTGTTTAATATCCTGCCTGGAACTTGAGTGTCCCATACTATAGATCTACTAGGGAAGTTATTTGAATTGGAAAGCTTGCTGAGTCCCCTATTGATTTTTCTTCCCTTGTCATGGAGAAAAGTAAAAACAATCAATCATCTGCCTTGTGATCTCTGAAGAAAGCAATAGTTTACAGCCAAGTTCATAAATCTCTTCCTGACAATGGAGTAGGAAATTCAGGCATTATAAGAAAGGCACACAAAAAAATGAGAGTCCCTGAAGAGCAGCTTGGAGGATAGGTAAAATAGAGCCTATGAGTTTGTCTGTTTATCCCCATGACCACAGAGTCTTGGGATGATAATGGCCAATCAAGATGAGTCAAAACAGAGTAAGCAGCACCCATGCCCAAAAGGAAATTAATATTGTTACCTGCCACATCAATGATTACCCGAGGCTCTTCTGGAGATACGACTAATTGTCCAATGGGAGTTGTGATAGAAGCTCTCAAGCCCTGTCACTCTTGAACTTAGTCATCATTGGTTCAGGGACCAAAGGCTCACTTTGGAGTGCTGGGCATTCCCTCTTTCAATGGCCAATTTTATGACTTGAGCACATTAATTTATACCCAAGGTGCAGTGGCTTAGAACCCCAGTGCTTTCTGCCTTCTAGCTTCTTTTGCCATGGCTAAGAAATGTAAGGATGATCCCATGTGGGTGGTAAGCTTAAGGCTGCAGCTAAAATCTATGCTTTTTAGGACGCTCTCTTAAGTTTTTCACTTCCTCTGCCATGTATCTGTTATTATGAACCATAAATGCCATATCAAAAAGTTGATTCATAGGTATCTGCAGACCCAGGCTGCTTTTTGTAGTTTCTGAGAGACATCAGTGATAGACTGGGTTATAAAATACAGCCCCAGTAAAGTTTGTCCTTCCATTGAAATGGGATCAATTTTAGTATATTTTCTAATTGCCTCAACCAAATGTCCCTGAAATAAAGCTGGATTCTCATCTTTACCTTGAGTAATTTCTTTCACCTTATAATAATTAATAGGCTTTTCCACATATCTCTCATTTCTTCTAATAAACAAGTAATCATATGATCTCTCCTCTGTAAGTCCTCCTATTTCTTTGATAGTTCTATCCTAGATCTTAATCAGGCACTGAAATACCCCTTGTCCCATAGATATCATTAGGATTGCAGGTTAGCATCTTGTCTGAATATATTCTAGCTAATCCAAAGTTCATTGTTTTTCTTCCACCATACAATAGGTGGATAACAGAATATGAAAATCCTACCAGGTCAAATTATAAGTCAGCATTAGCTTCTCAAATTTATCTATAAATTTTCCTGGGTCTTCAGAGAAATAATCTTTACATAAGGCCAAATAAAACATGGGGAAAGGGACCTTATAGTGCCCTCTTCCTCATTTGCCGCTTCTCTAAGCCAACAGAGATTTTCCTTTGGAGACTGATAAAAGGCTGCACTGTAGGTAGGACTAGCAAGGCTGGCCTCCTCGGGGAGTTACAGGTACAGAATATGAATGGGCCTCTCAGAGTGAGGTAGGTATAAAATTAGACTAGACAGGTAAGGAGAAGGGAATGAAAGTGTCTAAACAGGACTACTAGAAGAGCTAGAAGAGACAGAGTCAGATGCACCTGAAGCATTAAAGCTGACACAGGGAGGTCCTGATCCACCTAAAGGTGCCCATTGGACTCAGGAGACTTGCATTAAAGGGTCATCTAGTACATCTAATTCCTTTTCTTTCCTTCCTTTCATTAGACATGCACACGCTTGTTGCAAAGTTTCATCCTAACTAAGCAATAAAAATGCTTTAACATATGCTATTTCACCTCATTTTCTCCCACTTGCAAAACAAATCAAGTTGAAGCATAATATTAAAGACTGTAGTTCCATTAGGTGGCCATTTATCTTGATATTCCAAATCATAATGAGGCCAAACGTATCACATAAAAATATCAATTCATTTTTCTTAAGATAACCTAATTTATTTTTTTTTCCAATGCTCTAATAGACATTCTAGTGGAGAACTCTTCGAGATCAAGGCTGTATTACACCAGAGCAGAGCAGGTGAAGGCAGAGATCCTTGTGAACAAGGTAGTGCTGCCACAGGGCAAGTTTCACTAAAAAGGATAAAGGAGATTTCAGAGCTAAATGAGCAAGGGAAAATGATTCAGTAGTTGATTTAATTCTGAGATTCTTGTTAGTCAGATAGTATAAATGAGCTGAGCCACTTGAACTAGAGAAACTACAGTAGAGAGCCTGACTAAAGAAATGGCACACTAAGTAAGGGAAATGATATGGATCTAGAGAAGAACGTCCAGGTTCAGGATAGTAATGGCAAGTAGGGTAAAACTTACATGATCATGCTGTTCACAATCAAAAAATAAAGGTGAGTTGATTCGTGAGGGGATGAAAAAGTATTGCCAAAAAGAAATCTCCAGTTTTCCATCTGGGAGCTGTTCACCCATGGGAGATTGGCATAATTGCTACTGGGCTAAATCATGTTCATTGGACCAAAACTTGTAAGTACCAAATTTCAATTAATCTTTTGAGAGGGGGGGCGGAGCAAGATGGCCGAATAGGAACAGCTCCAGTCTCCATCTCCCAGCGCGAGCGACACAGAAGACCGGTGATTTCTGCATTTTCAACTGAGGTACTGGGGTCATCTCACTCAGGAGTGCCGGACAATCGGTGCTGGTCAGCTGCTGCAGCCTGACCAGCTAGAGCTGAAGCAGGGCGAGGCATCGCCTCACCTGGGAAGCGCAAGGGGGAAGGGAGTCCATTTTCCTAGCCAGGGGAACTAAGACACACAACACCTGGAAAATCGGGTAACTCCCACCCCAATACTGCGCGGTAAGCACACCAGCACACCAGGAGAATATACCCCACACCTGGCCAGGAGGGTCCCACGCCCACGGAGCCTTCCTCCTTGCTAACACAGCAGTCTGCTCAATCTAACAGCAAGGCAGCAGCGAGGCTGGGGGAGGGACGCCTGCCATCGCTGAGGCTTAAGTAGATAAACAAAGCTGCTGGGAAGCTCGAACTGGGTGGAGCTCACAGCAGCTCCAGGAAACCTGCCTGTCTCTGTAGACTCTGCCTCTGGGGACAGGGCACAACTAAAAAATAACAGGGGAAGCAGCAGAGGCCAGTGCAGACGCGAACGACTCTGTCTGACAGCTTTGAAGAGAGCAGTGGATCTCCCAACACAGAGGTTGAGATCTGAGAAGGGGCAGGCTGCCTGCTCAAGTGGGTCCCTGACCCCTGAGTAGCCTAACTGGGAGACATCCCCCACTAGGGGCAGTCTGACACCCCACACCTCACAGGGTGGAGTACACCCCTGAGAGGAAACTTCCAAAGCAAGAATCAGACAGGTGCACTCGCTGTTCAGCAATATTCTATCTTCTACAACCTCTGCTGCTAATACCCAGACAAACAGGGTCTGGAGTAGACCTCAAGCAATCTCCAACAGACCTATAGCTGAGGGTCCTGACTGTCAGAAGGAAAACTATCAAACAGGAAGGACACCTATACCAAAACCCCATCAGTACTTCACCATCATCAAAGACCAGAGACAGATAAAACCACAAAGATGAGGAAAAAGCAGGGCAGAAAAGCTGGAAATTCAAAAAATAAGAGCGCATCTACCCCTGCAAAGGAGCACAACCCATTGCCAGCAACGGATCAAAGTTGGTCAGGGAATGACTTTGACGAGATGAGAGAAGAAGTCTTCAGTCCATCAAACCTCTCAGAGCTAAAGGAGGAATTACGTACCAAATGCAAAGAAACTAAAAATCTTGAAAAAAGAGTGGAAGAATTGACAGCTAGACTAATTAATGCAGAGAAGGTCATAAACGAAATGACAGAGATGAAAACCATGACACGAGAAATACGTGACAAATGCACAAGCTTCAGCAACCGACTCGATCAACTGGAACAAAGAGTATCAGCGATTGAGGATCAAATGAATGAAATGAAGCGAGAAGAGAAACCAAAAGAAAAAAGAAGAAAAAGAAATGAACAAAGCCTGCAAGAAGTATGGGATTATGTAAAAAGACCAAATCTATGTCTGACTGGGGTGCCTGAAAGTGAGGGGGAAAATGGAACCAAACTGGAAAACACTCTTCAGGATATCATCCAGGAGAACTTCCCCAACCTAGCAGGGCAGGCCAACATTCAAATTCAGGAAATACAGAGAACGCCACAAAGATACTCCTCCAGAATAGCAACTCCAAGACACATAATTGCCAGATTCACCAAAGTTGAAATGAAGGAAAAAATCTTAAGTGCAGCCAGAGAGAAAGGTCAGGTTACCCACAAAGGGAAGCCGATCAGACTGACAGCAGATCTCTCGGCAGAAACTCTACAAGCCAGAAGAGAGTGGGGGCCAATATTCAACATTCTTCAAGAAAAGAATTTTAAACCCAGAATTTCATATCCAGACAAACTAAGTTTCATAAGTGAAGGAGAAATAAAATTCTTTACAGATAAGCAAATGCTTAGAGATTTTGTCACCACCAGGCCTGCCTTACAAGAGACCCTGAAGGAAGCCCTAAACATGGAAAGGAACAACCGGTACCAGCCATTGCAAAAACATGCCAAAATGTAAAGACCATCGAGCCTAGGAAGAAACTGCATCAACTAATGAGCAAAATAACCAGTTAATATCATAATGGCAGGATCAAGTTCACACATAACAATATTAACCTTAAATGTAAATTGACTAAATGCTCCCATTAAAAGACACAGACTGGCAAACTGGATAAAGAGTCAAGACCCATCAGTCTGCTGTCTTCAGGAGACCCATCTCACATGCAGAGACATACATAGGCTCAAAATAAAAGGATGGAGGAAGATCTACCAAGCAAATGGAGAACAAAAAAAAGCAGGGGTTGCAATCCTAGTCTCTGATAAAACAGACTTTAAACCATCAAAGATCAAAAGAGACAAAGAAGGCCATTACATAATGGTAAAGGGATCAATTCAACAGGAAGAGCTAACTATCCTAAATATATATGCACCCAATATAGGAGCACCCAGATTCATAAAGCAAGTCCTTAGAGACTTACAAAGAGACTTAGACTCCCATACAATAATCATGGGAGACTTCAACACTCCACTGTCAACATTAGACAGATCAACGAGACAGAAAGTTAACAAGGATATCCAGGAATTGAACTCATCTCTGCACCAAGTGGATCTAATAGACATCTATAGAACTCTCCACCCCAAATCAACAGAATATACATTCTTCTCAGCACCTCATCACACTTATTCCAAAATTGACCACATAATTGCAAGTAAAGCACTCCTCAGCAAATGTAAAAGAACAGAAATTATATCAAACTGTCTCTCAGACCACAGTGCAATCAAACTAGAACTCAGGACTAAGAAACTCCATCAAAACCACTCAACTACATGGAAACTGAACAACCTGCTCCTGAATGACTACTGGGTACATAACAAAATGAAGGCAGAAATAAAGATGTTCTTTGAAACCAATGAGAACAAAGATACAACATACCAGAATTTCTGGGACACATTTAAAGCGGTGTGTAGAGGGAAATTTATAGCACTAAATGCCCACAAGAGAAAGCAGGAAAGATCTAAAATGGACACTCTAACATCACAGTTAAAAGAACTAGAGAGGCAAGAGCAAACACATTCAAAAGCTAGCAGAAGGCAAGAAATAACTAAGATCAGAGCAGAACTGAAGGAGATAGAGTCACAAAAAACCCTCCAAAAAATCAATGAATCCAGGAGTTGGTTTTTTGAAAAGATCAACAAAATTGACAGACTGCTAGCAAGACTAATAAAGAAGAAAAGAGAGAGAAATCAAATAGACACATTAAAAAATGATAAAGGGGATATCACCACTGACCCCACAGAAATACAAACTACCATCAGAGAATACTATAAACACCTCTACGCAAATGAACTACAAAATCTAGAAGAAATGGATAATTTCCTGGACATTTAAACTCTTCCAAGACTAAACCAGGAAGAAGCTGAATCCCTGAATAGACCAATAGCAGGCTCTGAAATTGAGGCAACAATTAATAGCCTACCCACCAAAAACAGCCCAGGACCAGAAGGATTCACAGCTGAATTCTACCAGAGGTACAAGGAGGAGCTGGTACCATTTCTTCTGAAACTATTCCAATCAATAGAAAAAGACGGAATCCTCCCTAACTCATTTTATGAGGCCAGCATCATCCTGATACTAAAGCCTGGCAGAGACACAACAAAAAAAGAGAATTTTAGACCAATATCCCTGATGAACATCGATGCAAAAATCCTCAATAAAATACTGGCAAACCAGATTCAGCAGCACATCAAAACGCTTATCCACCATGATCAAGTGGGCTTCATCCCTGGGATGTAAGGCTGGTTCACCATTTGCAAATCAATAAACGTAATCCAGCATATAAACAGAACCAAAGACAAGAACCACATGATTATCTCAATAGATGCAGAAAAGGCTTTTGACAAAATTCAACAGCCCTTCATGCTAAAAACGCTCCATAAATTCGGTATTGATGGAATGTACCTCAAAATAATAAGAGCTATTTATGACAAACCCACAGCTAATATCATACTGAATGGGCAAAAACTGAAAAATTCCCTTTGAAAACTGGCACAAGACAGGGATGCCCTCTCTCACCACTCCTATTCAACATAGTGTTGGAAGTTCTGGCTAAGGCAATCAGGCAAGAGAAAGAAATCAAGGGTATTCAGTTAGGAAAAGAAGAAGTCAAATTGTCCCTGTTTGCAGATGACATGATGGTATACTTAGAAAACCCCATCGTCTCAGCCCAAAACCTTCTTAAGCTGATAAGCAACTTCAGAAAAGTCTCAGGATACAAAATTAATGTGCAAAAATCACAAGCATTCTTATACACCAGTAACAGACAAGCAGAGAGCCAAATCAGGAATGAACTTCCATTCACAATTGCTTCAAAGAGAATAAAATACCTAGGAATCCAACTTGCAAGGGATGTAAAGGACCTCTTCAAGGAGAACTACAAACCACTGCTCAGTGAAATCAAAGAGGACACAAACAAATGGAAGAACATACCATGCTCATGGATAGGAAGAATCAATATCGTGAAAATGGCCATACTGCCCAAGGTTATTTATAGATTCAATGCCATCCCCATCAAGCTACCAATAAGTTTCTTCACAAAATTGGAAAAAACTGCTTTAAAGTTCATATGGAACCAAAAAAGAGCCCGCATTGCCAAGACAATCCTAAGTCAAAAGGACAAAGCTGGAGGCGTCACGCTACCTGACTTCAAACTATACTACAAGGCTACAGTAACCAAAACAGCATGGTACTGGTACCAAAACAGAGATATAGACCAATGGAACAGAACAGAGTCCTCAGAAATAAGACCACACATCTGCAGCCATCAGATCTTTGACATACCAGAGAGAAACAAGAATTGGGGAAAGGATTCCCTATTTAATAAATGGTGCTGGGAAAATTGGCTAGCCATAAGTAGAAAGCTGAAACTGGATCCTTTCCTTACTCCTTATACAAAGATTAATTCAAGATGGATTAGAGACTTAAATGTTAGACCTATTACCATAAAAACCCTAGAAGAAAATCTAGGTAGTACCATTCAGGACATAGGCATGGGCAAGGACTTCATGTCTAAAACACCAAAAGCAACGGCAGCAAAAGCCAAAATTGACAAATGGGATCTAATTAAACTAAAGAGCTTCTGCACAGCAAAAGAAACTACCATCAGAGTGAACAGGCAACCTACAGAATGGGAGAAAATTTTTGCAATCTACTCATCTGACAAAGGGCTAATTTCCAGAATCTACAAAGAACTCAAACAAATATACAAGAAAAAAACAAACAACCCCATCAAAAAGTGGGCAAAGGATATGAACAGACATTTCTCAAAAGAAGACATTCATACAGCCAATAGACACATGAAAAAATGCTCATCATCACTCGCCATCAGAGAAATGCAAATCAAAACCACAATGAGATACCACCTCACACCAGTTAGAATGGCAATCATTAAAAAATCAGGAAACAACAGGTGTTGGAGAGGATGTGGAGAAATAGGAACACTTTTACACTGTTGGTGGGATTGTAAACTAGTTCAACCATTATGGAAAACAGTATGGCGATTCCTCAAGGATCTAGAACTAGAAATACCATTTGACTCAGCCGTCCTATTCCTGGGGATATACCTAAAGGATTATAAATCATGCTACTATAAAGACACATACACACGTATGTTTATTGTGGTACTATTCACAAGAACAAAGACTTGGAATCAACTCAAATGTCCATCAGTGACAGACTGGATTAAGAAAATGTGGCACATATACACCATGGAATACTATGCAGCCATAAAAAAGGATGAGTTTGCATCCTTTGTAGGGACATGGATGCAGCTGGAAACCATCATTCTTAGCAAACTATCACTAGAAGAGAAAACCAAACACCGCATGCTCTCACTCATAGGTAGGAACTGAACAATGAGATCACTTGGACTCGGGAAGGGGAACATCACACACTGGGGCTTATCATGGGGAGGGGGGAGGGGGGAGGGATTGCATTGGGGAGTTATACCTGATATAAATGATGAATTGATGGATGCTGACGAGTTGATGGGTGCAGCACACCAACATGGCACAGATATACATATGTAACAAACCTGCATGTTATGCACATGTACCCTAGAACTTAAAGTATAATAATAATAAAAAAAAAATCTTTTGAGAGATGAGACAGTAAGTAATTCATTCAGATGGGCTAGATATAGGGAAAGTAAATCTTGCAGAGCCATTCATCTCTAATGTCTTTTAGCAACATGCCAAAGTACACGAGTAAAGGGCCACTAATCCAAAGACAAATGAGGAAAGTGAAAGTTAAAAATTTCAGGAACATCAAGCAAGGTCTCTGCAAAGAAGCAGTAAAGTATAGTCAGCAGTCAGAAAATTGGCAGGCAGCAGGCAGCCTTTAGTGTATGACACAGAGCACAGGGAGGGTTAATTAAAAGGGAGTAGTGGTTAACATTCTGTAGCATTGAACCCATTTCTTGTTGTGAAGGGTTTCTAACCCCCTTAGCATTCAGAAAGGTCTCTAAACCTCTTGTCTCTCAGAAGGGCCTCTAACTGTCCTAAATGGGGCCTCTAACCCAATTTTGAACATTATCTCTATCCATTACAAGTGTAAAAATATATTCCACCTCTTACCCAAATCAGCCAATTGATGTTGCATTATCTGTTTCCTTTGGGTTGGAATTTTACCTCATTTAGGCCCCAGCAGAGTCACCAGAGGAAAATATTACTGGAAAAGGGGTCTTGTCCCAGATGTTACGAGTGGGTTTGTGGATCTCATGTGGGAAAGAATGCAAGGTGAGTTACAGAGTACAATTAACAGTTTGTTAGAGACTACTCTGTTACAGAATAGGGCATCTTCAGAAAGCAAGAGGAGAAATACCCCTATCTTAAGCTTAGTGCTTGCTTATATAGGTTGTTAAGAATAGTGGACTTTATTACAAAGGTTTGTGATCAACTTGTGACTGGCTATTAATATTGTTATTTTCCTATGTACTATTGATTTCAGCAAGATTTTACAAGTGTGCTACAATCTTTAAAGCAAAACTAATTCTTAAATTAAGAAATTTTTGTTTTCAAACTATTGGGACATTTTCATAAATTCTGGGTCTTTATTTAGTTAATTATCATCATTAACTCATTCCCTAAACCATGAGTATCTTGTGACCAAGAATGCTCAGTCCCCTGGGAATGCAACCTGGCAGATTTCACCCTGTCTGACTTTTATTCCAGAAGGAATCACTCTGGTTAGAATGCTTCTGACAGTTTTGTGTGACTCAGTACCCAAGCTAAACTTTTTTCCCTTTGACATAGTGACTTTAGGATCTCGATTCTTTATTTTTCTTTCACACTAGCAAGCAGAATCCTGAAATGTACAAAAAAGCTTTGGACATACAGAAGGGAATTTTATTCCAGAAGTGCAAAGTAACTTTAACATCTGAAAAAATTGATGAATATATAATATTATTAAAATAAGGACAATAACTGCAAAATCATTTCAATAAAGGCAGAAAATATCATGTGATGAAGGCAATACTTTTCAGAAACATCCTTAAACTGACAAATAGTATCTATAAATAAAACACACACTGACACCGCACTTAAGGGAGAAAGACTAAATTGGCTCTTCTCACTTCCATTCAACATTGCATTAGAGGTTCTAGACAAGACAAATAGGTTTAAAAAAAATGAAAGAATAAAAGACTCCAATACTAGAAATAAAGAATTTAAGCTATCTTTATTGGTTTTTGTCATAATGTTATAATAATAATGATTTACAAATCCACTAGAAAAATATTAGAGCAATAAACCAGTAATGCAAGGTTTTAGGATATAGGATCAATAAACAAAAACTATTTCTCCATAATTGCAATAAAAATTTAGGCTAAAATCATGATTAAAACAATCACAATTAAAATAGCATGAAAATATAACTCATGAATTTTTTTTTTCTTTTTTTTGAGATGGAGTCTCACTCTGTAGCCCAGGCTGGAATGCAGTGGCACAATCTTGGCTCACTGCAACCTCAGCCTCCCGTGTTCAAGAGATGCTTCTGCCTCAGGCTCCTGAGTAGCTTGGGTTACAGGCATGTGCCACCACACCTGGCTAATTTTTGTATTTTTATTAGAGACAGGGTTTCACCATGTAGGTCAGGTTGATCTTGAACAACCTGTGACCTTGTGATCTGCCTACCTTGGCCTCCCAAAGTACTGGGATTACAGGCATGAGTCACCGCACCCGACCATTAATAAATTTAACAAAAAGGAGAGTAAAACTTGCCCTGTGAAATCTACAAAACATTGTGGAAATAAATTAAATGATATCTAAATAAATGAAAAGGCGTCTCATACTCATGTATTGAAACACTTAATATTGTGACAATGCCGGTACTCTACTCCCCGAATTGTTATGCAGATTCAATTCAATTCGTATTAAAATTCCAGATAACTTCTTTCATAAATTGACTAGCCAATTCTAAAATGTATGTAGGTACATAGGAGACATTAATAACTGAAACAATTTAGATGCGGTGTCATGCACTTGTAACCCCAGTTACTAAGGTGGCTGAAATTGGTGGATTCCTTGAGCCCAGAACTTCTAATTCAGCCTGAGAAATGTAGTGAGACCTCTGCCTTAAAAAAAAAAAAAAAAAAAAAAAGCGAGAAGAAAAGAAAAGAAATAGCTGAAACAATTTAAAATAAAAAACAAAGTTGAAAGACTTTTACTTTCTGCTTTTAAAGACAAATACCAATATAGAATAATCAAGAGAGTGTGATACAGACTTAAGATAGGCATATAAATCAGTGTAATAGATTTTAGAATCTAGGAATATACTCATGCATTTATGGTTTTTGACTAAAGTGCCCAATTTAATGGGTCAAAGAATAGATTATTCAACAAATGTAATTGGGAAAACTGATTATCCACATATGAAATAATAGAATTGGGCCCCCTACCTCAAACCACTTACAAAAAATTAACTCAAAATAAAGCTGAATGTAAGCAATAGAACTGTAAAACTCTATTAATGAAACATGGGGGCTTATGTCCATGATTTTGCATTTGGGGATAGTTTGGTAGATATGACACTAAAAGTAAAAGTGACCCAATTCAAGCTGATTCATAGGATCTCATCAAAATTAATATTTTTGTGTTTCAATAGCCATTATTAAGAAAGTAAAAAGACAACCCAAAAATGAGATAATATACTTGGATATCATATATATGATAAGGAACTTATATGAAAAATATATTAAATATGTAAGTCCATAAAAAGTAGACAAATAATTAATCAAAATGGGCAAAGCATCAAAATAGAAAATTTTCTAAGAAGATATATAATGGCTAATTAGCACACAAAAATGCTCAAAATTGTTAGATATGAAGTAAATATAAATCATAATGAGATTTCAATTCACTCACATTGGCTGTAATCAAAAACCATATGATAACAAGTATTGACAAGGTTATGGAGACATTAAAACCATCGTGCATTGGTGATGAGAATGGAAAATAGTTCAGCCATTGTGAAAACCAGTTAACAATTCCTCAAAAGGTTACACATACATTTACTATATAATCCAGCAATTCCACTTCTAGATACACACCCGAGAGAAATAAAAATATGTCCACAGAAAGCTTGTACATGAATGTAAATCAGCATTATTCATAATCATCACAAATGGAAAAAATAAATGTCTATCAACTGATAAATGAACAAATAAAATGAGTACGTATGCACTTTGGAGTACTATTTGACAATAGAAAGAAATGAAGTCCTTATATACACTATTCCATGGGTGAACCTCTAATACTTTATGCTAAACACAACAAGCCACTCACAAAAGACCATATATTGTACGATTTCATTTTTAAAAGTGTTTTATTTTTCCATAGGTTATCGGGGTACAGGTGGTATTTGGTTACATAAATTCTTTAGTGGTGATTTGTGAAATCCTGGTGCACCCATCACCCAAGCAGTATACACTGTACCACATATGTTGTCTTTTATCCCTTGCCCCCTCCCACTCTTCTGCCCAAGTCTCCGAAGTCCATTGTAACATTCTTATGCCTTCGTGTCCTCATAGCTTAGCTCCCACATTATCAGTGAGAACATACGACGTTTGGTTTCCCATTCCTGAGTTACTTCACTTAGAATAATAGTCTCCAATCTCATCCAGGTCATTGCAAACGTTACTAATTCATTAAATTTTATGACTGAGTAATATTCCATCATATGGATATACCACAGTTTGTTTATCCATTCATTGACTGATGGACATTTGTGTTAGTTCTACAATTTTGCAGTTGTGAATCGTGCTGCTGTAAACATACATGTGCAAGTATCCTTTTTGAATAATGACTTCTTTTCCTCTGTATAAATACCCAGCAGTGGGATTGACAGATCAAATGGTAGTTCAACTTGAATCATCATACTGTTTTCCACCGTGGCTGTACTAGTTTACATTCTCACCAGTGTAGAAGTGTTCCCTGATCACTGCATCCATGCCAACATCTACTGTATTTTGATTTTTTATTATTATTATTATTATTATGGCCATTCTTGAAGGAGTAAGGTGGTATTGCATTGTGGTTTTGATTTGCATGTCCCTGATCATTAGTGATGTCAAGCACTTTTTTCATAAGTTTATTGGCCATTTGTATACTTATTTTGAGAATTGTCTATTCATGTCCTTATCCCACTTTTATTGGGTTTCTTTTTTTTTTTTTTTTTACTGTTTTGTTTCAGTTCGTTATAGATTCTGGACATTAGTACTTTGCCATCGGTATAGATTAAGAAGATTTTCTCCCACTCTGTGGGTTGTCTGTTTACTCTGCTGACTGCTCCTTTTGCTGTGCAAAAGTTAGTTTAATTAGGTCCTACCTATTTATCTTTGGTTTTATTGCATTTGCTTTTGGGTTTTTGGTCATGAAATCCTTGCCTAAGACAACGTCTAGCAGGGTTTTTCCAACGTTACCTTCTAGAGTTCCAGTTTCAGGTCTTAGGTTTCAGTCTTTAATCCATTTTGAGTTGATTTTTGTATAAGGTGAGAGATAAGGATTCAGTTTCATCCTCCTACATGTAGCTAGCCAAGTATCCCAGCACCACTTGTCGAAAAGGGTGTCCTTTCCCCATTATATGTTTCTGTTTACTTCATCAAAGATCATTTGGCTGTAAGTATTTGGGTTTATTTCTGGGTTCTCTCTTCTGTTCCATTCATCTATGTGTGTATTTTTATATGAGTACCATCCTGTTTTGGTGACTATGGTCCTAGAGTATAGTTTGAAATCAGGTAGCATGATGGCTCCAGATTTGTTCTTTTTGCTTAGTCTTGCTTTGGCTATGTGAGCTCTTTTTTGGTTCCATATGAATTTTAAATTGTTTGTTCTAACTCTGTGAAGAATGATCATGATATTTTGATGGGGATTGTATTGAATTTGTAGATTGCTTTTGGCAATATGGTCATTTTCACAATATTTTTCTACCCATCCATGAGCATGGGATGTTTTTCCATCTATTTGTGTCATCTATGATTTCTTTCAGCAGTGATTTGTAGTTTTCCTTGTAAAGGTGTTTTGACTCCTTTGTTAGGTATATTCCTAAGTATTTTATTTTACTTTATTTTTTGCAGCTATTGTAAAATGGGTTGAGTTCTTGATTTGATACTCTGCTTGGTCACTTTTGGTGTATAGAAGAGCTACTGATTTGTGTACATTAGTCTTGTACCAGAAACTTTGCAGTATTCTTTTATCAGTTCTATGTGCTTTCTGGAGGAGTCCTTAGGATTTTCAAGGTAAACAATCATATTATTAGCAAACAGGGACAGTTTGACTTCTTCTTTACTGATTTGGATGCCCTTTATTTCTTTCTCTTTTCTGATTGCTCTGGCTAGGAATTCTAGAACTATGTTGAAGAGGAGTGGTGAGAGTGGGCATCCTTGTCTTGTTCCCATTCTCAGAGGGAATGCTTTCAACTTTTCCCCATTCAGTAGTACGTTGGCTAAGGGTTTGCCATAGATGGCTTTTATTACATTAAGGTATTCCCTTGTATGCTGATTTTGCTGAGAATTTTAATCATAAAGCAATGCTAGATTTTATCAAATGCTTTTTCTGCATCTATTAAGATGATCATGTGATTTTTGTTTTTAATTATGTTTATGTGATGTACCTCACTTACTGACTTGTGTGTATTAAACCATCCCTGCATCCCTGGTATAAAACTAACGTTGTCATGGTGGATTATCTTTTTGATACATTGTCGGATTCAGTTAGCTAGTATCTTGTCAAGAATTTTAGCATTTGTGTTCATTAAGGGTATAGGTCTGTAGTTTTCTTTTATGGTTATGTCGTTTTTTGGATTTGGTATTAGGGAGATGCTGGTTTCATAGAATGAATTAGGGAGGATTCCTCTTTTCTCTGTCTTGTGGAATAGTGTCAGAAGGATTGGTGTCAATTCTTCTTTGAATGTCTGGTAGAATTCTGCTGTGAATCTGTGTGGTCCTGGACTTTTTTTGTTGGAAATTTTTAAATTACTATTTCAATCTTGCTGATTCTTATTGGTATGTTCAGGGTATCTAATTCTTCCTGATTTAAGTTAGGAAGGTTGTATTTTTCCAGGAATTTATCCATCTCTTCTACGTTTTCTAGTTTATGTGCATAAAGATGTCCATAGCAGCCTTGAATGATATTTTGGGTCCTGTGTGATTTATGCTTTAAAGATACGCTGTTTTGATGTGTTTCCAGAATTTGTTTCAAGATTTAGATTTCCTTTAACAGTTCTTGTAGTGGTGGCTTGGTAATGATGAATTCTCTCAGCATTTGTTTGTCTGAAAATGGCAATCTTTCCTTCATATATGATGCTTAGTTTCACTGGCTACAAAATTCTTGGCTGATAATTGTTTTGTTTGAAGAGGCTGAAGATAGGGCCTTAATCCTTTCTAGTTTATAGGGTTTCTTCTGAGAAATCTGCTATTAGTCAAATAGGTTTTCCTTTATAGGTTACCTGTTGCTTCTCTCTCATCTTCTCTCTCACAGCTCTTAAGATTCTTTCCTTCTTTTTCTTTTTTTTTTTTTTTTTTTGAGATTCAGTTTCACTCTTTTTGCCCAGGTTACAGTGTAACAGCATGATCTCGGCTCATCATAACCTCTACTTCTTGGGTTCAAGCGATTCTCCCATCTCAGCCTCCTGTGTAGCTGGGCTTACAGGTGCGTGCCACCATGCCTGACTAATTTTTGTATGTTTAGTAAAGACGGGGTTTCACCATGTTGGTCAGGCTGGTCTCGAACTCCCGACCTCAGGTGGTCTGCCCACCTCAGCCTCCCAAAGTGTTGGGATTACATGCATGAGCCACCGTGCCTGGCTTCTTTCCTTCATCTGTGTTTTTTTTTTTTTTTTTTTTTTTTTTTTGAGAGGGAATCTTGCTCTGTTGCCTAGGCTGGAGTGCAATGGCACAATCTCCACTCACTGCAAGCTCCGCCTCCCGGGTTCACGCCATTCTCCTGCCTCAACCTCCCGAGTAGCCGGGACTACAGGCGTCCGCCACCGTGCCCGGCTAATTTTTGTATTTTTAGTAGAAACGGGGTTTCACCATGTTAGCCTCGATCTCCTGACCTCGTGATCCGCCCATCTCAGCCTCCCAAAGTGCTAGGATTACAGGCATGAGCCACCGCGCCCGGTCTTTCCTTCACCTTAACTTTGAATAAGCTGATGACAATGTGCCTAGGTGTAGATCTTTTTGCGATGAATTTCCCAGGTGTTCTTTGTGCTTCTTGTGTGGGTCTCCAGGAAGACTGGGGAAGTTTTCCTCAATTATTCCCCCAAATATATTTCCAAGGTTTTTGAATTGTCTTCTTCCTCAGGAATACCGATTCTTCTTAGATTTGGTTATTTAATGTAGTCCCAGACTTCTTGGAGTCTTTGTTAATATTTTCTCTTTTTTTTTCTTTATTGGATCAAGTTAATTTGAAGACCTTGTCTTTGAGTTCTGAATTTCTTTCTTCTCTTTGTTCAATTCTATTGCTGAGATTTTCTGGAGCATTTTGCATTTCTAAAAGTGTGTTCAAAGTTTCCTGATTTTTTTATTTCTTTGTCTTTCAGTTATTTCATTGACTATTTCTCTCTTTACTTAATGTATTATGTTTTGGATTTCCTTACATTGGGCTTTGCCTTTCTCTGGTCCCTCCCTGATTAGATTAATAACTAACCCCCTGAATTCTTTTTCAGGTAAATCATGGACTTCTTGATTTAGATAAATTACTGGTGAACTAGCATGATTTTCAGAGGGGTGTTAGCAAGCTTTCTTTTGTCATATTCCTAGAGTTGGTGTTCTGGTTCCTTCTCATTTGTGTAGGCTCTGTCTGAGGGAAAGTCTGGGGCTGAAGACCACTGTTCGGACATTTTTTGTCCCACGGGGTGTTCCCTTGTTGTAGTACTCTCCCCTTTTTTTGTGGATGTGGCTACCTGTGAGCCAAACTACAGTGATTGTTATCTCTCTTCTGGGTCTAGCCACCCAGCAAGTCTACCCAGCTCCAGGCTGGTACTGGGGGTTGTCTGCGGAGTCCTGTGACATGAAATATCTATGGATCTCTCAGCTGTGGATACCAGTGTCTGTTCAGGTGGAGGGTATAAAGAACTCTGTGGGGGTCCTTAGCTTTGGTGGCTTAATGCTCTATTTTGTGCTGGTTGGCCTCCTGCCAGGAGGTGGTGCTTTCCAAAAAGCATCAGCTGTAGTAGTGTGGAGAGGGACTGGTGGTGAGCGGGGCCCTAGAACTCCCAAGATTATAGGTCCTCTGTCTTCTACTATGGGAGGGGGGGGTTAGGGAAGGACCTTCAGGTGGGGGCGGGTCTAGGCGTGTTTGAGCTCAGGCCCTCCTTGGGCAGGCCTTGCTTTGCCTGCTGTGGGGGATGGGGGTGAGATTCTCAGGTCACTGGAGTTGTGTACCTAGGTGGATTATGGCTGCCTCTGCTGAGTTATGAGGTTGTCAGGGAAGTGGGGGAAAGCCAGCAGTCACAGGCCTCACCCAGCTCTCATGCACACTGAAAGGCCACTCTCACTTCCACCGTGGCCCCTGCAACAGTACCGAGTCTGTTTCCAGGAGGAAGGCAAATTGGCCTTGAATATTTGCCTGAGGTTTTCTACCTCCCAGCTGCAAAGAAAAGGGCTTTAGTTCTTCCCCTGCCTGTGAAGTCTGCAAGCTGGATTCATGCCCTCCCCCAAGTTCTGGCCAGGAGGCTTCTCACATGTTCAAATTGTTACAAAGTTCAGCAGAGAAGTCCCTTTCACTGTGGACTTTTACCCCTGTAATGTTCTTGTAACAGTTCAAACTCTGAGAGCGCACCAACAGAAAACACGAGACAGTGTGGAACAACATGCTGTTTTAATGAGCACCTGGGTGCAGGCGGACTAAGGCCTAAAATGGCATCAGTCCCAAGTGAGGATGGGACAGGGGTTTTATAGTCCTCTGTAAACAGTAAGTGTCCTAGTCTGATGTGACTGCTATCTAGTACCCAGACGACCTCTTTCTTGATCTTCAGGGGTACGTGTCTTCTAGCCAGGGTAGGTGTCTTCCAGTTGGCTCTCTTCCTGCTTCTGCTAACTTGCTGATGCATGCTGCTGACACAAGTGGCCTTGCGTCTTGGGACTGCGCCTGAGAGGAGGAGTTACTCATCCCTTCAAGCTTTCAGGCCCCAAGGAGAATCTTTCATTCCTGTCTATTTGGTTATAGAATAAAGGAAAAAGGGGTGACTTTCTCAATAACTACTTCAGGCATGACATAGGGGTTGGCATGGGAACCTTGGAAAAAGAAAACCTTAATTTTGGGAGTATTCTTGAGAAACTGGTTGGTATCCAGCATGTCGTTGTAGCAGGAGCACCGTCTGGATTGTCTGGTTACACGTCTGTGCCTGCAAGACAGTTAGGTTGAGAGGACAAGGAGATGTCAACAGGGAGAGGCATGACCTCATTTGCTGCTTCATAAATAAAACCATAAAGACCATGACTGGATTAAGGAGGGGAGGTAACTCCTGAGTGGCTAAGGGTCTGATAAGGGTGGAGACCCCAAGACGAATGTTTGATCATACATGATTTCAAAGAGACTATATAAAGAGGGTGCTTTTGCTGTTGTGCACAGTCTCATGAGGGCAAAAGGGAGATTTTTTTTTTTGTCCAGGACTGGCAAGTTTCTAGAGCCAGCTTCGTGAGTTGGGCTTTAAGGACAGAGTTAATTTTTTCAACCTTGCCTGAAGATTGAGGCCTGTAGGGTGTGTGGAGAACTTACTTTATTCTTAAGGATGTAAAAATGCCTTGGGTAATTTGACTGATGAAGGCAGGACCATTATCGGACTGGATGGATGTTGGGAGTCTGAAACAGGAAATTGTATACATGATGAGTTTATGTGATGATATTTGCACCTTCTGAAGTTGTTGGGAATGCTTCTACCTACCCGGAGAAAGTACGACAAAGGACTAGAAGATAGCGGAGCCATTTATCATGTGGCGTATGAGTGAAGTCTACTTGCCTATCTTCCCCAGGTATCTGGCCCTGGGCTTGGTGGGTAGGAAAAGGCAGAGGCTGGAGGGAGCCCTGGGGTTACACTGAGTGGTAGATAGAGCAGGACTGGATAATTTCTTGAACGTGGCTGGAATGGTGAGGACAAGCGAGAATAGGGTGGAGAAGTTGCAAGAGAGGTTGGTAACCAACATGGAAAGTATTGTGTAGGCTTTGGAGATGAGGAAGGCTTTGAGAGTGAGGAAGAATGAAGCACCCTTCCTTGACACAACAAGGTCCTTGCTTTTGAAGGTTTTGGGCTCAGAAGTCTTCTTTTTCTTCTGAGGAGTAAAGAGGAGAGAACAAGGACAGAGATAGCAATCGGCCTTTGCAAGGTTGTAGGGCTACTTGTTTGTCTACCTGATCCGCTAGGGCATTTCCATCCAATTTAGGATTGTTTGGGGTTTGGTGGCCCCTGCGAGGAATGATGGCAACTTTCTGGGGGAGCCTGGCAGCTTGAAGGAGCTTGCTGATGAGAGAGCCACTTATGACAGGAGTATTGTTTACAGTTAGGAAACCTCGTTATTTCCAGATGGAGGATTGTGAGTGCACTATGTGGAATGTATAACGAGAATTTGAATATATTGATCTGTTTTCCGGATGTTAGAGTGAGAGCTCAAGTGAGGGCAATGAGTTCAGCTTTTTGGGAGATGGTGCCTAGGAGGAGCGGATTGGCTTCAATTGTGTTGAGGGGGGCGGTGACACTATAGCATAGCCAGCATGTTGGTGTCCTTGATGTAGGAAGGAGCTGCCATCTACAAACTAAGTGAAGGAGGCATCTGGAAGGGATTGGTCTGTTAGGTTTGGAAAAGGTTTGAAGAGTATTCACACAGAAGAGTGTGAATAAGAGTTTTGGGTGGTTGTAACTTCAGGTAAGAGCATGGCCGGGTTTAGATGGGAGCTGGTTAGCATGGTGATGTGGGGAGTTTCTATGAATAGAGCATACAGTTGGAGGAGCTGTGGGGCAGAGAAAAGGCTTAGTACACTGCAGTGAGCTAACATGTCTTTGATGTTATGGGTTGAATAAACTGTTAGGTTGGCATGAAGAGATAGTTTTAGGCTTTTAACAGAGAAGACAGCAGCTGCCACCAATGCTCAGAGGCAGGCAGGCCATCCGATAACTGTGGCTTCAAGCTGTTTAGGGAGGTAGGCAACAACCTTGGGGGGTGGGTCCCTGAGACTAGGTTAGAACACCTAGTGCAACTCCACGTCATTCATCAGTATAGAGGGAGAAAGGTTTAGTGAAGTCTGGAAGAGTGAGGATGGGGGCTGAGATAAGAGCCTTTTGGAGTAGATGGAAAGGTTGGATAATAGGCTGTGCAGGTTTTAAAGGCTCATGGAGAGGGCTTTTAGCAGCTTGGTATAACGGTTTGGCAAGTAGATCAAAGGAGGAAACCCAGAGCCTAAAATATTTTACTAATCCTGGAAAAGAGATAATTTCTTGCTTAGTTTGTGGAGGTGGGAGGGACTGGAGGAGGGATGTGTGGTCTCTTGTGTGACCTTGGGTTCAGGGGGTAAGAGCTACGCCTAGATAGGTGACTGGGGAGGTGCATATTTGTGCTTTCTTAGGGGAGTCCTGATACCTCCGTTCTGCCAAGAAGATTAAAAGAGAGATAGTATGTATGGGTGTTGCAGTTTCTTTGAGAGGGGCTACACAGGAGCAGATTATTAACATATTAAAGAAGAGAGGACGATTTTAGGGATAAAGTACCGAAGTCACTAGCAACGGCTTGTCCAAAAAGGTGGGGGCTGTCTCTAAAACCTTGAGATAGTACACACCAGGTGCGCTGACATGAAAGGTGGTTGTCGGGGCTTTCCCACGTAAAGGCAAAGAAGTTCTGGGAATCAGGGTGTAAAGGAATTGCAAAAAGGCATCCTTTAGGTTTAGAACAGGAAAATGAGTGGTACTGGAGGGAATAGTGGAAAGTAAAGTATATGGGTTAGGAACTACTGGGCTTACTGGGAGTAGAGTTTGGTTAATGAGACTGAGGTCCTGGACTAAGTGATAAGTTCCATCTGGCTTTTTAATGGCTAGAACTGGTGTGTTAAAAGGAGAGTTTGTTGGGCTGCATAGGTGACTGGTGAGGAGGAGAGAAATGATATGCTTTAGGCCTGTGAGAACTGCTTGGGGGATGGGATACTGCTTCTGTGATAGGAACTGAGTGGACTTCTTAAGGGTGCTGTGGATGGGAGTGTGGTGTTCTGTGACTGAGGGTGTAGAAGTATCTCAAAAAGTGGGGTTAACTACAGATGAGGGATAAGGAAAAGTTGAATGTTTTAGGGTGGGAAGTCAGAGGAGTAGAAAAAAGTTAGAAGACTTGGAGGGGTCTGGGTGGATGTGTTGGGTACTATGGGGAATGTGGAAGTTGAGAGCAGTGTGGAGTTTTGAAAAGATGTCTCTGCCTAGGAGCATAGTTGGACATGAGGGCAAGACTAAGAAAGAGTGACTGAAGGAAAAGATGTGCAAGGAGCAGAAAAGTGGACAGGGTCTTGGAGTTTGGAGACTTGTCCATTGATTCCCACAACAGAGACTTGGGAGGACTGGCTGGGTCCTGAAAATTTAGGTAAAACAGAATAAGTTGCCCCGATATTAATTTTCAAAAAACATACTGGCCTACCTGACACCATCAGGGTTACCGTTGGCTCAGATGAAGCAATGGTAGTTGCTGGGGTGTCTGTTCCAGGTCACCGTCTGTCTTCAGCAGCAAGGACGATGAGATCCAAGAAGGAGGTTTTGGCCGGCTGGGGCAGGCAAGGGGGTGGTCCTTGCTGGGACCCCTCACAGGCTGACTTCCAGTGGGGTCCTCTGCAGAGGGGGCACGGCCTGGTAGGCTTACCTGGGTTTGGGCATTGCCTGGACCAGTGGCCTTCATTGCCGCACTAGGTGGAGGTGGATTGCTAGGAGGACTCTGTGTGGAGCTGCAGCCCCGTGGGCCTACAGGGCCCCTGATGGTAGAGGCAAGCATTTGAAACTGTCCTTTTTTTTTTTTTTTTTTTCTTTTACTTTCCTCATCACACCTATTAAAGACTTTGAAGGCTAAATTAAGAAGGTTTCATTGTAGGGTTTGAGAGCCGTAGTCAAGCTTCTGAAGCTTGCGCCAAATGTCGGGGTAGATTGGTTGAGGAAGCGAAGGTTTAAAATAGTGGTTCTTTCTGGGCTGGCTGGGTCTAGGTTGGTATATTTTCTCATGGCTTCAGTTAAACAGGAGAGAAAAAGGGTTGGGTTTTTGTCAGCACCTTCGGTGATTTCTGAAAGTTTTTCATAGTCTACCACTTTATGGGAACCCTTTTTGAGTCCTGCAAGGAGACACACAATCATGTGGTTTTGATGGCAGTGTCCAGAGGCCCTGTCTTGACAATCTTGTTGGGATTCCTGGTTCGGGACTGCCTCTGTGCCAGTAGGCTGAGCAGGAGCTTGGTGATGAATTGTATTAGCATGCACCTGAGCTAGGGTCCAAATATGGACCTGGTCTTCTGGGGTGAGGGTGGAAGAGAGGATAAGTAGAGGTCATACCAGGTTAGTTCATAAGACTGTATAAGGTACTGAAACTCCCTAATATAATAGGTAGGGTCTTCTGAAAATGAACTGAGTCTTTTGTTAATTTGAGAGAGATCAGTGAGGAAGAAGGGAACATGAATTCTTACAATACCTTCAGTTCCTGCTACTTCCTGAAGGGGGCATTCTAGCACCAGCGCTGAAGTACGGGTGGTACATGGGCCCAAGATGGTGCCTACGCTGGTGTGGGCAGAAGAGAAGGAAGAAGCCAGAAGGGCTTCCTGCTGAGGGTTTGAAGGGGAAAGGGTGGTTGAGTTGATAGGCAGTGGAGGACAGATAGGGATGTAAGATGATTTGATGGGTTTACGGGCTTCAGGAGAGGGCAGTGAGGAAGGAGAATGAGTACAAGCAATGCTAGAGTTGTCCTGAGGAGAGGACGGTGTAGGAAAAGAAGTGGTTAATTTTAGAGGTGATGCCGGCTGGGAAGATGATGGCTGAGAAGACAACGAGGAAGCTTGGGGAGTTAATGAAGATGGTTGAGATGGAAGGGTAGGGGCTGGGAGGGGTGGACAGCAGTCAGCTGGATCCAATGAGGAAAAGAGGTAGGGTCAGGAGGAGAAAGGTGATGAGGGAGATGAGAAAGGAGAAGGATTTGAACAGGTAAGCAAGAATTGCAGAGGTCAATTTGTGATCTGAGTACAAAACGTCCTGGACACAAGGAATTTCTCCCCATTTTTCCAGTGGCTGGCAATAACTGCTTAAGTCAGTTAAAATTGTAAAGTAGAATGATCTATTCATGGGCCATTTGGACTCGTTATCTAATCTAATTCATAGTCTGACCAGGCTTTATTGTATAAAAAAGATAAGGCACTTACGGCGGATGTCTTGCCTGACGTCTACGGTTTGCAAATTTTTTATGAGGCAGCCTGGAAGGCTGTTTTTTGGAATGGAGGACCAGGAGTTTTCCATATCAAAGAGTAGGCTCAGGAGAACAGGGAAAAAGGAGACCGTCCTGGAGAGCTGGAAGGAGATGATAAAAGGAGCTATCATCACCGCTGCCTTTTTGGTTCCCGGAAAGGGATCAAATGGTTTAGTGGCGTCCCCCTAAGACCAGATGATCAGTGAGTGCCTGGCACATGCTGGAAGCTTGTTGGATCAATGCTGCATTTTTGGACCAGAGAAACCAAGACAGGCCATGCAGATTTTCCCCTGTTAACTGGGCTCCCAGGGAAACTTACCAGTAGGCGAGATCAGTGACCAATGTGCATGCACAGAGAGGCAACTGGAGGCTGAGGAGCTTCCTTTGTCTGGTTGCTGTGGCCTGCTCTCTGGGGAGAATCGGTAGGTCTGCCAGCAACACAGATCTGAGCCCCTCCCGAGTTTTCCCACCAGATGTAAGGTTCTTGAATCGGTTTGAACCCCCAGAGTGCGCCAACAGACAACATGAGGGTGTGTGGAGCAATATGCAGCTTTAATGAGTGCCTGGGTGCAGGTGGGCTCAGGGCTAAAGTGGCATCAGTCCCAAGTGAGGATGGGAGAGGGGTTTTACAGTCCTCTGTAAACAGTAAGTGTCCCACTCTGATGTGACTGCTATGTAGTACCTGGACAGCCTTTCTCGATCTTCAGAGTTACATGTCTTCCAGCCAGGGTAAGTGTCTTCTGGCCGGCTCTCTTCCTGCTTCTATCTTGCTGACACATGCTGCTGATGCAAGTGGTCTTGGGTCTGGGCCTGAGAAGGGAGGAGTTATTCATCCTTTCAGGCTTTCAGGCCCTCAGGAGAATCTTTGAACCCCCTGCTCCGCTAGTCACCCTCATGATGGATTCCTGTGGCGCCAGGGAGGAATGAGCCACTTGGGTATCCAGAATGCTCCCAGTGGCTTTCTGCTACTTCCTCTACCCCTGTATTTTGCTTGGCTTGGTTCTCTAACTTGACTCAGCTCCAGGTAAAGTCAGGAACTTCTCCCACAAGCAGACCTTCAGCTTCTCCAGTGGGGATGTGTATTTGGGAGAGGGGGCTATCCCTTTGCCACTTCCATTGTTGGGGCACTCACAGTTTTTGGTATGTCTCCCAGGTCCTGCAGGAGCAGTACACTTACTGCAGAGGGTCTGTGGGTCCTCATTGGTCTCTTCTTGCAGTTGATCTGCAGCTAAAATTCACAGTGCAAGCCTCCACATGCTGCTCTATCTAGACCTGAAATTTCATCCCATCTGCCATGATCGCTGGAAAATCCTCATTTATTTTTTGAAAGGTAGAGAAAATGCTAATCTATAGAGATAGAAATTAGATTAGTGGTTGCCTAGGGTAGGATGGATGCAAAATTTCAGAGTGGGGGGTTAAAGGCTATTGTATATAATTTTTTGGAGGTAATACTGATTGTTGTAGTGGATGTAAAATTCTGTGAACATACTAGGAAACATTGAACTCTACACACTAATTGGTGAATCATATGGTATATGAATTATATGTCAACAAAGTTTTAGAAGACATTCCTTGCACTACGATATTAAAAATGCTATTTGTGTTGTATAATTACTTCATCTCTCTGTGTCCAGGGCACTGAAGTCGCAGGAGCCTCTCATTTGCCACTGTTCTTAACAGCATTATAAAATAATTACATAAGAGAGATTACTTACATATTACATATGCTAGGTCATAAAAGTGATTGTTTGACTAGAGTAGTTGTAAACACAAAAGAACACCTAACACACTAAAATAAATATGAGGTCATCTATCTTTTGTTTGTCTCCTTGGCATGCACCTATTCAGACTGTTAATATTATGTGTTTATTTTTAACTTTAGCAGTTATATTTTAACTTGATTGGTTTATTCTCAGATTTAAGTATGAGAAATGACAGAAAGAAACAGCAACTGGAAAAGAAGGATTGCATGAGACCAGGATGTCTCTGAAATGGACGTCAGTCTTTCTGCTGTTACAGCTCAGTTGTTATTTTAGCTCTGGAAGTTGTGGAAAGGTACTGGTGTGGCCCACAGAATACAGCCATTGGATAAATATGAAGACAATCCTGGAAGAGCTTGCTCGGAGAGGTCATGAAGTGACTGTGTTGACATCCTCGGCTTCTACTTTTGTCAATGACAGTAAATCATCTGCTATTACATTTGAAGTTTATCCTACATCTTTAACTAAACATGATATGGAAGATACTCTTATGAAACTGCTCAATATTTGGATATATAGTATTCCAAACAGTACACTTTTTTCATATTTTTCAAAAGTACAAGAATTGTGTTGGGAATATTATTACTATAGTGAAAAGCTCTGTAAAGATGCAGTTTTGAACAAGAAACTTATGACAAAACTACAAGAGTCAAAGTTTGATGTCATTCTGGCAGATGCCCTTAATCCTTGTGGGGAGCTACTGGCTGAGCTGTTTAACATACCCTTTCTGTACAGCCTCCGCTTCACTGTTGGCTACACATTTGAGAAGAATGGTGGAGGATTTCTGTTCCCCCCTTCCTATGTACCTGTTGTTATGTCAGAATTAAGTGATCAAATGACTTTTACAGAGAGGATAAAAAATATGATACATAAGCTTTATTTTGACTTTTGGTTTCAAATACATGATATAAAGAAGTGGGACCAGTTTTACAGTGAAGTTCTAGGTAAGTCATGTGTCCAATTAGTGCTTATTAAGTCCTAACTTTTCTGTGCCTTTGAAAGTGAGCTTATACAAATACTATGTCAGAAGATAGTGTTTTTAAGGAAAATTACAAATTGCAAATGTAAGATGATCTATCAATCTCAAAAATATTATAGAATGTTGACCTTATAGAATCAATTAGAACCCTGGGACCATCACTACTACAGGACACCCAAAGAATCATAAACCTTCAATGTAAAGCACTTATGATTTTATCACATATCATTTTGCTATACATTTTTTCATCTTTAAAAAAATCAATAGATACCTCAAAAAACATCTTCATGAAGGCAGACACATAAATTTAGTATTTACACATATTTCTAGAAAAATTAGCAATGCAGGATTGAGGAATTTGTTTCTCTTTGAGTACCTCAGTTTTCTCACTTAGAAATTAAAATTTTTTCATATAACAAGAATTCCTTCACAGTTGAGAAATATAGTGACTCTACTCCAGAAGCAGAAGCCTAAAACTTGAGATTTCTAATGTTTGTACATTCCTTCACTAACAGCTTGACAATTATTTCTTTCAAAAACTGAAATCTTATTGAAAGTGAACATCTAAGTTTTAATCTGTATTTTATTAAACTGCATCTCTCCATCAAATAAAATATGGGCCAAGTTAAGGAAGAGCACATATCTCTGTGTTAATAAATTCTGAAAAAAATTTAGTACTCATTTGTAAATATATTTATTTTAAAAATCTAATTATAGTAAGACCTTAAGATGAACCAAGATGTAGTAGTATGAAGATTTCAGTGTTACTCTAAAAAATCTCATGGTTTACTTGGAGAACCAAGGATAAAGGAACTAGCTTAATAAATTGTAGAGACTAGAGTACTTTCTGGAAAGCTGTTTTCATGGGTAAGATGAATTAATTGTGGAACTGAAAGAGTTGTCTAAATGTATATTTGTTACTATTACAGCTTCAGAGAGAAGACAAATGTGTATTTAAGTTCATAGTGGCTACATTAGTCCATTCTCACAGTGCTATAAAGAAATACCTGAGACTGGGTAATTTATAAAGAAAAGAAGTTTAATAGATTCATGGTTCCACATGGCTGGGATGCCTCAGGAAACTGAGAATCATGGTGAAAGGCTAAGGGGAAGCAAGCTTGGATCTTCTCACTTAGCGGCAAGAGAGAGAGGTGCAAGCAGGGGAAATGCCAGACACTTATAAAACTATCAGATCTCATGAGAACTCATTCAATATCATGGAAACAACATGGAGGAATTCACCCCATGATACCATCAGCTGTCATTTGGTCCCTCCCTGGACACATGGGAATTTTGGGGATTATAATTCAAGATGAGAGGAGATTTGCATGGGGACAGCCAAACCATATTAATGACTGATTTTAATAATTATTTATGATTGTGAATATACTGATGTTACATTAAAGATGTAATTTCTTCTTACAGATCTCTGAATACTTTGCCTTCCTTATATATACATATGAGCAACATATGCAATACATAAAAATTAAATTATGACTATATATAAATGTATATATATATATTTTATCAATGCACAGACATTTTATATATCTTTTGGTGTGTCATTCCAAGTCCTTTCAGGAAAATACCTGCATATTCAAATAACAATTCTTGTGTTAGCTACCTTTTGTTTTGTTTTGTTTTTTCTATTAGGAAGACCCACTACATTATTTGAGACAATGCGGAAAGCTGAAATGTGGCTCATTCGAACCTATTGGGATTTTGAATTTCCTCGACCATTCTTACCAAATGTTGATTTTGTTGGAGGACTTCACTGTAAACCAGCCAAACCCCTGCCTAAGGTAATGTATTCCTGTTTGATTTGTTTGCTTGACATTTTCAGAAGGAATGGCAGGATATTTTTCATTCAGAGTGTTTAACTCAGAGGGGGAATATGGGAGGTCAAAAAAAAACGGACTGGCCATTAGAAAATTATATATTTCTACACTATCACAAGTATGTGAATGTTATTATCATTAAAGACTGAAGAGGATTACTAGGGAGATTTTGAAAAAAGGGTTGGTTAAAAATGCATATAGGCATTTCCTTTATGCATGAAACTATACAGAGAATAAATCATGATAGTAAGTTTCAATATTAGCAGCAAATATTCACCTAAAAATCTCTGGAAATAATTCAAATATCTTACATTAAGAAATGGTTAAAAACTTATACAATGTGCATGCCATGCCATTAAAATCCTTTTTTCAAAAAAATGTTTAATTACTCTGTCAACTATAGTACAGGTATAGTTGGAAACTAAGGAACAAAATGATGAGTAGAACAAGAACACAACTTTTTGTAAGACGAAAAGGCATATACAATGAGATTTTGTAAGATGAAAAGGCATATACAATGAGAGATATATGTACACTGTGTTATATAAATAGAATTAAAACTATAATGAAATGGTACTCATTTTAAGTTGGTGATATCTCTAGACAGAGATATGGGTAAAATTACTTTCTTTTTCTAAATTTTCACACTTTTACAAGACTACTTACATTGATCTTCTATTACCATTACTTTCCTAAAGACATCACAGAATGAGATCAGTGCTGATCTGTCTATAAACAAATATTTTATTACTTCAATACTGGGTGGATGAAGAAGCCTTTTGCAGTGAATGAGATAAAACATTGAACTCAAGTTACATTAAATGTGGCTACAGGCAACTGCAATTACACTGAGTTCCTGGATGCCTAGTGAATTCTCTCTAATAGCTATACACTGACTCTCCAATTAAAACTGATGTCAGGCCAGGTGCAGTGGCTTATGCCTATAATCCCAGCACTTTGGGAGGCCAAGGTGGGTGGATCACAAGGTCAGGAGTTCAAGACCAGCCTGGCCAAGATGGTGAAACATGTCTCTACTAAAGACAGAAAAATTAGCCAGTTGTGGTGGTAGATGTCTTTAATTCCAGCTACTCAGGAGGATGAAGCAGGATAATTGCTTGAACCCAGAAGGCAGAGGTTACAGTAAGCCAAGATTGCATCATTGCACTCCAGCTTGGATGACAGAGCAAGACTTCATCTCAAAAAAAAAAAAAAAAAGTCATAAAGTTAAATTACATTTTTCAAAAATACCAATATTTGATCTGCACTGACATACTTTAGAACTTTTTTTATTTGTAAACAGTTTTATAAAGAAATTTACCCCAATGATTATGACCAGAAAGTATATTTGTTATGATAGAAGGGGTTGGTCATTATTTTACTGAGAAAAAAAGAATTTAGAACAAAAGGGACAACAGCAACAAAAAGATGGGTGTACAATTTTGATATGATATCCAGGAAATGTATGGGTCTACATTTCTCTCTCTCTCTCTCTCTCTCTCTCTCTCTCTCTCTCTCTCTCTTTGTGTGTGTGTGTGTGTGAGAGAGAGAGAGAGAGGGAGAATACATTGAGCAATGTGGAATTAGAATGGATTTAAGTTTAAAAACAGGAACACATCCGGAAACACAAGTCAGAATAATTATCAATCATTTCTAAGCAAACACTTACTCACCAGGAGCTTCATATAGTGTGAGGGAGCTACTCTACAGGGTGAGCAGGTCTCCACTGGAGAAAGGCCTGGTGACCTCTCCCACTGTGATGCAACTGCTCCCTGTGAGACACAGCAAATTGATGATGAGGGTCCCTCACATTCAGTTACCAATCAGCACATCAATTTCACAGTGTGATATCAGGACAAAAGATGTTAGAGTCATACCTAAATAATGACCTCAGAAATAAGATCACTCAATTATGTAACTATATAGCATATAATACTGTATTATAAATGGAATTATCAGAACTATTTCCCAGAAATTCCAAACCACAATACCAGACTGCTGAATGTCAGTGATTCTTATACTTCAGCTTCTAAGGTTTTTATGTTGCAGGGGGTCGGGGGTAGTGAGCGGTAGTAGGGTAAGTCTAGGAAACTCTAACTTTAAGTGAAATATTAAGGGTTAGAGAGCTAAATAAGCTAAAGAAACAGAGATATAAAATCATTCTTATTGTAACTAACTTTTCCTCATTGCTCATAGTCATGTAATGGCTCCAATGACTCCTAACTAAAAGAACTGAACAGAAAAAAATAAAATAAAACTGTCCCAAATAAACACAAGAGATTTAGTAGAACTACAAAAAAAAAAAAAAAAAAATAGAATTAAAGCCAAGTAAAGCCACCTTCCAATAACCTATGTTAGTAATTGTAATATTATAAATAAAGAGTCTGGCTGTAATATTTTCTAGCATTATCTCCTCCTACCGCAGTGTCATAGCTTTGTTTCATTTCTTCCCTACACACACATACATACATGCATATGCAAACATATTTACACAAATTTGCATAAAAGATTCCATATATGTTATATTAGACATCTTTCAAAGAAACTGGATGATTGGGTCAGTTTAAAAAAATTACTCCAAAAGCTTCTGACTTTCTCTTCTTAGATGTTTGTAATAGTCCTGTCAATAGTGTTTTCTGTGCTGTTGCTCTTTTCTGATAGAACAAATTCTTTCTTCACAGGAAATGGAAGAGTTTGTCCAGAGCTCTGGAGAAAATGGTATTGTGGTGTTTTCTCTGGGGTCGATGATCAGTAACATGTCAGAAGAAAGTGCCAACATGATTGCCTCAGCCCTTGCCCAGATCCCACAAAAGGTTAGATAAAGTGCCTTAATTGTGGGTGGCTCCTAAATGAATCTGTTAACTCTTCGAGAGTCTATTACAGAAATGTTCTGCCTGAAAATTTAACTGCTATGATAGTTCTAGTTATCTCAGACATCTGTTCAAAACAAAAACATATATGGAAGATCTTAAAATCATAAAGAGAAGGATTGGTTGATAATAATGTTGGCATTAATATTGTGATCAGAAGGAAATACATTTAAGAGGTGCTAGTGAAGTTTGGTATTATCATGGTATTGTAGGCATGTACATAGAAATCACTAAATTCTGCCCTGTTATTTGCTCCCTCTGGTTTACAGGATTTTAGAAGGTACTGTATACACTGTAGATATTATCAAAAAGCAGTTACATTTTAATAAGCTACTCTACTATCACAATAACAATAAGCAGGTATTGAAAAAGTTTGAAATGCATCATACATCTTCGGCTTACCAAGCAATCTGGCTGCTTTTACTTCCCATGCATTGGAATAGGTCTATTTAGTGTTCTGTTCAGGGTGCCACTCTGTGAAAGAATGTCCTGGTCAGACAAACTACTACTCTGGAGGTACCCACCTAGCCAAGTAGATTTAGAGAAAAAGAAAAACGTGTCTGATCTGTTGGCTTGGGTGCTGCTAATATCTTAAGCAGAAAAATGTAATGAAAAGAATGGAGATAGAATCCTGCTTTTAGGGGAAACTGTGTGCATTATTAAATGGGCCCAACAAAGACTATGCTCTAAGAATCAGATTAGTGCCTTCTCTAGATTGAGGAAGGAGCAGGAAATATAAATAAACAGGGTGGGAATTTATTTTCTAATCTACAGGATATACCTACAATCTTTGTGTATTTTCAATTTACGCTTTAGTTTCTTATCTCACATAGCCCTCTCTGAATGACCTATGAAAGTTTTTGCTGAAAACACAGTTACTTTAACACTCCCATATCAAATACATGGTCAACATTTGTAAATTCTACTCCAGTTTGTAAAGACTGCTTGGGAATTCTAAAATCAGTACCTTAGTTTGGTACTAGACATGGTAATGATTGGCTATAGCTGACAATATAGCAGTGCCATCGATGTTATGTAGGGCATCATCTAAGTGTGAATGATCAGTTAAGCAAAATGTAGCAAAATACAATTTTATACATTTTCAGCATCTGTATTGTTAATCACAAATTGTCAATGGGCTACTTTTTCCTACATTGTTAGCATTTACAAAAGTAGCCATACTGATAATAGTCTGAATTTGTGTAAAATGCTGCCACTTGAAATTTTTCTTGAAAGTAGCACTTGATAATTAGCAAATTAAAAGAAATTACACATACTACATATGTAGCATTGATTTATTTCTCACCATAGGCTCAGTTTAAAGATTTAGTCTTTTGTAATCAACGATATCAAATTCATAAAATAACTTATGAGTAGTAGAAAAGTGGATATAAGTAAATTCTTCCAATATCACTCAAAAATTAATAAATTTATATTAAATTTGGAAGATTACAGCTAGTATAAAGTATGTAAAATAAAGGTATAGGTTATTACTAATTTGCTACTTTTTTTTACTAGAATTAAGACTGCCTAAAAATTCTTAAATATTTGAATATTTCATTGATAATCTTGTGAACCCCAAATATCTGAGACAGGTCTCAGTAAATTTAGAAAGTTTACTTTGCCAACTTAAAGCAGGGAGGAGGCGTTCCTTTGAGTTTCTGATTAACTTTTCCAAAGGAGGCAATCAGATATGCATTTATCATATCATAAAGTATTATACTTTAGCAATAATTTTAAAGTTATTTATAAAAGATTTTACTTAAGTTACACAAACCTGAAAGAGCATTTGACTAGTCTTTTTTCTGGCAAAGTATTTAATTCAAGCACTTTTATTTTCTTAAGCCAATTAGAGCTCTTTTATATATTTTCAGTAGTAAAATATTGTGTACAAAACACATAAATATGTAGATGTATTAAGCATGCCAACAGAAGTACATCTTATAGATATTTGAAAACTACTTTTTGCCATATTAAACTTTCAAATTCTTGATAACCTGTTTCAGTAGGTAATCTGTATGAATACTTGATCACCATAGTCAGTTGTAAGCTAAATAGTCTTACATTTGAATATTAAAAGAAACCCTTCAAGTGAAAATCAAAAAACAAAATTTACATCATAAGGTACAGAGAGAAAAAAATTTGTGTGCTAGAAGGAAAATAAAATGGATTTAATTGCCAATTAAACATAAAATTATAGAAATTATAATGGCCTTTTAAATATATGCAAACACATATACACACACATACACAAAAGATTTTATGGCTTTTACTTCAGAACTTTAGCCATGAGATAAAAAAATTCACCAGCTTGCAGACAAAAGCCTGTTGAATCCAAACAGTGGTTTTTATCTTAATATAAAAATAAAAGCAAATTTAAAGCAAGAAGAAAAGAAAATTTTTTAAAAAGAGAGAATTTAGGAACTCTATAGTTTGCAGGACAACTTTAGGGTTCTTAATGTATATGTGCACAAAGACCATATTACCTTCATTTTTCATAAACTCTGCCAAGTACAGGTGTCATAAAACCTACCGAGAGATATCAGGGGGTCATTCTTCTTGTTTTCTCCTCATTCTTAGATTGTTTCCCACTTTTTTTCTTAAAAGGAGGAACTGAGCTGTGGCCCAGGGTTTACGTGTAGTGAATCAATGTGTGCTGCTGGTGGGCAGTACTCCACAGTGTGTCACCACTGAGTTGTTTCCACCCTCTTACATGTCTCATTTTCTCTCTCCAGAGGTCTATGACCTCAGAAAGGGCTCAAAATGTGGGGTGATCCACCCTAATATGTGTTTCCTGGATTAGCCTTTTTTTTTAAAAAGTTAATTTTTGTTGGGGTTTCTCTGCAGGGTCACTCCATGTCATAGGGGGTCAACCCCCAGACACTCCCACAAGGCCCTCATTCACTTAGGGGTGACATATGACTGAGAGGAGCAAATGCCCTTTCTCTTTGGAGCTGAGAAAACTCAGTCTCTCATTTACCTATGTAAACCGCAGTTCAGTTTCTCACGCAAATCCACACAGACAAGCCAAATTGAGATTAATTTTGGGAATAAAAACAATAGAGGAGACCCTTTACAATTCATATCCTAACTAGAATTAGGATTCTTAAACCACAACTCCCTAGGAGGAAAAAAAATAACAACGGTCAATACCACTTCCTGTAAACTGTACTCAACCACTCCCTACTTTGTAACTCTCATCTACCATTACACATGCCAAGGCAAAATCCTCTCACAGTACCAGGTAATCTGTGATAATCTCAAAGCCAAAGAGATCAGGTCATTCAACATAGGAAAACAGAGCTTTGGACCTCAGCAAAAATCTGCCTACAACTCTTGAAACTCCACAAAGAAAACAGAACACCCCCAAAGGGGTGAGTGGTGCTTTTGTTCTGAATTCTTTAAAATAGCTCAAGTCATTAGAAACCTTCTCTAGATTTTTGGTACTGCAAATGGCAAAAGGCGAAAGGAAGTATAGGGTGAAAGAAAAGTAAACAAAAGAATTTTTTTTTTTTTTAAGACAGGAAGCAAACACAGAAATCAAACACATGGTTTTTAGGTTTTGTTTTGTTTTGTTTTGTTTTCTCTTTTGTATCTGCATAGAATTTTAGCCAAATTAGACAGGCTTTGTTACCCACAATTTGGAATTCTCACTCAGATTTGATCAAGTCAGGTAAAGTTCATCAAATCTGATGGGAGAAATACTGGAATGTACAAAAAAAATACTCTCAAAAATGTGATCACTAAGCATTGTAATGTTAAGGAGAAATTAAGACCGGCGAGTTGTTAAACATTAACCCAGACAAACCCCAATTCAGCTATTTACCTTAGGATGGGTTTCAGGCTAAAACTGCCCTCTGTCATCCTAGAAGCAGGAAAGAAACCTCAAACTCACCCTCCCTCCTGGGAGCCAGCTCAAACTCCATAGAGTTACCTGCCTTCCATTGTCATGGAAACAGGAAATCTTTCCTTTCTTGTGGGAAGCAAGTAAAACTCCAAAAAACAAAAAACAAAAACAAAAAGGAGTTGTACAGCAAAATAAATTTTAGATCTTGATTGAATTTTGGGGTATCAGGGATTCTCTGGAGGGATTGTTCCCAGACCTCAGTCAATTGTCTTATTTTTTTGAGCCATAAAGTTAGCTCAGGCTGGTACCAAGCTGATCGGACACTTGTCAAAGGTCAGGGACCCTCCACTCACAATCTCTTCATGGTTACCAAAATGTGAACCCTGAATATCTGAGACAGGTCTCAGTTAATTTAGAAAGTTTATTTTGCCAAGGTTGAAAATGTGCACCCGTGACACAGCCTTATGAGGTCCTGATGACATGTGTCCAAAGTGGTGCAGTGACAGTTTGGTTTTATGCATTTTAGGGATATATAAGACATCAATCAACATATAAGATGAACAGTTTTTCGGTCCAGAAATGAGGGACAACTGGAAGCAAAGGCGGAGCAACTTGAAGCAAGGAAGGGGTTTCCAGGTCATAGGTAGATAAGAAACAAATGGTTGACTTCCTCTGAGTTTCTGATTAGCCTCCCCAATAAGGCAATTAGATATGCATTTATTTCAGTGAGCTGAGCGGTGACTTGGAATAGAATGGGAGGTAGGTTTGCCCTGAGCAGCTTAACTTTATCCTTTAGCATAGATTTTGGAATGCCAAGATTTATTTTATTTTCCTTTCACAATCTCATGTGTCTAGCTATTATGTTGGAAACACCATTATTTCTTTATATACCAATTTGATTATAAAAGTAAAGACATTAAATGTGGTTATTCAACTTACCTCAGAATTTTAGTAGTTCTCATTACTTGACATCACTTCTTATTTTTTCATATTTTATATGGATTAACTGATTATTAATCTCTTCAGAATTTTGACACATGCTATATTTTTAGAGTTCTATTCATTTAACAAGATATTCTCCTTATCCTAACAGGTTCTATGGAAATTTGATGGCAAGAAGCCAAATACTTTAGGCTCCAATACTCGACTGTACAAGTGGTTACCCCAGAATGACCTTCTTGGTAAGACTCTGGAGAACAAATACTGAATATATTAGTAACAGTCAATTAGAGTGATAATAGTTCAACATAAAACAAACATATTTAACATTTATTATCAGAAAACTAAAAAAAAAATCAAATGTAACTACTTTATATTTATTTTCCAGTCTTAGTATAAAAAGAATACACTATAGTAGTTGGCATTTTATTACATACACTCACATTCTTTACGGTCACAATAAAAATCTCTTTATTCAGGTGTAATTACCTCTCACAGGTTTTAAATAACATCCTGGATTTTCTGTCTGTCTCCTATTTCTACAGCTTTACGTCTGTTCTTTCCCCTACTGCGGGGTTATTTCAACAGGCACTGAAAAATAACAGACACTATTCTATTACCAGTGCCTCTATTTTCTATGGGAATAAATCACCAATCTTTATCAAAAAGTGATAACACATTTCGTGATGATGTGTAACCGGTCCTTCCTCAGCACTACCTCCAGCCTACTGCCTACTACCCTGCTGCCTTTAAAAAAAAATTAAATATTTTAAATATTTTAAGTATTTAAATATTTTTAAATACATAAATGTGACTACATTTTTATAACACTTAAGAGACTACGTTCTTTTATACCCAAACTTATACTTTTCTCTTTCGTACATTTAAATTTTTTAGTTAAGAATATGCTTTTTCATTTTGTTCACCTGGCAATCTTTTAAATTTATATTTCCACTGTGAAGACACACACACCACAACCTTTTCATGTAGCATTCACTTACCTTTCCAGCAGAAGTAGGTGCTTCTTCCTCCAAAATTTGAAAACAATTTCAATGCAGTTTTGTGGGTAGAATGTTACCTAGGGAACACTGTTGCTTAAAGTTCCTTATATTGTGCATTTCTTATTGAATTCCTGTGCCTTACAATTAATATTTTTGTTAAAATTCATCCACTTTTAGGTCATCCCAAAACCAAAGCTTTTATAACTCATGGTGGAACCAATGGCATCTATGAGGCGATCTACCATGGGATCCCTATGGTGGGCATTCCCTTGTTTGCAGATCAACCTGATAACATTCTTCACATGAAAGTCAAGGGAGCAGCCCTCAGTGTGGATATCAGGACCATGTCAAGTAGAGATTTGCTCAATGCATTGAAGTCAGTCATTAATGAGCCTATGTGAGTATTACAATTTTGTGACCAGGTGGTATTTATAAATTATTTTGTCAACAGTGAATATGAGTTTTAACTTTTTTTTAAGAGACTAATTTTGAAGGGATTGAAGTGATTTAACCAATGTAAAATCTGCTCTTATTTTCCACCAGACAGTTATTTCAAAGTTACATTTCAACCCCATAGATTTAATGGGTCACCAATGACTGCAATGAATTATATATAAAAAAAAAAAAATTAAAGATATGTAGATAATTATTTTAAATAGTTTTAATGATAGAATACACAATAAAAAGAAATAATATAACTAGAGAAATATGATAAAATATTTCAATTCAATACCCAAAATTTCTGAAAGTATGAATATATTCTTTCTCAAAAATTTCTTTTTATTATTATCATTCTTTTAAGAAATTTGATAGTGAATTATAATATGCATAGCATAACATTCACTAAAATTTAAAATCTAAATATATTTAGTGTGTTTACATAGTTACAAAGCCACAACCCTAAAGAACATTTTTATGAACTCATAAATGAACTCATAATGCATGAAGTTGCTCCCAATAAACCTCAGGTCCTAGAAAACTACCAACTTACTTTGTTTTTCAATAGATTATTCTCTTCACATATTTTATATAAATGAAATCATACAATTTATGGTGTTTTGTAAATGACTTATTTCACTTAGCATAATCATTTTTAGTTTTATTTATGTTGTTGGACGTATCAGAACTCATTCATTTTTATTTCTATATAATATTCTTTGATATGTTTATACCAAAATTACCCATTTATCAAGTCATGGACATTTTAGATCTTTCCAATTTTGGCACTTATGAACATTGTTATACATATTTTCTGTGTAGAAATATATTTTTACTTCTTTTGAGGAGACACTAGGAGTGGAATTGCTGAGGCATATGGGAAATTGTTGTTCATGAAGAACTGCTAAACTGTTTTTCAAAGTATTTGCATCATTTTTCATTACCACCAGCTGGATATGAGGGCTCTAATTTCTTCACACTCTCCCCACACTTGTTATCACCTGTCTTTCTATTACAGCCATTCTAGTGTGTGTAAAGTGGTCTCCCATTATGGTATTCACTTGCATTTCCTTATGGCTGAAGATGTTAACCATCTTTTCATGTGTTACTGGCCATTCACACATATTCCTTAGATAAATTTCTATTTTAATCTTGTGAACATTTCATCATTTTTCTATTTATCTTATTATGGATTCGTAAGAATTATTTATATTTTATAGATACAATCTCTTATCAAATATATGATTTTCAAATATTTTCTTCCACTATGGACAGATAGATTTTTTTTTTTACTTTTTAAAAGATGCCTTTTGAAACACAAAGGTTTTAATATTGATAAAATAAATATGTAATAATTTATCCATAATCCGAAGGAAATAATTTGGAAAATGCTACGCCTAGACCAGCTACCATCAGTTCATAGTCTACTAGTTCTACAAATATTATTATGATGTAAGGTGGTATCAGCTAAGGAAATACATTAAAAACACTTTACCAAAAAATTAGTAAGACGAGAAATGATTTAAAATACTTCAAAAACAGTTAAAAAGCAAAGAAACATAAAACAGGTTAAGGACAGAAAACCCAACATCATATGTTCTCATTCATAGGTGGAAATTGAACAGTGAGAACACTTGGTCACAGGAAGGGAAACATCACACACTGAGGCTTGTCGTGGGGTGGGGGGAGGGAGGAGGGATAGCATTAGGAGATATACCTAATGTAAATGATGAGTTAACGGGTGCAGCACATCAACATGGCACATGAATACATATGTAACAAACCTGCCCGTTGTGCACATGTACCCTAGAACTTAAAGTATAATTTTTTTTAAAAGTTAGAAAATAAAAAATATATATATATAGAATAAGATGGTGGATTTAAATGTGAACTAGGGCAATCTGGCAAGAGAAAGAAATAAAGGGTATTCAAATAGGAATAGAGGAAGTTAAATTGCCTCTGTTTGCAGATGACATAATTCTATATTTAGAAAACCCCTTCATCTCAGTTCCAAAATTCCTTAAGCTGATAAGCAACTTCAGCAAACCCTCAGGATGCAAAAATCAATATGCAAAAATCACAGGAATTCCTGTGCACCAATAATACACAAGCAGAGAGCCAACTCATGAATAAATTCCCATTCACAATTGCAACAAAGAGAATAAAATACCTGGGAATATGCCTAACAAAGGTCGTGAAGGACCTCTTCAAGGAAAAATAGAAACCACTGTTGAAGGAATTAAGAGAGGACACAAACAAATGGAAAAACTTTCCATCCTCATGGATAAAAATAATCAATATTGTAAAAATGGCCATGCTGCCCAAGGTAATTTATATATTTAAAGCTATTCCCATCAAATTACCATTGACATTTCTCACAGAATTAGAAAAAAAAAAAAAAAAAAAAAAACTACTTTAAATTTGATGTGGATCCAAAAAAGAGCCAGTATATCCAAAACAATTCTAAGCAAAAAGAACAAAACTGGAGGCATCATGCTACCTGACTACAAACTGTACTACAAGAACATAACCAAAACAGTATGGTACTGGTACCAAACAGATGTATAGACCAATGGAACAGAACAGAGGCCTCAAAATAGCACTACACATCTACAACCATGTGATCTTTAACAAACCTGACAAAAACAAGTAATTAGGGAAAGGATTCCCTATTTAATAAATGGTGTTGGGAAAACTGGCTAGCCATATGAAGAAAACTGCAATTGAATCCCTTCCTTACACCTTATAGTAACCAAACCAGCATAGTACTGGAACAAAAACAGAGATATTGGCCAATGGAATAGAACAGAGCCCTCAGAAATAATGCCACACATCTACAACCATCTGATCTTTGACAAACTTGACAAAACAAGAAATGGGGAAAGGATTCCCTATTTAATAAATGGTGCTAGGGAAACTGGCTAGCCATATGCAGAAAACAGAAACTAGACCCCTGCCTTACACATTATGCAAAAATTGACTTAAGATGGATTAAAGACTTAAATGTAAAACCCAAAACCATAAAAACCCTAGAAGAAAACCTAGGCAATATCATTCAGGACATAGGCATGGGCAAAAATTTCATGATAAAAACATCAAAACCAATTGGAACAAAAGCCAAAATTGACAAATGAGATCACAATAAACTAAAGAGCTTCTGCACAGCAAAATAAACTATCGTCAAAGGGAACAGGTGAAATACTGAATGGGGGAACGTTTTTGCAATCTATCCCTCTGACAAAGGTCTAATATCCAGAATCTACAAGAAACTTACACAAATTTACAAGAAAAAATCAAACAACATCATCAAAAAGTGGACAAAAGATCTAAGCGGACACTTCTCAAAAAAAAGACATTTATGCAGCCAACACACTTATGAAAAAAGCTCAATATCACTGATCATTAGAGAAACACAAATCAAAACCACTATGATATACAATCTCATGCCAGTCAGAATAGCAATTATTAAAAAGTCAAAAAAAGCCAAAATTGACAAATGAGCTGTAATTAAACAAAAGAGCTTCTGAGAAACTATCATCAGAGTGAACACGCAACCTACAGAATGGGAGAAAATGTTTGCTATCTACTCATCTGACAAAGGGCTAATGTCCAGAAACTACAAAGATCTCAAATAAATTTACAAGAAAAAAACAACCCCATCAAAAAGTGGTTGAAGGATATGAACAGACACTTCTCAAAATAAGACATTTATGCAGCCAACAGACACATGAAAAAATGCTCATCATCACTCACCATCAGAGAAATGTAAATCAAAATCACAATGAGATACCATCTCACACCAGTTAGAATAACGATCATTAAAAAGTCAGGAAACAACAGGTACTGGAGAGGATGTGGAGAAATAGGAACACTTTTACACTGTTGGTGGGACTGTAAATTAGTTCAACCATTGTGAAAGACAGTGTGGCGATTCCTCAAGGATCTAGAACTAGAAATACCATTTCACCCAGCAGTCCCATTACTGGGTATATATCCAAAGGGTTATAAATCATGCTGCTTTATTGATAAATCATGTTTATTGTGGCACTATTCACAATAGCAAAGACTTGGAACCAACCCAAATGTCCATCAATGACAGACTGGATTAAGAAAATGTGGCACATATACACCATGGAATCCTATGCAGCCATAAAAAAGGATGAGTTCATGTCCTTTGTAGGGACATGGATGCAGCTGGAAACCATCATTCTCAGCAAACTATTGCAAGAACAGAAAACCAAACACTGTATGTTCTCACTCATAGGTGAGAACTGAACAATGAGAACACTTGGATACAGGAAGGGGAACATCACACACTGGGGCCTTTTGTGGGGTGGGGGGAGGGAATAGGGATAGCATTAGGAGATATACCTAATGTAAATGATGAGTTAATGGGTGCAGCACACCAACATGGAACATGAATACATATGTAACAAACCTGCACATTTTGCACATATACTCTAGAACTTAAAGTATAATAAAAACATTTTTAAAAATTAAATGTGATACATGTACACTATGGAATACTATGTACCATAAAAAAGAATGAGATCATGTCTCTTGCAGGGACATGGATGCAACTCAAAGCCATTATCCTCAGCAAACTAACACAGAACAGAAAACCAAATACCACATGTTCTCACTCATAAGAGGGAGTTGAACAATGAGAATACATGGACTCGGAGAGGAGAACAACACACACTGAGGCCATTTGGGGCATGGAAGAGGAGTGAGAGTATCAGTACAAACAGCTAGTGCATGAGGGGCTTAAAATCTAGATGACAGGTTGATAGGTGCTGCAAACCACCATGGCAGGTGTATACCTATGTAAGAAACGCGCACATTCGGCACATGTATCCTGGAACTTGAAGTAAAATAAAACTGTTTAAAAAAAATGCAAACCGACCAGGTACGGTGGCTCACGCCTGTAATCCCAGCACTTTGGGAGGCCGAGGAGGGCAGATCACAAGGTCAAGGGATCGAGACCATACTCCTGGCCAACATAGTGAAACTCCATCTCTACTGAAAATACAAAAATTAGCTGGACATGGTGATGTGCACCTGTAGTCCCAGATGCTCGGGAGACTGAGACAAGAGAATCACTTGAACCCAGGAGACAGAGGTTGCAGTGAGCCGAGATAGTGCCACTGCACTCCAGCCTGGTGACAGAGCGAGACTCCATCTCAAAAAAAAACAAAAAAGTGAACCTACCAGTACTCACATTAAATTTAAACAGACCAAAAAAAAAGACAAAATAACGATCTTTGAAATCTTTTATTTAAGGAGATAAAACATTTGAAGTATACAATTAAATGTAACCTATGTTTTATATATGTGTGTGTGTATATATATATTGCACATATATGTGTATATATGTATCCATATATCTCTCTGGTTGTGTGTGTGTGTGTGCTGAAAATAAATATTTTTAAAAGAGTATATGGAGATTGGGTGTGGTGGCTCACACCTGTAATCCCAACACTTTGGGAGGCCAAGGTGGGAGGATCGTGTGAGGTCAGGAGTTCGAGACCAGTCTGGCCAACAGGGTAAAATCCTGTGTCCACTAATAATACAAAACTTAGCCAGGTGTGGGGGATGAGCACCTGTAGTCCCAGATACTTAGGAGGTTGAGGCATGAGAATCACTTGAACCCAGGAGACGTAAATTGCAGTCAGCCAAGATTGCTCCATTGCACTCAAGCCTGGGTGACAGAGAGAGACTCTGTCTCAAAAAAAAAAAAAAAAAAAAAAAAAAAATGATTATATGAAATAGACGGTTACCTGAATTGAGCATATGCTGGGCCATAAATAAATGCTAAGTAAATTGTATTAGATTCCAATTCATAAAAATTATATGTTCTAGTCATACTAGAAATAAATTATAAATCCAAAAACTGAAAACTAAAAACAATCTCTAATTCTTTAAAGTAAAAATTTTTTTAATTCAGTCAACAAAAAATTCTAATTATAAATGTACCATTCTCTCATCAACTATTCTTCCAAGTATACATCCAACAAAAATGAATAAATATGTACACCTAGCAAAATATACATATACCTTAATACCACAATTATTAGTAGGATCAAAAAATGTTAACCACACAAATATCCATTAATCATAAAATGAAGAGATCATCTGTGGTCTTTGTCAATCAACTGAATACTTTACACCAGTGCAATTAAACAACTGCTAAACAAAGACAGAAATGAATATGTATTATTTAATTCGATTATATAAACAATCAATATTAATCTATGATATTAGAATTCAGGTTGATACTTAATTTGAGGATAAAAGTAGTGACTAAAATGGCCCAGGAGGAGAGAGTTCTTCTATGTAGTTTTTGATAAATTGGTGTCTTCACTTTGGGATAATGTTTAAGATAATCTTAAAATTTTGAGACAGTCACATAGTGTCTATACATTTATCCTATGTATTTCCTACTCAAAGTTTTATTGTGGAAGATATATAGCATATTTTAAAGTTCCAGAAATCAAATAGCAAAATAAGCATGAAGCACTGGAGAAATCCTATAGGTGCCTGCAGTTGTCCAGGAAAAGCCTCTCTAAGAGGTGTCATTTAAAGAGAAACCTCAAAAAGAAATAGAAGCAAACCTCAAGTAGTTGCAAGAAAGAATGCTCAATGAGGGAGACACGGGACAAAAAGTGTAAAGGGGCTAACATAAGAACACCTTCAGGAGTTTAAAGAACAGAAGGCCATTGTCTCTAGAAGACAGTGTATAGGGGTAAGTGTTAGAACAAGTAGGTGCCTTTGTAAGTTCTATAGACCAAAGTCAGATTTGGATTTTATTCTTAATGTAACAAGAAACTAGATGGAAATCTTAACAGGCGAGTGTCATAATTTGATATTAATTTAGAAAATACTCTGGCTAGTAGAAAGAAAATACGATAGAAGACAGAAGATTACAGTAGAAGCTGAGAAACTAGTTAGGAGGCATTTCACCAGTTGTGACACAATTCCTCTTTAAATATATCAAAATGGGCTGAGCACAGTGGTTCATGCCTGTAGGGCCAACACTTTGGGAGGTAGAGGCAGGAGAATGACTTGACCACAGGAGTTCCAGACCAGTAGGGGTACTACAGCAAGACCTCATATCTAAAAAAGTAAAAAATAAAAAAATAGCCAGGGATGATGGTGCACAGCTGTAGTCCCAGCTTCTCATGAGGCTGAGGTGGAGAATTACTTGAGACCAAAAGGGAAAGGCGGCCCTGAGCCATGATCATGTGACTGCACTCAGCCTGTGTAATAGAGTAAAATCCTGTCTCAAAAAAATTTTTTAAAAAATTGAAAATACCAAAATGATCGTTCCTAGATTCCATTTTCACTGTCTTACTTATAGCACTTAGAGTGTGGCTCACAATATTTTCTGTCCTAGAAAGACATTAACTTTTCCACCTAAAATTTCATTTTTCATTTTTAAAGGTATTTGTCAATTATAAAACTCCAATTTAAAAACAAAACTTTCTGTAACGACATATATGAAAACATTCAAATTTTATGTCAATTCAATGACACTTACTTTGAATTATTTGTGTGACACTTTTCAAAGACCGTCCATAGATTTGATATGCTTAAGCAATAAATTTACTTCTAATGTTGATATCTTTATGTTCATCCTACAGCTATAAAGAGAATGCCATGAAATTATCAAGAATTCATCATGATCAACCAATGAAGCCCCTGGATCGAGCAGTCTTCTGGATTGAGTTTGTTATGCGCCACAAAGGAGCCAAGCACCTTCGGGTCGCAGCCCACGACCTGACCTGGATCCAGTACCACTCTTTGGATGTGATAGCATTCCTGCTGGCCTGCGTGGCAACTGTGATATTTATCATCACAAAGTGTTGCCTGTTTTGCTTCCAAAAGCTTGCCAAAACAGGAAAGAAGAAGAAATGGGATTAGTTATATCAAAAGCCTGAAGTGGAATGACTGAAAGATGGGACTCCTCCTTTATTCCGGCATGGAGGGTTTTAAATGGAGGATTTCCTTTTTCTTGTGACAAAACATCTTTTCACAACTTATTCCGTTAAGTCAAAATTTATTTTCCAGGGATTTAATATGTACTTTAGTTGGAATTATTCTCTGTCAATGATTTCTAAACTATGAAAAATAACAATAATATAAAACCTTATGGTCTTATATTGAAATTTGTTATTCTAATCCAAAAGTTACACACAAAAGTCACTGAGCTTCATTATGTTTCACACATTGTATTTGAACATAACAACATTAAGAACTCTACTCATAGTATCAACATTGTTTTGCAAATACTCAGAACATTTTGGCTTCATTTTGAGCAGAATTTTTGTTTTTACTGTTGCCAATGAAATCTTCAAGAATTAAATTATGTAAAAAGTCTCACTCATTCTTTTGAGATTGCAATACCAGTAGTGTTGCTTGGCTTTTACTGTGTATTCAGACTTAGCATCACTTCTTTCCTAAAAGACATAGTAAGTTTATTCCTAGAATGAAAGATAGTTTAACATACAAAAATTAACACGTATGTTATGCCACATTAATAGATACAGATTCACATAACAAACTAGAAAACCTAGAAATAAATCCATGAATATATACAGCTAACTGATCTTCAACAAGAGTCTCAAACAGCTAATTGATCTTCAACAAGAGTCTCAAATATACTCAATGAAGAAAGATGAGTTTCTTCAAAAACTGGTGCTGAGAAAAGTGGATGTCCACAAGCAAAAGAAAAAAATTGAACCCTTATTTTTTATCATACACAAAAATCAACTCACAATGGATGAAAGATGGCAACATAAGACTGGAAACAGTAAAACTTCCAGAAGATGGAGATCTGGCAACATGGTTGAATAGGAACAGCTCCTGTCTGCAGTTCTCAGTGGGACCAATGCAGAAGGCAAGGTGTTTCTGCATTGTCAGGGATCTTCCTCCCACAGCCAAGGGAAACCATGAGGGACTATATTATCCAGCCCAGATATTATGCTTTCCCCGTGGTTTTTGTAATCCACAGAGCAGGATATTCCCTTCTCTGCCAACACCACCAGGGCCCTGGGTTGCAAGCACCAAACTGGGCAGCTGTTTGAGCAGACATCAAGATAGCTACAAGGATTTTCTTGTTGTTGTTGTTTTGTTTGTTTGTTTTGTACCCCACTGGTGCCTGGAACCCAAGTGAGACAGAACCATTCACTGCCCTGGAAAGGGGGCTGAAACCAGGGAGCCAAGTGGTGTCTCTTAGTAGGTCCCACTCCCATGGAGCCTAGCACACTAGGAACCACTAGCTTGAAATTCTCGCTGCCAGCACAGCAAACTGAAGTCAACCTGGGACAGTCAAGCTTGGTGGGGGGAGGGGTCATTACTGAGGCTTGAGTAAGTGGTTTTCCCCTCACATTGCTAAGGAGGCCATGAAATTCATACTGGGCAGAATTCACCACAGCGTGGCAAAGTGGCTGTGGCCAGACTACCTCTCTAAATTCCTCCCCACTGGGCAGGGCATCTCTGAAAGAAAGGCAGCAGCACCAATCAGGGACTTATAGATAAAACTCCCATCTCCCTGGGACAGAGCACCTGGGGGAAGGAGCAGCTGTGGGCAAAGCTTCAGCAGATTTAAGCCTTCATGCCTGCCAGCTTTGAAGAGAACAGTGGATCCTGACAAGGAGGATTCTCCCAGCAGAGTGCTTGAGCTCTGCTAAGGGACAGACTGCCTCCTCAAGTGGGTCCCTGAACCCCATGCCTCCCGACTGGGAGAGAACTTCTGGCAAGGGTTGACAAACACCTCATACAAGAGAGCTCCAGCTGGCATCAGGCCCTCCCCCTGCACCACCCCCCCCACCCCCGCCCGCCCCACAGGACAAGTCTTCCAGAGGAAGGAGCAGGCAGCAATCTTTGCTGTTCCACAGCCTCTACTGGTGATACCCAGGCAAACAGGCTCTGGAGTGGACCTCCAGCAAACTGCAGGAGACCTACAGAAGAGGGGCTTGACTGTTAGAAGAAAAACTAACAAACAGAAAGTAATAACATTAACATCAACATAAAAGACTCCCACCCTAAAACCCCATCCAATGATCATCAGCCTCAAAGATCAAAAGTAGATAAATCTAGGAAGATGAGGAAAAACTAGCATAAAAATGCAAATAAAATTCCAAAAACCAGAATGCCTCTTCTCCTCAAAATAATTGCAACTCCTTTCCAGCAAGGACACAAAACTGGATGGAGAAGGAGTTTGTTGAGTTAACAGAAGTAGGCTTCAGAAGGTGGATATTAGCAAACTCCTCTGAGCTAGAGGGGAACTCATGTTCTAACCCAATGCAAGGAAGCTAAGAACCTTGATAAAAGGTTACAGGAACTGCTAACTAGAATAACCAGTTTAGAGAAGAACATTAATGACCTGATGGAGCTAAAAAACCCAGCACCAGAACTTCATGAAGCATACAGAAGTAGCAATAGCTGGACTAATGAAGCAGAAGAAAAGATTTCAGAGATTAAAGGTCAACTTTATGAAATAAGGAGTGATTGTTTTACCTGAAAGTGATGGAGAAAATGGAACCAAGTTGGAAAACATTCTTCAAGATATTATCCAGGAGAACTTCCCCAACCTAGCAAGACAGGCCAACATTCAAATTCAGGAAATACAGAAAACAACACTAACATACTCCTTGAGAAGAGGAACCCCAAGACACATAATCATCAGATTCTCCAAGGTTGAAACAAAGGAAAAAATATGTAGGGCAGCCAAAGAGAGAGAATGGTCAAGTTATCCACAAAGGGAAGCCCATCAGACTAAGAGTGGATCTCTCTGCAGAAACCCTGCAAACCAGAAGAGAGTGGGTGCCAATATGCAACATTCTTAAATTAAAGAATTTTTAACATGGAATTTTATATCCAGCCAAACTAAGCTTCATAAGTGAAGGAGACATAAAATCCTTACAGACAAGCAAATGCTGAAGATTTTGTCACCACCAGGTATGCCTTACAAGAGCTCCTGAAGGAAACACTAAATATGGAAAGGAAAAACAAGTACCAGCCACTGTAAAAAGCACACCAAAATATAAAGACCAATGACACTATGAAGAAACTGTATCAACTAATGAGAAAAATAAACAGCTAGCATCATGATGACAGGATCAAATTCACACGTAACAATATTAACCTTACAGGTAAATGGGCTAAATGCCACAATTAATAGACACAGACTGGCAGATTGGATAAAGAGTCAGGATCCATCAGTGTGCTGTATTAAGGAGACCCATGTCACATGCAAAGACACACATAGGCTCAAAATAAATAAAGGTATGGAGGAATATTTACCAAGCAAATGGAAAGCAAAAAGCAGCAGGGGTTGTAATCCTAGTCTCTGATAAAACAGACTTTAAACCAAGAAAGATCAAAAGAGACAACGAAGGCCACTACATAATGGTAAAGGGACCAATGCAACAAGAAGAGCTAACTATCATAATATATAAGCACCCAATACAGGAGCACTCAGATTCATAAAAGAAGTTCTTAGAGACATACTAAGAGACTTAGATCTCACACAATAATAGTGGGAGACTTTAACTCTCCACTGTCAATATTAGACAGATCAATGATACAGAAAATTAACAAGGCTATTCAGGACTTGAACTCATCTCTGGACCGAGCTGACCTAATAGACATCTATGGAACTCTCCAACCCAAATCAACAGAATATACATTCTTCTCAGCAGCACACGGTGCTTACTCTAAAATCAACCACATAATTGGAAGTAAAACACTTCTCAGCAAATGCAAAAGAACAGAAATCATAACAAACAGTCTCTCAGACCACAGTGCAATCAAATTAGAACTCAGGATTAAGAAATTCACTGAAAACCATTCAACTACATGGAAACTGAATAACCTGCTCCTGGATGACTACTGGGTTAAATAACAAAGTTAAGGCAGAAATAACAAAGTTTGTTGAAACCAATGAGAACAAAGAGACAACATACCAGGATCTCTAGGACACAGCTAAAGCAGTGTTTAGAGTGAAATTTATAGTACTAAATGCCCATAAGATAAAACAGGGAAGATCTAAAATTGACACCCTAATGTCACCATTAAAAGAACTAGAGAAGCAAGAGCAAACAAATTCAAAAGCTAGCAGAAGACAAGAAATAACTGAGATCAGAGCTGAACTGAAAGAGATGGAGACATAAAACATCATTCCAAAGAAGTCAATGAATACAGGAGCTGGTTTTTTTGAAAAGATTAAGAAAATAGACCACTAGCCAAGTTAATAAAAAGGAAAAGAGAGAATAATAAAATAGTCTCAATAAGAAAAGATAAATAGGATATCACCACTGATCTCACAGAAATACAAACTACCATCAGAAAATACTACAAAAACACCTCAATGCAAATAAACTAGAAAATCTAGAAGTGGATAAATTCCTGGATACATACAGCCTCACAAGACTAAGCCAGAAAGAAGTCAAATCCCTGAATAGAATAAAATGACAAGTTCTGAAATTGAGATAGTAATTAATAGCCTACCAACAAAAACAAGCCCAGGACTAGACAGATTGGCAGCCAAATTCTACCAGAGGTAAAAACAGGAGCTGGTACCATTCGTTCTGAAACTATTCCAAGCAACAGAAAAAGAGGGAATTCTCCCTAACTCATTTTATGAGGCCAGCATCATGCTGATACCGAAGACTGGCAGAGACACGACAAAGAAAGAAAATTTCAGGCCAATATCCCTGATGAACATCGATGCGAAAATCTTCAGTAAAATACTGGCAAACCGCATCTAACAACACATCAAAAAGCTTATCCACCACGATCAAGTCAACTTCATACCTGGGATGCAAGGCTGGTTCAACATACAGAACTCAATGAACATAATACATCATATAAACAGAACTAATTACAAATACCACATGATTATCTCAATAGATGCAGAAAAGGCCTTCAATAAAATTCAACATGGCTTCACACTAAAAACTGTCAATACACTAGGTATTGATGGAACGTATATCAAAATAATAAGAGCAATTTATGACACAACTGTAGCCCATATCATACTGAATGGGAAAAAGCTGAAATCATTCCCTTTGAAAACCAGCACGAGACAAGGATACCCTCTCTCACTATTCCTTTTCAACATAGTATTGGAAGTTCTGGCCAGGGCAATCAGGCAAGAGAAAGAAATAAAGTGTATTGAAATAGAAAGAGAGGACGTCAAGTTGTCTCTGTTTGCAGATGACATGATTCTATATTTGGAAAACTCCATCATCTCAGCCTAAAAACTCCTTAAGCTGATAAGCAAGTTCAGCAAAGTCTCCGGATACAAAATCAATGAGCAAAAATCACAAGCATTCCTGTACACTGATAATAGACAAACTGAGAGCCAAATCATGAGTGAACTCCCATTCACAAGCACTACAAAGAGAATAAAATACCTAGGAATATGCCTAAAAAGAGACGTGAAGAATTTCAAGGAGAACTACAAACCACTGCTCAAGGAAATAAGAGAGGACACAAACAAATGAAAAAGCATTCCATACTCACAGATAGGGAGAATCAATATCATGAAAATGGCCACAGTGCTTAAAGTAATTTATAGATTCAATGCTATTTAAATCAAGCTACTATTGACTTTCTTCTCAGAACTAGAAAAAACTACTTTACATTTTATATAGAAACAAAAAAGAGTTTGTATAGCCAAGATGACTCTAAGCAAAAAAACAAAACACACACAGAAAAACAAAGCTGGTGGCATCACTCTACCTGACTTCAAACTATATTACAAAGCTACAGTAACCAAAACAGCTTGGAACTGGTACCAAGACAGATATATAGACAAATGGAAGTGAACAGAGACTTCAGAAATAACACCACACATCTACAACCATCTGACCTTTGACAAACCTGACAAAAACAAGCAATGGGGAAAGGATTCCCTATTTAATAAATGGTACTGGGAAAACTTGCTAACCATATGCAGAAAAAAGAAACTGGTCCCTTTTCTTACACCTTATACAAAAATTAACTCAAGGTGGATTAAAGACTTAAATGTAAAACCCAAAATCATAAGAACCCTAGAAGAAAACCTAGGCAATACCATTCAAGACACAGGCATGGGCAAAGACTTCATGACTAAAACACCAAAAGCAATTGCAGCAAAAGTCAAAATTGACAAATGAGATCTAATTAAACTAAAGAGCTTCTGGACAGCAAAATAAACTATCATCAGAGGGAATAGGCAACCTACAGAATGGGGGAACATTTTTGCAATCTATCCTTCCGGCAAAAGTCTAATATCTAGAATCTACAAGGAACTTAAACAAATTTACAAGACAGAAACAAACAACACTATCAAAAAGTGGGCAAAGGATATAAATGGACACTTCTCAAAAGAAGACATTTACATGGCCAGCAAACATACGAAAAAAAGTTCATCATCACTGGGCATTAGAGAAATACAAATTAAAACCAGAATGAGATACCTTCTCATGCCAGTTAGAATGACAATCATTAAAAAGTCAAGAAACAACAGATGCTGGAGAGGATGTGGAGAAATAGGAACACTTTTACACTGTTGATGGCAGTGTAAATTAGTTCAATCATTGTGGAAGATTTTGTGGCAATTGCTCAAGGATCTAGAACCAGAAATACCATTTGACCCAGCAATCCCATTACTGGATATATACCCAAAGGATTACAAATCATTCTACTATAAAGACACATGCACACGTATGTTTATTGCAGTACTATTTACAATAGCAAAGACTTGAAAACAATCAAAATGCCTATCAATGATAGGCCAAATAAAGAAAATGTGTACATATACACCATGGAATACCATGCAGCCATAAAAAAAGAATGAGTTCATGTCCTTTGCAGGGATATGGATAGAAACCATCATTCTCTGCAAACTAACATAGGAACAGAAAACCAAACACTGCATGTTCTCACTCATAAGAGGGAGTTGAAAAATAAGAACACATAGACACAGAGAGGGAAACATCACACACCAGGGCCTGTCAGGGGGTCTGGGGCAAGGGGAGGGAGAGCATTAGGACAAACACCTAATGCATGCAGGGATTAAAACCTAGATGATGGGTTGATGGGTGCAGAAAGTCACAATGGCACCTGTACACCTATATAACAAACCTGCACGTTCAGTACATGTATCACAGAACTTACAGAAAAATAAATAAAAAATAAATAAAAATTTGAAAAATAAGAATAAATAAAAGTAACAGGTGAAGCAGCATCATTGTCTGGGGTAAATGTGCAAGACTCAGCATCTCACTCCAGGGAAACTGAAAACACGGACACACAAGAGTTTAAGAATGGAGGTTTAATAAGGGAAAGAAAGAGAAAGGAAAATAGCTCTCTTTACTGCAGAAAGGTGTTCCCGAATGGATCTTCTACTTCCGTGGTGAAATGCACAGGCATTTATAGATGAGCTTGAGGAGGCAGTGTCTGAGTTATATAGGGCCCAAAGGATTGGTGGAACCAGGTGTACCATTTACATAGTGTAAGAAGAAGCTGGTTGCCCCACCCTAATCTTCTATTACGCAAATGTTTTCTCTACCTGGCCAGTGCCATGTTGCCTGCTTCTTTACTGCGCATGTGGTTGACAAAGAAAAGGAAAGAGGGAATCTCCATGTTGAATATACTTGGCTTCAAGGTATCCCATCCCTTTTCTTTCTTTCTTTTTTTTTTTTTTTTTTTAATCATATTTTAAGTTCTGGGGTACATGAGCAGAACGTGCAGTTTTGTTACATAGGTATATATGTGCCACAGTGGTTTGCTGCACCCATCAACCCATCACCTCCATTAGATATTTCTCCTAATGCTATCCCTCCCCTAGATCCCCACCCCTAACAGGCCCCAGTGTGTGATGTCCCCCTCCCTGTGTCCATGTGATCTCATTCTTCAACTTCCACTTATGAATGAGAACAAGTGGTGTTTGGCTTTCTGTTCTTGTGTTAGTTTGCTGAAAATGATGGTTTCCAGCTTCATCCATGTCCCTGCAAAGGACATGAATTCATCTTTTTTATGACTGCATAATATTCCATGATATATATGTGTCACATTTTCTTTATGCAGTTTATCATTGATGGACATTTGGGTTGGTTCCAAGTCTTTGTTATTGTGACTAGTGCTGCAATAAACATACGTGTGCATGTGTCTTTATAGTAGAATGATTTAGAATCCTTTGGGTATGCACCCAGTAATGGGATTGCTGGGTCAAATGGTATTTCTGGTTCTAGATCCTTGAGGAATTATTGGCAAAGTTGCCAGCATTTACCTATGCAAGCTTTAAGCTTGTTTATCTATGTTTGAAGCTTGATTTTTCAGGCTGCTTTTTGTTAGCAAGGAAATGGTTTGGGGGGCTGCTTTTTATTAAAAGGAAACCTTATAGAGGACTCTCACCCTCACTATCTGCCTAAATAATTTCTTTCTAGCTCCTGTATCACAGGCATAGCTTTATCAGAAACCTAAGAAAATGTACAGTATTTAATCATATAAAAAGTAATACACTGTGAAAATGAAACAAAAGAGAAAAAGAAGGTTCTAATACATTTGATCAAATTAGGCTGCACATCATATTTTTTCAGCTAAATTTTTTTTCTAGCCTTAGCTGTGTCAAGGAGCTTTGTACAGTCATATTCTGGTAGGACAGGTCTCTCATTTTCTGCACCAGGCTTCTTTTAACATCTCTTCATGGAACTGTCAAAGAAACTCAGCTAGCACTCACTCACATATGCATAACCTGGCAGTGTGAACAATAGAAAGTGATGGTTAATGATCATGCTTTACATCCACACAGTTTTCTACCAGGTCTGCATAAGCTTAAGTCCCAACAGTTCACAGTGATGATTAGCTTGGTAACACATTCTTGTACTGACTTTTCTCCCTTCTTGTTTCACCCTTTCCTTTTTAGTGCAAGTGGCACTAAAAAGCAAACCCACAAAATGGGAATTTAGTAACTCACTGATAACTGGCAAAAACAATCTCATTGCCAGTTACACTTGAGAGGTGATAACTCTTGGCATTCAGTAAAATCACTTAGATTAAAATGGATACAATTCACACAGGGCACTGAAGAATTGAGGTGAAAGACACAGAGAAAGTGAACCATTGCTTTATCAACAGTATAAAGATCATGATAAATACACAGTTTATAAATTGAAGACTTTTAACAGTTTTAGAGAGCTTATAAAAAGAAAAAAGGTAGAGTCAGCTTGAATAAATATCAAATCAAAATATGCTATGTAAGTCAGATGTTCTTGGCAGTGTTTAAAGAGTCTCAACTTCTGCAGCAGCAGCAGCTGACCACATTGAGAATTTCATCGCAAAACTACAGTGATGCACAGGAGACAACTCTCTGCCTCTACTATACTTTATGCCAAATTCAGGGCCTGAAGAGCAAAATAATGGGACTCAGAGACTTGGAGTTGGGGAACAAAACTGAAAATCTGGCACCAGCGTATTCCTCTGTGTGTTGGGAGACTAGTGCTGCTAGTCCTTAATGTGCATCTGGCTACGACATCACCTCTTTTCTAAAAAAAACATGGCAGTGCATTTGGCTTCTGCCAACTTAAATCATTTTGCAGTAAAGTTGACCCTTGCACGGCAGCAGACATAGGGGCAAATCTATCACATCCCCAAAAATCCATTTATAACTTTTGACTCCACAAAATTTAACTACGGATAGTTTACTGCTGACTAGAAGCCTCACCAATAACATAAACAGTAAATTAACACATATTGTGCATGCTGTATGTATTGTATACTATATTTTTACAACAAAGTAAGCTAGACAAAAGAAAATGTTACAAACAAAATTACAAGGAAGGTTAAATATGTTTACTATTTATTAAGTGGAAGTGGATCATCATAAAGGTTTTCTTCTTCATGTATTCACGTTAAGTAGTCAAAGGAGGAAGAGAAAAAGAAGTTGGCCTTGTTATCTCAGGGTGGCAGAGGCCAAAGAAAATCTGCATATAACCAGAGGTTCAGTTCAAACCTCCGTGTTGTTCAAGGATCAAAAGCATAATATATGAGAAATTAGAGATCGAATGACTCCTACCTGACAAATACTACAAAATGTATTTGAGAAAACCTTTGTTCACAAGCTAATTCTCTTGTCCCCATGAACTTTCATAAAGCGTCAACTGGTTGCTTTCATGGTTAGTTTTAAACTTCAGTAGCAGATAAAATGTCTGAATTGCAGGCTGTGATAATATAGAACCAGCACTTTAAGGGGACTTACTGATTTTGATTATCACAAATGTACATGTATATATGTGTCCTTCTTCCAAAACAAGGCACAGAATTATTGAGTTACCTTACAGATGTTTGTGAAACTGAATGTGTTTGTAGAAGACAGTTAAAAATGATAATTATTCTATATAACCCTATTTTATATAAGGATGTCTCATGTTTCTCTCTTTCCTCAGAAGCCTGTAGCTCTATTCATCCCATAACACTAATATGAAAACATAAGTCATTTAGCATGACTGAAAATAAGATAATCATTTTTAAAAATGTAAGCACACTGCAACTAATCATAATCAATAATAATAAAAATAACACAAAAATTACCAAAAAAATGGCAAATAATAAAATCTCAGGAATTCTCAAGGCCCTCCTAAAAGCTACACATCAAGGAAACAATTTATGATCAAAGTAATATGGGTTAACAAAAACCTATGTGTTTTTATTGGTAAGAAGATCATCATCCAAGTCTCACAACAACCACTCTATGACCTATGGCATGAATGTATTTTAAAAATAAATTAAAACTTTGATGCTAAGGAAATTATTGGAAGAGATTGCAGCAGACTTTTTAAATAAAATATATCTAGATAAATGAAATATTTTTAAGAAAAATTGAATGAATATAGTGTCATGGTAGATAATATTGTTAAATCACACATACAAACCTAAAGTAATTTACATCAAGCCTATCCTGCAACACATAGATAAAGGACTGGTATCCCTTGTATAGTGAGAGCTATTATATATCACCAACCAAAAAGACAAACAGATCAATATGAAAATAGATGAAGGATATGAACTGACAATTCATAGAAGTAAAACATGGTCAATCACATAAAAAAAGATGGCAAAAGTTACTTGTACTAGAAAATTGGACACTGTAATTTATTACATCAATAATGTTAAGTCAATGAATTTTTTTAACTTTTATTAAGCTCAGGGATACATGTGCAAGTTTATTACATAGGCAAACATGTGTCATCACCCAGATATTAAGCCCAGTATCCACTACTCATTTTTCCTGATCCTCTCCCCCTTCCCGCCTTCCACCCTCCACTAGGCCCCAGTGTGTGTTGTTCATGTGTTCCGTGTGTTCTCAATATTTAGCTTTCTGTGTGTCCATGTGTTCTCATCATTTAGCTTCCACTTGTAAATGAGACCGTGTGGCATTTGTTTGTCTGTTCCAAGACCTAATGACAGAAATACCATTTGACCCAGCAATCCTATTACCGGGTGTATACCCAAAGGAATATAATCATTCTATTAAAAAGACATATGTACATATATGTTCGTTGCAACACTATTCACAATAGCAAAGATGTGGCATCAACCTAAATGTCCATCAACGATAGACTGAATAAGGAAAGTGCAGTATGAATACACCATGGATTACTATGTAGCTATAAAAAGTCAAGGGATTATTTTCCCACAGAAGACTGATCAAACATAAGAATCTGAGAAGAGTTTGTGAGAGAGTATAATGTGAAATAACCCTTTCAAAAAAAATTAAACATACAGTTTCACTCTGCAATTCTACATCTAGTCATCTGCCATCCAGATATACTTGCACCTGAGTGCATGTACGCACAGGATATTCCCTCCATCACTTACATGGCTATCAGTCAATGAACACACATATCTCCCACAAAAGGTAGAATGTATGCAGCAATTACAGAGAACAGGCATATTAGAGACAATATCATGGAATGCTCCCCACGTCACATTGCTAAATGAAAAACTAGTTCCAGAAAAAAATAAGTATAATATTCTTCTTTGAAATAAAATTAAGAGGACTCTACGTTTAATCTTGATTCTATATACTTCATTCACTATCCTTTCACAAATTTGTTTTTATATATTAATTATATAGTTTTAAAAATTAATTAGTGAAATAAACATACTGATTTAAGATAGCATGTTCTCACATTTTAATATAATATTATCAAACTATTGGTGCCATTTAGAAAACGTAAATTGACCAGGAATATGGTACTCTCTATCTGATAAATTTACAGTCTGTTTTGGAACACCTACTTGATATTTTAAATATTTATGAATAAATATATTAGAATGTTAGTTAAAATTTTTAATCATGGTTAAAATTTAAACGCACCAATTTTTAAAATGTGACTGCCTTATATCAACATTTTATGAATTTTCCAGCACTTTAGTGATTTCTTCTAATTTTTAAGGTTATATCTGTGGTAATTTTGAGATGTGATTATAAATGTATTGGCAATCCTCTCATCAAGTCATATACCCTTCCTGTGAAATTTAGCAAACTTTGTGGCTGTCTCAAAAAAGAAAATACAGTGGAAGTGAGGATCTTCATTTCCAAACTTCACAAAGATTTGTTAATACATTTTCTGTCTGTCTCTCTGTCCTTTTCTCTGTGTTTATTTCTGTCATTCTTTTTGCCTTTCTCTCTGTTTCTCCACTCACTCTGGAGCCCTGTGCCATATCCACAGTCCCCAGGAGAAACATACCATTTGGTGTAGAACTACATATGTATGCCTAAGAAGTCACAATTGGTCCATCACTCCAGTAGTGTGAGACTTTTAATACTAATCACCAGATGTGTGAGTGATTAACGTTCAGATAATTAGCCCAAGACACCTTAGGACAGTAACCAATTGAGAAATGCTGTGCCACAAACACCTAGTTGAGCCTGGCCAACAACCTGGAATTAAAACAGATGATGATAAAATATTGCTGTTCTAAGCACATTCATTTGAGAGCAGTTGGTAACGCAGTGATAGACCACCAGAAAAAATATTTTTACATGGTTGAATTATACACCTGTAATAATATTATCATTAATGTATACCTATGAAAAAAAGTGAATCTATGTTACATCTTGTAACTACCTGTAGCCCAGAAAGAGGAGTTGGCATAGGATGGTGAGTAAGAGTTTGCACTCTGAATCCGGGTAACCTATATAATCTTTGTAAAACCATTACAGAATCACATATGGTTAAGCACATTACTTATCAGGTCTATGCCACACATTATCCTCCAGTGAAATGGAGATGAGGCAATGGCACTACCTACTTAATAGCATTTTTGAAGCTGAAAGAGTTGCTGTAGATAATTGCTATATATAGCAAAATTCAATTTGCTATAACTATTATTATTATTAAATTGATAAGTACATTTCCACAATGAATTTGGACTCAACATAAGCTAATATATTTTTTTAAATTTTATGTTTCAAATATAAATGATTAGAATAACAGCACTTTCTATTTCAATAATGTACTAATTGAACACTTAGGCAAGAGAAAGCTATAAAAGGCATCCAAATAGGAAAATAATTCCAGGTATCTCTCTTTGTTGATGATATGTTTCTATACTTAGAAAATCCTAAAGACAGCCTAAAGCCTGCTAGAACTGAGAAATGACTTCAGTAAGATTTCAAGATACAAAATCAATGTACAAAATTAATACAATTTCTATACACCAATAAGAATTCAGACTGAAAGTCAAATCAAGAGCACAATCACATTTACACCAGCCACACAAACAAAATATACTTAAAAATACCTCTAACCAAAGAGGCAAAAGATTTCTACAAGAACTACAAAGAACTGCTGAAATAAATCATAGATGACGCAAACAAATGGTAGAACATTTTATGCTCAGGGTTGGAAGAATCAATATCATTAAAATGACTATCTTAACCAAAGCCATCTACACATTAAATGCTATTCCTATTAAAATGACAATGTCATTATTCACAGAATTAGAAAAAATATTCAAAAATTTACATAAAACCAAAAATTAGTCCAAATAGCTGAAGCATACCTGCGCGAAGAGAACAAAGCCGGAGGCATCATATTACCCAACTTCAAACTAAGTTATAAGGCTGCAGACATCAAAACAGCACGGTTGTGTTACAAAAACAGACACATGAATCAATGAAACAGAATACAGAGTCCAGAAACACAACAACAGACCTATAGTCATCTAATCTTTCACTAAGTCAACAAAAATAAGCAATGGAGAAAAGGACTCCCTATTCAATAAATGATGGTGGGATAGCTTTCTAGTCATAAGAAAAAGAACGAAACTGGACCTCTACCTTTCACCATGCAAAAATCAACCTAAAATGAATTAAATGTTTAAATATAAGACCTAAAGTTGTAAGAATTATTGAAGAAAATCTAGGAAATACCATTCTGGACATCAGCCTTGGGAAAGAATTTATAACTAAGTCCTTGATAGCAATTGCAACAAAACTCAAAATTCACAAGTGAGATGTAAACTGAAGAGCTTCTTCACAGCAAACTATGAAGAGAGTGAAAAACAACCTATTGAATGGAAGAAAATATTAGCAAACTACCCATCTGTTAAAGGTCTAATATCTAGAATCTATAAGGAACATGAATAATTCAACAAGCAAAAATCAAGTAACCCCAATGAAAACTGGACAAAAGATGTGAACAGGTACTTCTCAAAAGAAAACATACAGGGAACCGACAAACATATGACAAAAATGCTCAACATCAATAATCATCATAGAAATGCAAATCAAAACCACAATGAGACCATCTCACACTAGTCATAACTGCTGTTATTAAAAAGTTAAAAATCATACCAGATGCTGGTGAGGATCCAGAGAAAAGGAAATGCGTACACACTGTTGGTGGAATGCAAATTAGTTGAACTACTGTGGAAAGCAGTTTAAAGATTTCTCAAAACAGGCAAAACAGAAGCACCCTTCCATATAACAAACAAATTCACCTATTCTAAATAGAATGGAAATACAAATAGATTAATTTATTAACTCATTATTAACATAATTAAACATAAACATCTGGCTCACTTATTAAAAATCTATATTGTTTTATTAAAATTGCATTGAATATATAGAAAGGTTAAAGGAAAAAATGAACCTGCTTAGTATAGAGCGGAGATCAGAATAGGTTCTATAAAGCCTCAGATGGTAAAAATTTTTGGAATTTGCAAGTCCTTTGGACTCTTGTGCCTACTCGACTCTTCTGTTGTAGTACAAAAGCAGCCATAGACAATAAGGTAGACTCTGTAAAAGTAAACAAAATCCAACAAACTGTTAGCTAGACTAAGTAAGAAAAAGTGAGAACAGACCCAGTAAATAAAATCTGAAGTGAAAGAGGAGACATAAAAACTGAGGTTACAGAAACACAAATTATTACAGAATATTATGAACAACTATATGCCAACAAATTGGAAAACCTAGATGATATTAACAAATTCCTAGACACATACAACCGACCAAGATAGACCCATGAAGAAATAAAAAACATGAGCAAACTAATAACAAGTAAGAAGATTGACGCTGTAATAAAAAGACTTCCGTAAAAGAAAATTCCAATGTCTGATGGCTTCCAATGAAATATTATTCAGTAAAACATAGTGGGGTAATAACTGAAAATGGTAGAGTAGAAAATATCAAAGCTCTATACTTCTATCAATTATTTAAATAATTAATCCTCCAAAAAATAAAAGAGGAGAAAACATAACCAACATTCAGTTAAGCCCTTATGCTAAAAACCACACAATGGCTTCGAGTCCTGTCTTTTATATACCTGCGAATATAAAATGTTAATTTATACTGTCAGGGTAAAATTCAAGAGGACTCTGTTTTAGGACCTTGTGAATTTCCTTGTGAGTAAATTGGGAAGGAGGCCCTCTGGGGAGGTATGTGGCCTTCTATCTTTGCAGCTATCTATTTAGGAGCAAAACGGGAGCCAGTTTTACATGCTTCATTTCCCAAGATTAACTTTTTACTTTGACATAGTGAGTTTAATGTCTCAAGATTTTTACTTTCCTTTCACACTAGCAAACACAATTCAGGAACACACAAAAAGCTTAAATGCCATAAACAAACGAATTTTATTCCGGGAATAAAAAATTATGGCAATATCTAAAAAAGTCAACTAATATATCACATCACTAGAAAAAAGGGAAAAACTGTATAATCACTTCAATAAGTGCAGAAAAATGTATTTAATGAAATTCAATACTCTTCGTCATAAGAACACTTAAACTAGAAGGGAAACATCCTAAAGCTGACAAATAGTATCTATAAAAAAATACAAGGCTACTGTAGCCTTGTAGTATAGTTTGAAGTCAGGTAGCGTGACGCCTCCGGCTTTGTCCTTTTGACTTAGGATTGTCTTGGCAATGCAGGCTCTTTTTTGGTTCCATATGAACTTTAAAGCAGTTTTTTCCAATTTGGTGAAGAAACTCATTGGTAGCTTGATGGGAATGGCATTGAATCTATAAATAACCTTGGGCAGTATGGCCATTTTTACCATATTGATTCTTCCTATCCATGAGCATGGTATGTTCTTCCATTTGTTTGTGTCCTCTTTGATTTCACTGAGCAGTGGTTTGTAGTTCTCCTTGAAGAGGTCCTTTACATCCCTTGTAAGTTGGATTCCTAGGTATTTTGTTCTCTTTGAAGCAATTGTGAATGGAAGTTCATTCCTGATTTGGCTCTCTGCTTGTCTGTTACTGGTGTATAAGAATGCTTGTGATTTTTGCACATTAATTTTGAGCTCACTTGGACTCGGGAAGGGGAACATCACACAATGGGGCCTATCATGGGGAGGGGGGAGGGGGAGGGATTGCATTGGGGAGTTATACCTGATATAAATGATGAATTGATGGGTGCTGACGAGTTGATGGGTGCAGCACACCAACATGGCACATATATACATATGTAACAAACCTGCACGTTATGCACATGTACCCTAGAACTTAAAGTATAATTAAAAAAAAAAAAATACAAGGCTAACATCACACTAAATTGACTCTTCTCACTTCCACTCAATATTGCAGTAGAACTTTCAGCCAATAAATAGGGAAAAACATGAAATAAAAGGAATCCACATTAGAAAGAAAGAAGTTAAACTATCTCTATTGGCATATATCATGATCTTATAATAGAAAATTTTTACAACTCCAATAAAAAATATTCAAGTAAACCAATAAAACAAGTTTTGGAGATACGAGGTCAATAAACAAACAAAAAATTCTACACAATTGCAACAGAAATTTAAACTAAAATAAAGATAAAACAGTCACCCTTATAATACCATGAAAAAATATAATTCTTAGCAATAAGTTTAACAAAAAATTGTACAACTCTCACTGTGAAATTATTACCAGTGGTGGTTACCCAAGTTACTGACAGCAAATCTTCATGGTTCTGCAGCAACCTGAATTATTGCCTCCTCAGAAGAATGAATTTGACTGAGGGGCATAAGACAGAAAAGGAGACCAGGACAAGTTTCAGAACAGAAGTGAAGATTCATTAAAAAGGTTACAGCAGAAAAGAAAGGAAAGTATACTTGGGATAGATCCAAGTGGCCATGTTGAAGGTAAAGTGCAGTGTTTGACCTTTGATTTAGGGTTTTATATGTTGGTGTACTTCCAGGGTCCAGCTTCCCTTTTCCTTGCCTCTTTCCTTAGGGTGACTTGCTGGCATGCATGATGGCCTGCTAGCACTTGGGACATGAGCACGCACAGTATGTTTATTGGAGTCGTGTGCATGCTCCCCTGAGGCATTCTTCTCTTTTCTGGTGCCACTGGAATGTCGTACTCCACCATTTGGCCCCTTAATGTGCATGTATGAGCCCACTCGCCCAACTCCTGAGATCTTATCAGGAAGCTGCGTATTACCAGATTTGATTTTTTTCTATCTATAGGAAAGCTGCTTTTCCCTGGCTGGCTGCAACCAATTATTATTTTAGAGAGACACTGTGACAACTGCCTGACCATTAACTGATGGTCACTTAAGTTTCCTGGTAGGGTATGGGAGCCCTCTTCTGCCCTGTTTGTGTCTGACTAGCTAGCCACTGTAACAAAATCTACAAAACACCGCGGAAATAAGAACATCTAAATAAATAGAAAGGCATCTCAATTTCATTTATTGAAAGACCTGATGTTGTGATAATGACCATACTCTGCTCCCCAAATTGATAAACAAAATCAATGCAATCCCTATCAAAATCCCAGATCATTTCTTTGCAAAAACAGACAAGCTGATTCTAAAATTTATATACATATTCAAGAAACATACTAATAGCCAAAAGAAGCTAGGTGTAGTGAAACACACCTGTAATTCCAGCTACTCAAGAGGCTGTCTTGGGAGGATTGCTTGAGCCCAGAAATTTGAATCTAGCCTGGACAACATAGTAAGACATCTGCCTCTTAAAGAAAACAAGCAAGAAGAAAAAAAATTTAAAAAGAAACTAAAACAATTTAAAATAAAAAACAAAGCTGGAAAATTTAGATTTCCTGCTTTTAAAGACAAATACAAATATACAATAATCAAGAGAGTGTGATGCAGGCCTACAGATAGACATGTAGATCAATGGAATGGATTTTGGAATATAGAAATAAACCCACGCAAACTTGGGACTCATCATCATAGCTGTCTGACAGAGAAGCACCAAAAAAAATGAACAACGAGTATATAATAAGGTCTAAATAATGTCTACCACTTGCATCTGAAAACTGCACTTAGATTTACAAAAGAGTTCTGTCAGGGTACAGGATGATCTTCCTTATGAAGAAACAAAAGAACCTCATATATTTTACTTTAATGTCATTATTTTGAGACATAAGTAGAGAGTAAGCATTCCTCACTACTTTATTATATAATCCTTAAGAGATCTTTTTGTCTACCTTCTTATTCAACAGAAAACTGAAATCTCAGTCGAGTTAAATCCCAGTGTTTATGTTGAATGAAAATTGCATAGGCTTTATGTGGTAATTTCTCAAAGGACAAAGGCAGAAGTAAGACCAATGAAAATTCTATACACTCTAACCTTATTCTCAAAAAATGTCCCCATTCACATTAGAGAAAAGTGATGGTGCTGTTAGAAGGGGGAAGAGAGTAGGCAGAGGAGGAAGACAAGGGAAAGAATGACTAGTAGTACAGTAGTGATAAATACTAATACTAGCTGTTGTTATTCATTTGCAGAATGTAGATTCGAATCCAAGCCAATAGTGTGCAGCGTGTCCTCTAATTCTTTCTTACATAAAATAATTGTTGCCACAAATTTGCTTGCTTTTCCATTAGGTATTAGATTCTCAGATAATGTTTGTATATGTTAAAAGAATAAGACACTTGGGGAAAAGTATTAAGTGTTATAAAATGCATATAGCCATTGGCTTCATAATATATACAGAAGAAACTATACAGAGAACAACTAAATCACGATGGTCAGATTCAATATTTGTGCAGACATTCATAAAATAAACACTGGAGGTAATTCAAATATCTTACATTGAGAAATGATTAAAAATATATACAATGTGTGTACCATGCCATTACAATTATTTTATCAAAAAATGTTAAATTACACTGTCAGCCATGGTACAGGTATTGTTGGATACTACAGAACAAAATTATGAACAGAACAATATCACAATTTTAGTGTCAGAAGAAAAGGCATATGCAATGAGATAAAAAAATTTTATATAAATGTAATATATGTACATTGAGTTATATGAATAGAATAAAACCATAATGAAAGCATGCAGATTTTATAAATGAAATTTTTTTTTCTAAATTTTCATAGTTTCACAAAATTTTTTACATTGATTTTACATTATTCTGATAAAGATGTCACAGAATGAGATCAGAGATGGATCTATTAATGGCCATTTCATTACTTCAATATTGGGTGGATGAAGAAGACTCTAAGCAGTGAGGCTGTGAGACAAAACATTGAACATGTCATATTAAATGTGGCTACAGATCACTGCAATTACACAGAGTACCCGGGTGCCCCATGAATCTCCTGGAATAATAGTATAATGATTGCTATTAAAACTGATGTCATAAGGTTAAAATTAAGTTTTTGAAAAATACCTGGCAATATATGATCTGTATGGACAAAGTAGATTTTTATTATTGTAAACAATAGTTTTAAAAAGAATGTTTACCCCAATGATTAGGATTTGAAAGTATGTTTCCAACGGAAATGGAACACCATTATTTTACAGAGAGAAAAATAAAATGTGTTTTTTTTAAAAAAAGGAACAGCAACAAAAAGGTAAGCACGTAATTTTGACATAATATTCACAAAACTTTTGGCTTTAAGTTTCTTTCTTAAGATTCTTTTTTTTTTTTTTTTTTTTTTTTTTTTTTTTTTTCGCTCTGGCCCAAGGCTCTCTGACTGACTTCTTTCCAGACCTTCTCAGCTTAGCAACTGAAGATCAGTGGTGCCCCATCTCCTCGGAAGCCTCCTGGACCGTCACAGATGCTTTCAGCAACTCTTACAGTGGAGGGTAAGTCCGTCCCCTTCTTAATCCATATGGAGGCTACCCACTCCACATTAGCTTCTCTTCAACGGCCTGTTTCCCTTGCCTCCATAACTGTTGTGGGTATTGACGGCCAGGCTTCTAAACCTCTTAAAACTCTCCAACTCTGGTGCCAATTTGGACATTCTTTTTTAGTTATCCCCACCTGCCCAGCTCCCTTATGAGGTCAAGACATTTTAACTAAATTATCTGCTTCCCTGACTATTCCTAGGCTAGAGTCACACCTCATTGCTGCCTTTTCCCCCAATTCAAAGCCTCCTTCTCATCCTCCCTTTGTATCCCCCGACCTTAACACACAAGTATAGGATACCTCTACTGCACCCTTTACCATCTCATTAAAACCTAATCACCCGGCCGGGCGCGGTGGCTCAAGCCTGTAATCCCAGCACTTTGGGAGGCGAGATGGGCGGATCACGAGGTCAGGAGATCGAGACCATCCTGGCTAACACTGTGAAACCCCGTCTCTACTAAAAAAAAAAAAAAAAAAATACCCTAATCACTTTTACCCCACTCAACGCCAATATCCCATCCCACAGCAAGCTTTAAAAGGATTAAAACCTGTTATCACTCGCCTGCTACAGCATGGGCTTTTAAAGCCTGTAAACTCTCCATTTTACCTGTCCTAAAACCAGACAAGGCTTACAGGTTAGTTCAAGATCTACACCTTATCAACCAAATTGTCTTGCCTATCCACCCCATAGAGCCAAACTCATATACTCTCCTATCCTCAATACTTCCCTCCACAATCCATTATTCTGTTCTGGATCTCAAACATACTTTCTTTACTATTCCTTTACACCCTTCATCCCAGCCTCTCTTCGCTTTCACTTGGACTGACCCTGACACCCATCAGGGTCAGCAAATTACCTAGGCTGTGCTGCTGCAAGGCCTCACAGACAGCCCCCATTACTTCAGTCAAGCCCAAATTTCTTCCTGATTTGTTATCTATCTCGACATAATTATCATAAATACACCCTTACTCTCCCTGCTGATCCTGTCCGGCTAGTCTCCCAAACCCGAATCCCTTCTACAAAACAACTCCTTTCCTTCCTAGGCATGGTTAATGTGGACAGAATTCTTACACATGAGCTGGGACTGCATCCTGTAGCCTTTCTGTCCAAACAACTTGACCTTACTGTTTCAGCCTAGCCCACATGTCAGCATGCAGTGGCTGCCACTGCTTTAATACTGTTAGAGGCCCTAAAAATCACAAACTATGCTCAACTCTCTACAGTTCTCATAACTTCCAAAATCTATTTTCTGCCCCCCAACCATCACTCAGGACAATGCTTATGCTGACAAGTTAGATAAAAAAGCAGATAGCATTCCAACTTCTATCCGTCAGGGTAGTTTTCCTCCTTCATATCGGCCACTCCCACCTACTCCCCCACTGAAATTTCCACCTATCAATCTCTTCCCACACAAGGCAAATGTTTCTTAGACCAAGGAAAATATCTCTTTCCAACCTCACAGGCCCATTCTATTCTGTCGTCGTTTCATAACCTCTTCCATGTAGGTTACAAGCTGCTAGTCCACCTCTTAGAACCTCTCATTTCCTTTCCATCATGGAAATCTATCCTCAAGGAGATCACTTCTCAGTGTTCCATCTGCTATTCTACTACCCTTCAGGGATTGTTCAGGCCCCCTCCCTTCCCTACACATCAAGCTGGAGGTTTTGCCCCCACCCAGGACAGGCAAATTGACTTTACTCACATGCCTCCAGTCAGGAAACTAAAATACCTCTTGGTCTAGGTAGACACTTTCACTGGATAAGTAGATGCCTTTCCCACGGGGTCTGAGAAGGCCACCACGATCATTTCTTCCCTTCTGTCAGACATAATTCCATGGTTTGGCCTTCCTAACTCTATCTAGTCTGATAACAGACCAGCCTTTACTAATCAAATCACCCAAGCAGTTTTTCAGACTCTTAGTATTCAGTGAAATCTTTATATCCTTTACCATCCTCAATCTTCAGGAAAGGTAGAATAGACTAATAGTATTTTAAAAACACACCTCACCAAGCTCAGTCACCAACTAAAAAAGGACTAGACAATACTTTTACCACTTTCTCTTCTCAGAATTCAGTCCTGTCCTTGGAATGCTACAGGTTCTAGCCCATTTGAATTCCTGTATGGACACTCCTTTTATTAAGTCCCAGTCTCATTCCAGACACAGACCAACTTAGACTGCACCCCAAAAAACTTTCATTCCTACTGTCTTCTGTCTAGTCATACTCCTATTCACCGTTCTCAACTACTCATAAATGCCCTGCTCATGTTTACACTGCCGGTTTACACTGCTTCTCTAAGCCATCACAACTGATATCTCCTAGTCCTATCCCAAACCGCCACTCTAAACTCCCTCTTAAAGTAAATAACTAATCTTTGCTGACAAGGCTATGCTGAACCTCCTTGGGCACTCTCTAATTAGATGTCCTAGGTGCTCCCAATTCTTAGTCCTTCATTTTTTTTTTTTTTTTTCTCTCTTACTTTGTTTTTTCTCCTTCTCTTACCTTGTGTCTTCTGTTTAGTTTTTCAATTCATACAAAACCACATCCAGGCCATCACCAACCATTCAATATGACAAATGTTTCTTCTAACGACCCCACAATATCACCCCTTACCACAAAATCTTCCTTCAGCTTAATCTCTCCCACTGTAAGTTCCCACACCACCCCTAATCCCATTTGAAGCAGCCCTGAGAAACATTGCCCATTATCTCTCCATACCACCCCCCCCCAAATTTTCCCTGCCCCAACACTTCAACACTATTTTGTTTTATTTTTCTTATTAATATAAGAAGGCATGAATGTCAGGCCTCTGAGCCCAAGCGAAGTTATCGCATCCCCTGTGACTTGCACGAATACCCGCAGATGGCCTGAAGTAACTGAAGAATCACAAAAGAAGTGCAAATGCCCTGCCTCGCCTTATCTGATGACATTCCACCACAAAGGAAGTGAAAATGGCTGATCCTTGCCTTAAGCAATGATATTATCTTGTGAAATTCCTTTTCCTGGCTCATCCTGGCTCAAAAAGCTCCCCCACTGAGCACCGTGTGACCCCCACTCCTGCCCGACAGAGAACAACCCCCCTTTGACTGTAATTTTCCTTTACCTACCCAAATCCTATAAAACAGTCCCACCCTTATCTCCCTTCACTGACTCTCTTTTCGGACTCAGCCTGCCTGCATCCAGTTGTTTAAAAAGCTTTATTGCTCATACATACATACACACACACACACACACACACACACACACACAAAGATTCTTTTTTTAAAAACTTCTAGTTTAGATTCAGTGGTAAAAGTGCAGTCTTCTTATATAGGTGACTGTCATTAGAGTTTGTTGAACAGATTATTTCATTACCCAGATACAAAGTCTAGGACCCAACAGTTATTTTTTTCTGATCCTATTCTTCCCCCCAACCCTCCACCCTCAAGTAGACCCTAGTGTCTGTTGTCTCTTTGCATCCATGCATTCTCATCAGTTAGCTCCCCCTCATAAATGAGTACATGTGGCATTTGGCTCTCTGTTCCTGTGTTAGTTTGCTAAAGATGATGGTCTCCAGCTCCTTCCATGTTCCTGCAAAGGACATGATCTCATTCTTTTTTATGGCTGCATAGAATTCCATGATATATATGTACCACGTATTCTTTATCCAATCTACCTCCGATGAGCATTTAGGTTGGTTCCTTGTCTCTGCTATTGTGAACAGTGCTACAACGAACATAAATGTACATGTGTCTTTATGGTAGAATGATTTATATTCATTTGGGCATATATCCAGTAATAGGATTGCTGGATCAACTGGTAGTTCTGCTTTTAGTTTTTTTGAGTAACCACCACACCTCTTTCCACAATGGTTGAACTAATTTACATTCCCACCAACAGTATATAAGTGTTCCCTTTTCTCTGCAACCTCACCAGCATCTGTTGTTTTTTGACTTTGTAATTATACCCATTCTAACTAGTGTGAGATGGTATCTCACTGTGGTTTTGATTTGCATTTATCTAATGCTCAGTGGTATCTCACTGTGGTTTGGATTTGCATTTCCCAAATGAGCAGTGATATTGACCTTTTTGTTGATATACTTGTTGGCTGCTTGTATATCTTCTTTAGAAATGTAAGTTTATAAATGTATAGTGATGAACCAGGTGGCCAAATAAGAACAGCTCTGGTCTGCAGCTCCCAGAATGATTGATGCAGAAGACAGGTGATTTCTGCATTTTCAACTGAGGAACCAGGTTCACCTCACTGGGACTGGTTGGACAGTGGGTGCAGCCCACAGAGGGTGAGCCAAAGCAGGGTGGTGCATCACCTCACCTCGGAAGTGTAAGAGACTGGGGGATTTCCCTTTCCTACTCAAGGGAAGCCATGACTGACTGTACCGGGAAAATCAGGACACTCCTGCCTTAATACTGCACTTTTCCAATGGTCTTAGCAAATAGCATACCAGGAGATTATATCCCATGCCTGGTTCAGTCAGTCCCATACCCACAGAGCCTTGCTCACTGCTAGAACAGCAGTCTGAGACTAAACTGCGAGAGGGCAGACTGTTTGGGGGAGGGGTGTTTGCCATCGTTGAGGCTTTAGTAGGTAAACAAAGTGGCCAGGAAGCTCAAACTGGGTGGAGCCTACCACAGATCAAAGAGGTCTGCCCACCTTGGTAGACTCCACCTCTGGTGGCAGGGCACAGCTGAACAAAAGGCAGCAGAAACTTCTACAGACTTAAACATCCCTGTCTGATAGCTCTGAAGAGAGCAGTGATTCTCCAAGCACAGTGTTTGAGCTCTGAGATGGACAGACTGCCTCCTCAAGTGGGTCCCTGACCCCCAAGTAGCCTAACTGGGAGACACCTCTGAGTAGAGGCAGACTGACACCTCATACGGTCAGGTACCACTCTGGGATGAAGCTTCCAGAGGAAGGATCAGGCAGCAATGTTTGCTGTTTTGCAATATTTGCAGTTCTGCATCCTCCACTGGTGATACCAGGGAAACAGGGTTTGGAATGGAACTCCAGGAAACTCCAACAAACCTGCAGGTGAGGGAACTGCCTGTTGGAAGGAAAAGTAGCAAACAGAAAAAAAGAGCATCAACATCAACAAAAAGGACACCAACACCAAAACCCCAACTGTAGGTCACCACCATCAAAGACCAAACGTAGATAAAACCACAAAGATGGGGAGAAACCACAGCAGAAAATCTAAAAATTCTAAAAACCAGAGTGCCACTTCTCCTCCAAAGGATTGCAGCTTCTCACCAGCAATGCAACAAAGCTGGACAGAGAATGACTTTGACAAATTGACAGAAGTAGACTTCAGAAGGTCGGTAATAACAAACTTCTCCAAGCTAAAGGAGGATATTCGAACCCATAGCAAGGAAGCTAAAAACCTTGAAAAAAGATTAGACTAATGGCTAACTAGAATAAACAGTGTAAATGAGACCTTAAATGACCTGATACACCTCAAAACCATGGCATGGGAACTACAGGAGGCATGCAAAAGCTTCAGTAGCCAATTTGATCAAGTGGAAGAAAGGATATCAGTGATTGAAGATAAAATGAATGAAATGAAGTGAGAAGAGAAGTTTAGAGAGAAAGAAGTAAAAATAAATGGACAAGCATCCAAGAAATATGGGACTCTGTGAAAAGACCAAATCTATGTTTGATTAGCATAATTGAAAGTGATGGGGAGAATGGAACCAAGTTGGAAAACACTCTTCAGGATATCATCCAGGAGAACTTCCCCAACCTAGCAAGGCAGGCCAACGTTCAAATTCAGGAAATACAGAGAACACCACAAAGATACTCCTCAAGAAGAACAACCCCAAGACACATAATTGTCAGATTCACCAAGGTTGAAGTGTAGGAAAAAATGTTAAGGGCAGCCAGAGAGAAAGGTCGGGTTACACACAAAGGGAAGCCCATCAGACTAACAACAGATCTCTCAGCGGAAACCCTACAAGTCAGAAGAGAGTGGGGGCCAATATTCAACATTCTTAAAGAAAAGAATTTTCAACCCATTATTTCATACCCAGGCAAATTAAGCTTCATAAGTGAAGGAGAAATAAAATCCTTTACAGAAAATTAAATGCTGAGAGATTTTGTTACCACTAGGCCTGCCTTACAAGAGCTCCTAAAGGAAGCACTAAACAAGGAAAGGAACAATCGGTACCAGCCGCTGCAAAAAAAAAAAAAAAAAAAAAAAAAAAAAAAAAAAAAAAAAAAAAAAACAAAAAAAAAAAAAAAAAAAAAAAAAAAAAAAAAAAAAAAAAAAAAAAACATGCCAAATAAAGACCATCAATGCTAGGAAGAAACTGCATTAACTAATGGGCAAAATAACCAGCTAATATCATAATGACAGGGTCAAATTCATACAAAACAATATTAACCTTAATGGACTAAATGCTCCAATTAAAGACACAGAGTGGCAAATTGGATAAAGAGTCATGATCCACCAGTGTGCTGTATTCAGGAGCTCCATCTCACATGCAGAGACACACATAGGCTCAAAATAAAGGGATGGAGGAAGATCTACCAAGCAAATGGAAAACAAAAAAAAGCAGGGGTGGCAATCCTAGTCTCTGATAAAACAGACTTAAAACCAAAAAAAGATCAAAAGAGACTGAGGCCATTATATAATGGTAAAGGGATCAATTCAACAAGAAGAGCTAACTATGCTAAATATATATGCACCCAATTCAGGAGCACCCAGATTCATAAAGCAAGTCCTTAGAGACCTACAAATATATTTAGACTCCCACACAATAATAATGGGAGACTTTAACACACACTGTCAATATTAGACACATCAATGAAACAGAAGGTTAGCAAGGATATCCAGGACTTCAACTTAGCTCTACACCAAGTAGACCAAATAGACATCTACAGAACTCTCCACCCGAAAATCAATAGAATATGCATTCTTCTCACCACCACATGCCACTTACTCCAAAACTGACCACATAGTTGGAAGTAAAGCCCCCACAGCAAAAGGAAAACACCAGAAATCACAACAAACTCTCTCTCAGACCACAGTGCAATCAAATGAGAACTCAGGATTAAGAAACTCACTCAAAACTGCACAACTGCACAACTACATGGAAGCTGAACAACCTGCTCCTGCATGACTACTGTGTAAATAACAAAATGCAAGGAGAAATAAAGATGTTCTTTGATACCAATGAGAACAAAGACACAATGTAGCAGAATCTCTGGGATGCATTTAAAGCAGTGTGTAGAGGGAAATTTATAGCACTAAATGCCCACAAGAGAAAGCAGGAAAAATCTAAAATCAACACCCTAACATCACAATTAAAAGAACTAGAGAAGCAAGACAAACAAATTCAAAAGCTAGCAGAAGGCAAGAAATAACTAAGATCAGAGAAGAACTGAAAGAGAGAGACACAAAAAGTCGTTCAAAAAATCAATGAATCCAAGAGCTGTTTTTTTTTTTTTTTTGAAAAGATCAACAAAATAGATAGACCACTAACCAGAATAATAAAGAAGAAAAGATAGAAGAATCAAATAGATGCTAATAAAAAATGATAAAGGGGATATCACCACCAATCCCACAGAAAAACAAACTACCCTCAGAGAATACTATAAACACCTGTATGCAAATAAACTAGAAAATGTAAAAGACACGGATAAATTCCTGGACACATACACCCTCCCAATATTAAACCAGGAAGTTGTTGAATCCCTGAAGAGAACAATAACAGGCTCTGAAATTGAGGCAATAATTAATAGCCTACCAACCAAAAAAAGTCCAGGACCAGATGGATTCACAGCCGAATTCTACCAGAGGTAAAAAGAGGAACTGGTACCATTCCTTCTGAAACTATTCCAATCAATAGAAAAAGAGGAAAACCTCCCTAACTCATTTTATAAGGCCAGCATCATCCTGATACCAAAGCTTGGCAGAGACACAACAATAAAAGAGAATTTTAGACCAGTATTCCTGAAGAATATTGATGCAAAACTCCTCTATAAAATATTGGCAAACCAAATCCAGTAGCACATCAAAAAGCTTATCCAATAAGATCAAGTCAGCTTCATCCCGGGGACACAAGGTTGGTTCAATATACGCAAACCACTAAATGTTACAAACTCTCAATAAACTAAGTATTGATGGAACATATCTCAAAATAATAAGAGCTATTTATGACAAACCCACAACAACATCATATGGAATGGGAAAAAACTGGAAGCATTCCCTTTGAAAACTGGCACAAGACTGGGATGCCCTCTCTCACTGCTTCTATTCAACAAAGTGTTGGAAGTTCAGGCCAGGGCAACCAGGAAGGACAAAGAAATAAATTATATTCAATTAGGCAAAGAGGAAGTCAAATCATCTCTGTTTGCAGAAGACACGATTGTATATTTAAAAATCCCCAACGTCTCAACCTAAAATCTCCTTAACCTGATAAGCAACTTCAGCAAAGTCTCAGGATAAAAAATCAATGTGCAAAAATCACAAGTATTTCTATTCACCAAGAACAGACAAATGGAAGCTAAATCATGAGTGAACTCCCATTCACAACTACTACAAACAGAATAAAATACTTAGGAGTCCAACTTACAAGGAATGTGAAGGACCTTTTCAAGGAAAACTACAAACCACTTCTCAATGAAGTAAAAAAGGACAGAAACAAATGGAGACACAATCCAGAGGGCGTGCCCAAGATGACCGAATAGGAACAGCTCCAGCCTCCAGCTCCCAGCGTAAGCAACACAGAAGATGGGTGATTTTTCATTTTCAACTGAGATACCAGGTTCATCTCATTGGGTCATGTCAGACAGTCAGTGCTGGTGCACGGGTGCAGCCCAATCAGTGAGACCTGAAGCAGGGTGAGGCATCACCTCACCTGGGAAGTGCAAGGGGGAAGGGAATTCCTTTTCCTAACCAAAGGAAATTGAGATACACAACACCTGGAAAATTGGATAACTCCCATCCTAATACTGTACTTTACCAAGGGTCTTAGCAAATGGCACACCAGGAGATTACATCCCACACCTGGCCTGGAGGGTCCCATGCCCATGGAGCCTCCCTCATTGCTAGCACGGCAGTCTCAGATCTAACTGTAAGGTGGCAGTGAGGCTGGGAGAGGGGCGCCAGCCATTGCTGAGGCTTAAGTAGGTAAAGTTTCTGGGAAGCTCGAATTGGGTGGAGCCCACCACAATTCAAGGAGGCCTGCCTGCCTCTGTAGACTCCACCTCTGGGGACAGGGCAAAGCTAAACAAAAAACTGCAGAAACCTCAGAAGTAAATGTCCCTGTCTGACAGCTTTGAAGAGATCAGTGGATCTCCCAGCACAGAGGTTGAGATCTGAGAATGGACAGACTGTCTCCTCAAGTGGGTCCCTGACCCCTGAGCAGCCTAACTGGGAGACATCCCCCACTAGGTGCAGATCGACATCTCACGCCTCACATGGCATGGTACACCCCTGAGATGAAGCTTCAAGAACAAGAGTCAGACAACAACACTCACTGTTCAGCAATATTCTATCTTCTGCACCCTCCGCTGATGATACCCAGGTAAACACAGTCTGGAGTAGACCTCAAGCAAACTCCAACAGACCTGCAGCTGAGGGTGCTGACTGTTAGAAGGAAAATTAACAAACAGAAAGGACACCGACACCAAAACTCCACCAGTACATCACCATCATCAAAGACCAAAGGCAGATAAAACCACAAAGATGGGAAAAAGCAGTGCAGAAAAGCTGGAAATTCAAAAAATCAGAGTGCATCTCCCCCTCCAAAGGAGCACAGCTTATCATCAGCAATGGAACAAGGCTGACGGAGAATGACTTTGATGAGTTGAGAGAAGGCTTCAGTCAATCAAACTTTTCAGAGCTAAAGGAGGAACTATGCAACCAGCACAAAGAAACTAAAAACCTTGAAAAAAGATTTGATGAATGGCTAACTGTAATAACCAACATAGAGAAGTCCTTAAAAGAACTGACAGAAATGAAAACCATCACACAAGAACTATGTGATAAATGCACAAGCTTCAATAACTGACTTGATCAACTGGAAGAAAGAGTATCAGAGATTGATGATCAAATGAATGAAATAAAGTAAGAAGAGAAGTTTAGAGAAAAAAGAGTAAAAAGAAATGAACAAAGCCTCCAAGAAATAT
>NC_045436.1:120669380-120704489 GCF_002776525.5 Piliocolobus tephrosceles
ATATTTCTTGGAGGCTTTGTTCATTTCTTTTTACTCTTTTTTCTCTATACATCTCTTCTCACTTCATTTTATTCATTTGATCATCAATCTCTGATACTCTTTCTTCCAGTTGATCGAGTCCGTTATTGAAGCTTGTGCATTTGTCATGTAGTTGTCGTGTGTTGGTTTCCATTTCTATCAGTTATTTTAAGGACTTCTCTACATTGGTTATTATAGTTAGCCATTCATCAAATCTTTTTTCAAGATTTTTAGTTTCTTTGTGCTGGTTACATAGTTCCTCCTTTAGCTCTGAGAAGTTTGATCGACTGAAAGCTTCTTTCTCAACCCTTCAAAGTCATTCTCCATCCAGCTTTGGTCCATTACTGGTGATGAGCTGTGTTCCTTTGGAAGGAGAGATGCACTCTGAATTTTTGAATTTCCAGCTTTTCTGCACTGCTTTTTCCCCATCTTTGTGTTTTTATCTGCCTTTGGTCTTTGATGAAGGTGATGTACTGATGGGGTTTTGGTGTGGGTGTCATTTATGTTTGTTAGTTTTCCTTCTAACAGTCAGGACCCTCAGCTGTAGGTCTGCTGGAGTTTGCTTGAGGTCTACTCCAGACTGTGTTTACCTGGGTATCATCAGCGGAGGGTGCAGAAGATAGAATATTGCTGAACAACGAGTGTTACTGTCTGATTCTTGCTCTGGAAGCTTCGTTTCAGGGGTGTACCCTGCCATGTGTCCATTGAGCTGTGTGAGGTGTGAGGTGTCGGTCTGCACCTAGTGGGGGATGTCTCCCAGTTAGGCTGCTCAGGACATCGTATGCCACCTAATGAGACACAGTATACATTTAAAGATACAAATTGGTTGAAATAAGAGGATTATAAAGAAAATGTATCATGCAATCAGCAACCAATCACTCCTGACAGCTGGAGTAACTACACTAACAAGCAAAAAAGTAGACTTAAAGCCAAAATGTTAGTTAATATGGAGAAGGACATTTTTTCACTATAAAAGTGTCTATCTCTCATGAATATGTAATAATTATAAACACATATGCATCCAAAAACAGAGCTCAAAATATATGAAACACAAAGCAGAAATAGAGAAGTGGCCTACATGGTGGCTCATGCCTGCAGTCGCAGCACTTTGGGAGGCTGAGGTGAGTAGATCATGAGGTCAGGAGTTCAAGATCAGTCTGGCCAACATGGTGAAACCCTGCCTCTATTAAAATACAAAAAATTGGCTGGGCATGGTGGTGGATGCCTGTAATCCTAGCTACTCAGGAGGTTGAGGCAGGAGAATTGCTTGAACCTGGGAGGTTGCAGTGAGCAGAGATTGTGCCATGGCACTCCAGCCTGGGTGACTGTGGAGACTGTGTCTCAAAAAAGAAAGAAGGAAGGAAGGAAGGAAAGAAGAAAGGAAGGAAGGAAGGAAGGAAGGAAGGAAGGAAGGAAGGAAGGAAGGAAGGAAGGAATCCAACAATAGTATCAGGCACTTTATTGCTATACTTGCCTGAGTGACAGTGTGAGACTCCATCTCAACAACAAAAAAAAAAAAAAAAAAAAAAAAAAGGAAATAAAGAGAGAAGTAACCCAACAATAGTATTGACACTTTATTGCTATACTTTTGACAATGGACAGAAAAACCAGGCAAAAGACCAACAAGCAAATAAAATTATTGAAGAGTTAAAATCTGACTAGTTCTAACAGAGATCTATAGAGCACTTTACTCCAAAACAGCATAATATAGTTATGTGCCACGTAACAACGTTTCAATCAATGATTGACCACATATACCATAGTGGTCCCATAAAATTATAGTGGGGCTGAAAAACCCCTGCATTTTGTGGTGTCATAGCTGTTCTAACCTCGTAGTGCCATGCATTACTTGTGTTTGTGGTAATGATGATATAAATAAACCTGTTGCCCTGCCAGTCATATAAAAATAGAGCACATAAGATTATGTACAGTATATAATGCTTGTTAATGGCAATCAATATGTTACTAATTTATTTTATTGTTTTTATTTTTATTTTTTAAAGATTTATTTTAGATTCGGGGGTACATATTCAGGTTTGTTACATGAGGACATTGAAGGATGGTAAGGTTTGGACTTTTAATGATCGTGTTGCCCAAGTAGTGAGCATAGTAACCAATAGGTAGCTTTTCAACCTTTTACCCCCTTACCTCCTCTCTTTTGAAATCCCCGTTGTTTATTGTCTTCATTATTGTGTTTATGTCTACCCATTGTTTAGCTCCTGCTTATAAATGGGAGCATGTGATATGTAGTTTTCTGTTTCACATTAATTCACTTAGGATAATGTCTCCAACTGCATCCATGTCACTGAAAACAACATGATTTCACTCTTTTTTTATGCCTGGTGAAGAGAACTTAGTGTATATGTACCACATTTTCTTTATCCAGTTAGCCATTGATGGGCACCTAGGGTTATTTTGTGGCTTTGTTGTTGTGAACAGTGCTACAATAAACATATAAGTGCAGGTGTCTTTTTGGCAGAACAATTTATTTTCCTTTGAGTATATAACTAGTAATGAGATTGCTGGATTGAATGGCAAATCCATTTTTAGTTCTTTGAGAAATCTCCAAGCTGCTTCCCACAGGGGTTGAACTAATTTGCATTTCCACCAACAGTGTATAAGCATTCTCTTTTCTCCAAAACCTCACTAATATGTTACTTTTTAACTCTTTAATAATAGGCATTCTTTTCTTGTAGAGACAGGGCCTTACTATGTTGCCCAGGCTGATCTTAAATTTTTGGTTTCAGGCAATCCTCCTGCCTCAGCCTCCCAAAGTGATGTGATTACAGTCACGAGTCACTGTGCCTGGCCAATAATAGCCATTTGATTTGTATGAGATAGTATCTCAGGTGATTTTGGTTTGTATCTCTCTGATAATTAGTAATGAGGATATTCTCATGTGTTTGTTGGCTGCTTGTATGTCTTTTTTTGTTTTTTTGAGAAGTGTCTGTTCATGTCCTTTTATTGTTATTTTAGAATATACTCCTTAAAAAAAAAAAAAAAAAAAAAAAGTCTCTAAAACAGCCTCAGGTAGCTCCTTCAGGAATCATTCCAAAACAATGCATTGTTATCGTGGGAGATGACAACTCTATGCATGGGAACAAATTATGGAGATGGAATGCAGTGTATTGATGACCCTGATTGTGTGTAGGCCTAAGCTAATGTGTGTGTTTGTGTCTTTTTTTTTATATTTATATACTTTAAGTTCTGAGGTACATGTGCAGAACGTGCAGGTTTGTTACATAGATATACACCTGCCATGGTGGTTTGCTGTACCCATCAACCCATTATGTACATTAGGTGTTTATCCTAATGTTATCCCTTCCCCAGTCCCCCACTCACCAACAGGTCCCAGTGTGTGATGCTCCCCTCCCTGTGTTCATGTGTTCTCATTGATCAATTCCCAATAATGAGTGAGAACATGTGGTGCTTGGTTTTCTGTTCTTTTGTTAGTTTGCAGAAAATGATGGTTCCAATGTCATCCATGTCCCTGCAAAGGACATGAATGTATCCTTTTTTATGACTGCATAGTATTCCATGGTGTATATGTGCCACAGTTCCTTTATCCAGTGTATCATTGAACAGCATTTGAGTTCATTCCAAGTCTTTGCTATTGTGAACAGTGCCACAATAAACATACGTTTGCATATGTCTTTATAGTACAACCATTTTTGATCTTTTGGGTATATATCCAATAATGGGACTGTTGAGTCAAATGGTATTTCTAGTTCTAGATCTTTGAGGAATTGCCACATTGTCTTCCACAATGGTTGAACTAATTTACACTCCCACCAACAGTGTAAAAGCATTCCTATTTCTCCACATCCTCTCCAGCATCTGTTATTTCCTGACTTTCTAATGATCATCATTCTAACTGGCATGAGATGGTATCTCATTGTGCTTTTGATTTGCATTTCTCTGATGACCAGTGATGATGAGCTTTTTTTTTCATATGTTTGTTGACTGCATAAATGTCTTCTTTTGAGAAGTGTCTGTTCATGTCCTTCTCCCACTTTTTGATAGGGTTGTTTGTTTTTTCTTGTAAATTTGTTTAAGTTTTTTGTAGATTCTGGATATTAGACCTTTACCTGATGAATAGATTGCAAAACTTTTCTCCCATTCTTTAGGTTGCCTGTTGATTCTGATGATAGTTTCTTTTGCTGTGCAGAAGCTCTTTAGTTTAATCAGATCCCATTTTCAATTTTGACTTTTGTTGCCATAGCTTTTGGCATTTTAGTCATGAAGTCTTTGCCCACGCCTATGTCCTGAATGGTAGTTCCTAGGTTTTCTTCTAGGGTTTTTATGGTTTAAGGTCTTATGTTTAAGTCTTTAATCCATCTTGAGTCAATTTTTTTATAAGTTGTAAGGAAGGGATCCAATTTCAGCTTTCTGCATATGGCTAGCCAGTTTTCTCAACACCATTGATTAAATAGGGAATCCTTTCCTCATTGCTTGTTTCTATCAGGTTTGTCAAAGATCAGGTGGTTGTTCTGTTCTGTTCTGCTCCATTGGCCTATATCTCTTTTGGTACAAGTACCATGCTGTTTTGGTTACTGTAGCCTTGTAGCATAGTTTGAAGCCAGGTAGCCTTGTGTCTCCAGCTTTGTTCCTTTTGCTTAGAATTGTCTTGGCTATATGGGCTCTTTTTTGGTTCTATATGAAATTTAAAGTAGTTTTTTCCAATTCAGTGAAAAAAGTCAATGGTAGCTTGATAGGGATAGCATTGAATCTATAAATTACTTTAGGCAATATGGCCATTTTCATGATATTGATTCTTCCTATCATGAGCATGGAATGTTTTTCCATTTGTGTCCTCTCTTATTTCCTTGAGCAGTGCATTGTAGTTCTCCTTTAAGAGGTCCTTCATATCCCTTGTAAGTTTTATTCCTACATATTTTATTCCCTTTGAGGCAATTGTGAATGAGAATTCACTCACGATTTGGATGTCTGTTTATCTGTTATTGATGTAGAGGAATGCTTGTGATTTTTGCACATTGGTTTTGCATGCTGAGACTTTGCTGAAGTTGCTTATCAGCTTAAAGAGATTTGGGGCTGAGACAATGGAGTTTTCTAAATATACAATCACGTCATCTGCAACCAGAGACAATTTGACTTCCTCTCTTCCTATTTGAGTACCCTTTATTTCTTTCTCTTGCCTGATTGTCCTGGCCAGAACTTCCAATGCTATGTTGAACAGGAGTGGTGAGAGAGGTCATCCTTGTCTTGTGCTGGTTTTCAAAGGGAATGCTTCCAGTTTTTGCCCATTCAGTATAATATTGGCTGTGAGTTTGTCACAAATAGTTCTTATTGTTTTGTGATATGTTTCATCAATGCCTAGTTTATTGAGAGTTTTAACATTAAAGGTTGTTGAATTTTGTCTGCCTCTATAGAGATAATCATGTGGTTTTTTGTCATTGGTTCTGTTTATGTGATGGATTATGTTCATTGATTTGCATATGTTGAACCAGCCTTGCATCCCAGGGATTAAGTGGACTTGATCATGTTGGATAAGCTTTTTGATGTGCTGCTGGATTTGATTTGCCAGTATTTTATTGAGGATTTTTTCATCAATGTTCATCAGGGATATCGGCCTGGTGTTTCCTGTTTTTGTTGTGTCTCTGCCAGGTTTTGGTATCAGGATGATTATGGCCTCATAAAATGAGTTAGGGAGAATTCCCTCTTTTTCCATTATTTGGAATAATTTCAGAATGAATGGTACCAGCTCCTCTTTGTACATCTGGTAGAATTTGACTGTGTATCTGTCTGGTCTTAGAATTTTTTGGTTGGTAAACTATTAATTATTGTCTCAATTTCAGAGCTTGTTATTAGTCTATTCAGGAATTCAACTTCTTCTTGGTTTAGTCTTGGGAGGGTGCATGTGTCTAGGAATTTATCCATTTATTCTAGATTTTCTGGTTTATTCGCATAGAGGGTTTTACAGTATTCTTTGATGGTAGTTTGAATTTCTGTGGGATCAGTGGTGTTATCCCCTATATCATTTTTATTGAGTCCATTTTATTATTTTTTATTAGTCTGGCTAGTGGTCTATCTATTTAGTTCATCTTTTCAAAAACCACCTCCTGGATTCATTTTTTGAAGGGTTTTTTTGTATCTCTATCTCCTTCCGTTCTGCTGTCATCTTAGTTATTTCTTGTCTTCTACTAGCTTTTGAATTTGTTTGCTCTTGCTTCTCTAGTTCTTTTCATAGTGCTGTTAGGATGTCAATTTTAGATCTTTCTTGCTTTCTCTTGTGGGCATTTAGTCCTATAAATTTTCCTCTACACGCTGCTTTAAATATGTCCCAGAGATTCTGGCACTTTGTGTCTTTGTTCTCATTGGTTTCAAAGAACATACTTATTTCTACCTTCATTTTGTTATTTACCCAGTAGTCATGCAGAAGTAGGTTGTTCAGTTTCCATGTAGTTGTGTGGTTTTGAGTGAGTTTCTTAATCCTGAGTTCTAATTTGATTGCATTGTGGTCTGAGAGACTGTTATGATTTCAGTTCTTTTGCATTTGCTGAGAAGTGTTTTACTTTCAATTATGTGGTTGATTTTAAAATAAGTGCAATGTGTGCTGAGAAGAAAGTATATTCTGTGAACTTTGGATGGAGCGTTCTGTAGATGTCTATTAGGTCTGCTTGGTCCAGAGCTAAGTTCAAATCCTGAATATCCTTGTTAATTTTCTGTCTCAATCTGTCTAATATTGACAGTGGGGTGTTAAATTTTCCCACTATTATGTGTCGGAGTCTAAGTCTCTTTGTAGGTCTCTAAGAACCTGCTTTATGAATCTAGGTGCTCCTGTATTGGGTGCATATATATTTAGGATAGTTAGCTCTTCTTGTTGCATTGACCCCTTTACCATTATGTAATGGCGTTCTTTGTGCCTTTTGATTTTTGTTGGTTTAAAGTCTGTTTTTATCAGAGACTAGATTTGCAACCTCTGGTTTTTTTTTTTTTTTTTTTTTTTTCTGCTTTCCATTTGCTTGGTAAATATTCCTCCATCCCTTTATTTATTTTGAGCTTATGTGTGTCTTTGCACATGAAATTGGTCTCCTGAATACAGCACACTGATGAGTCTTAACTCTTTATCCAATTTGCCAGTCTTGGTCTTTTAATTGAGGCATTTAGCCCATTTACATTTAAGGTTAATGTATTATGTGTGAATTTGATCCTACCATTATGATGCTAGCTGTTTATTTTGTCCATTAGTCAATGCAGTTTCTTCATAGCGTCAATGGACTTTACAATTTGGTGTGTTTTTACAGTGGCTGATACCAGTTGTTCCTTTCCATGTTTAGTGCTTCCTTCAGGAGCTCTTGTAGGGCAGGCCTGGTGGTGACAAAATCTCTCAGCATTTCCTTTCCTGTAAAGGATTTTATTTCTCCTTTGTTTATGAAACTTAGTTTGTCTGGATATGAAATTCTCGGTTGAAAATCGTTTTCTTTAAGAATGTTGAATATTGGTCCCCACTCTCTTCTGGCTTGTAGGGTTTCTGCAGACAGATCTGCTGTTAGTCTGAATGACTTCTCTTTGTGGGTAACCCAATCTTTCTCTCTGGCTGCCCTTAACATTTTTTCCTACATTTCAACCTTGGCAAATCTGATGATTGTGTGTCTTGGGGTTGCTCTTCTCAAGGAGTATCTTTGTGGTGATCTCTGTATTTCCTGAATTTGAATTTTGGCCTGCCTTGCTAGGTTGGGGAAGTTCTCCTGGATAATATCCTGAAGAGTGTTTTCCAATTGGTTCCATTCTCTCTGTCACTTTCAGGTACACCAATCACACATAGATTTGGTCTTTTCACATAGTCCTATATTTCTTGGAAGCTTTATTCTTTTTTTTTTTTTTTTTCACTCTTTTTGCTCTAATCTTGTCTTCTCACTTTATTTCATTGAGTTGATCTTCAATCTCTGATATCCTTTCTTATCCTTGATCAATTCAGCTACTGATACTTGTGTAGGCTTCATGAAGTTCTCATGCTGTGTTTTTCAGCTCTATCAGGTCATTTATGCTCTTTTCCAAACTGGTTATTCTAGTTAACAATCTATCTAACCTTTTTACAAGGATCTTAGTTTCCTTGCACTGAGTTAGAACATGCTCTTTTAACTTGGAGTAGTTTGTTATTACCCACCTTCTGAAGCCTACTTCTGTCAATTCATCAAACTCATTCTCCATCCCATTTTGTTCCCTTGCTGGTGAGGATTTGTGATCCTTTGGAGGAGAAGAGGCATTCTGTTTTTTTTTTTTTTTTTTTTTTTTTTTTTAATTTTCAGCCTTTTTGCACTGGTTTCTCCCCATCTTTGTGGATTTATCTATTTTTGGTCTTTGAAGTCAGTGACTTTAAGATGGGATCTCTGAGTGGACAACCTTTTTGTTAATGTTGATACTATTCCTTTCTGTTTGTCAGTTTTCCTTCTAACAGTCAGACCCCTCTGCTGCAGGTCTGCTGGAGTTTGCTGGAGGTCCACTCCAGAACCTGTTTGCCTGGATATCACTGGTGGAGGCTGCAGAACAGCAAAAATTGCTGCCTGTGCCTTCCTCTGGAAGCTTCATCCCAGAGGGGCCCCCACCTGATGCCAGTCAGAGCTCTCCTGTATGAGTTGTTTGTTGGCCCCTACTGGGAGGTGTCTTTCAGTCAGGATACACGGGGGTCAGAGACCCACTTGAGGAGGCAGGCTGTGCCTTATCAGAGCTCAAATGCTATGTTGGGAGATCCACTGCTCTCTTCAGAGCTGCCAGATAGGAACATTTAAGTCTGCTGAAGCTGTGCCCAGAACTGCCCCTTCCCCCAGCTGCTCTGTCCCAGGAGGTGGGGGTTTTTATCTATAAGTCTCTGACTGGGGATGCTGCCTTTTTTTCAGAGATGTTCCCCCCAGAGAGGAGGGACTCTAGAGAGTCCGTCTGGCCACAGCTGCCTTGCTGAGCTGTGGTGGGCTCTTAGTTTTTAACCAAAATGTTTAAAGGTAAAAAATAATACATTATTAAAATATTTTTAAAAGCTTATAGAATAAGGGTATAAAGGAAAAATATTTTTGTATGACTGAAAAATGTTTGTTTTTAAGCTAAGTGCTATTATAAAAGAGTCAAAAAGTAAAAGAAATTTAAAGTTTGTAAATTAAAAGCGTTACAGTAAGCTACAGTTAATTTTTCATTGAAGAAGGAAAATTGTTTACAAATTGAGTGTAGCCTAAGTGCATAGTGTTTATAAAGTCTACAGTAGTGTATCATAATGTCTTACGCCTTCACATTCATTCACCACTCATTCACTGACTCACCCAGAGCAACTTCTGGCCCTGCAAACTCCATTCATAAGAATTTTACACAAGTATACCATTTTATAATTTTTATATTGTATTTGTACAGTAACTTTTCTATGTTAATTATATATAAATACACAAATGCATCCCATTGTGTTACACTTCCCTGTAGTATTCAGTACAGTGACATGCTGTATAGATTGTAGGTTAGGAGCAATAGATTATGCCATACAGCCTAGGTGTGTGGTAGGCTACACCATGTAAATTTATGTAAGTACACTGTATGATATTCACACAACAAAATCATGTAACAATGCAGTTAATGTATCCCTGTTGTTAAGCGATGCATGACTGTATATAATATTCTCAAGTACATTAGCATTTTCCAAGACAGGCCATTGCTAGGCCATATAAAGCTCTCAATAAAAGTACTGAAATCATACGAACTGTGTCCTTTGAACATAACGGAATTGTATTAGAACTCTTGAGTCTGCATGATTGTGTCTTTTTAGAGATTTGTTCATCTGAGTTATTACAATTTGTTGACGTCCAAGTGCTCCTAATATACAATTATAATTTTATTTCTGCACGATTGGTAATAATGTCTTTACTACTATATCTGACTTTATTATTAAAATGTGAATCATCTCTTTTATGAGAGTTCAGTCTAGTTAAAAGTTTAGTCATTTATTTGACATTTTGAAAAAGTGCAATTTTGGTTTATTGTTTTTTACACTCTATTTTGCTTTATTGTTTTTTACACTCTATTTTGGTTATCTCAGTAGTGATTGAAATATTCAGTAGAAACCATACTTTAAGTACCATACAACCATTCTGTTTTTCACTTTCAGTATGGAAATACTTGCATTCTCATGTTTATTGTAGCATTATTCATAATAGCCAAAATATAGAATCAACCTACATGTCCATTCATGGAAAAATAAAGAAATACACACATTGGTATACAATTCGGCTTTAAAAAAGAAGGGAATCCTGTCATTTGTGACAACATAGAAGAACCTGGTGGATATTATGTTAAGTGAAATAAACCAAGCAGAGAGTGTTGATCACTACATGATCTCACTTATATGTGGAATCTAAAAAAGCTGAAATAATAGAAGCAGAGAGTAGAATGGTAGCTGCTAGAGCCTGGAGTGTGGTGGAAATGAGAAGATATTGGTTAAAAGGTACAAAGTTTCAGTTACATAGAAGAAATAAGTTCTGGAAGCCTATTTACAGAACAGGGACTACAGTTAATAATAATGTATTGAGTATTTTTAAAATGTTAAAAGTAGATATTGTTGAGTAGATATTAAATGTTCTCATAAAAAATAGTAAGTATTGATGTAATGGATATATTAATTAGCTTGATTTAATAATTTCACAATGTAAACATATATCAAAACATCAACTTGTACACTGTAAATATATACAATTTTTATCAGCCAATTATACTTTAACAAAAATGGGAGAAATTAGTTTTTAAAAACAGTAAGTGAAGAGTTAAATTTTACCAGGATCATAGTAAAAAGCAAGTGTCACAGAGTGGTGGAGCAAGAGAACAAGCAACTGAGGGGTATATGCAAGGCAGTGAGTACAGTGATTGCAAAATTTAAGCTGACTACATCTATGCCAAAGAGGTACTGATTAATGCATTAGGGACAACTAAGAGAGACCTTCTGATTACATTTCACAGGTCTCTGTCTTTCACTCCACCTTAAGAGTTATATAATAAAAATTACATTAGGACAAATTATAGAGTCGTGGTTATAAAAAGTAAGAGCAACAAATATTTATTGAATGTATCCTTAAACTGGAATCCATTCCACAATTACAGTAGAAGCTGACACAGATGTGTCAGAAAACTATTAAATACAACAAGCATCAGAAAATAAATTCAGGTATAAAGAGAGATTCTCCATATCAACCATGTTTGTAGTCTGTGTTTGATTATGCACCCTGTGGAAAAGTGAAAAACCAGATTTTATATCAACCAACATAAGATACATGGAGGTGCCATGGTAAAGTCCATGCAGAATTACAGAAATTGGGCAGTAATACCTTCATGAAGGAAATAAAATACTGTTCATTCTTTTCTACTCAGTCATTTCTTCTTTTTTTATTTTACGTGTATTTGTTTGCTTTTATTACTGTCCTTACTTTTATTTAATAAATCTTTATAGAACAACTGCCATATAGTTTCCTATGAACTGTGAAGGATATAAAACTGAATCAGCTACTGTCCCACCCTAATGGAGTTTACAGTCTAGTTGCTGAAATCACATCTATCTACACATCTGAAATCCACAGGTAGAGATTCTAAGTTCAGAGTTTTACAAGTAGTAAGGAGCATGTGAAAAGAATATGACCGTTTCTTAAAAATCTAAACATGTACTTACCGTATGACCCAGCAATTGTACTCTAGGCCATAAATCTCAGAAAAATAAAAACATGTACACACAAAAAGCTTACACACAAATCTTCATAGCAGCTTTATTTGTAATAGCCAAAACCGGAGAACAATCCAAATGACCTTCAATGGGCATACAGTTAGCCAACTGTGGTATATTCATATCATGTAATACTACTCAATAATAAAAGAAGAATTAACTATTGACAAAAACAACAGTTTGGATAGATCTCAAGAAAATTATGCTGAGCAAAAAAGCCAACCTGAAAAAGTTACATATTGTATAATACATTTATATACCATTCTTGAAACAATAAGAATTATAAAGATGGACAGCAGATTAGTGGTTGCCAGGGATTAGAGACTAGACACAGGGGTAGGGAGGGAGCTAGGTGGCTGTCAGTAGCATGATGTAGCCTTGTGAACAATCTGTCTGTATCTTGGTAATCACATGAATCTACATATGTAATTAAATTACATAGAACTAATTACACACACCTACACACACATATATAATTGATCACATCCTAATAAAGTTAATGGATTGTCTCAGTGTCAACTTCTTCATTGTAACATTATACTACATCTAAGCAAGATCTTACTATTGAGGTGAACTGAGTAAAGGGTACACAGAATCTCTGTGAATTATATCTCACAGTTATATCTTAACCGTATCTGAATCAATGACTATCTGAAAATAAAAATATTAATGGTAAGGAAGTTCAGAAAAAAAAGGATAGTACATCCACTTGAGGAAGTAAAAAAAAAAGGCTTCATGGAAGAGGCGACATTTGAACTACACCATAGATCTTGATATAATCCAGCCACTCGGTGGTTAATAAGGTTTATCATTTTTTAAAATTGAAGTGAAAAGTTAGAAGAAACCCTCACAGTGACAGACTACTTTGATAAATATGTTTCAGAATTACTCCAATAAAACTTTTTGTAGAATCAGAAATTTTTTAAACTAGCACATTCTGTTGGTCTAATTTTCTGGTCATTTCAAAAAAAAAAAAAAAGGTATTCGGCCTATTATCATCAAATACCATATTTTTTAAAAGAGGAATGTTGTTTCATTATAGTAACAGTTATTATTACTATCGTTTCTTGAACACCTACTAATGTTCCAAGAACTGTGCTAAGCACTTTTTAAACATTCGCTGTTTTATTTCTACAACAATCATTTGAGCAAATATCATCTCTATCTTAAGGGTGAGATTATAGGCTTAGATAAATAGTAACTGGTTTAACTCACTCAGTAAGTGTAAAATCTGGATTACTTCTAAAAATTAATGTGTAAATAATAATAAAGCTATGTTTTCTACATAATGTAAAAATAAAAGAGTCACTCAACAACATTTATTGAAGGACTGTTATATACAAAGTATTTTACTAGGTGCTGTAGGAAGAAAGAAGATATAGAAGAGGAATTGCCTGCCCTCTTTAAAAAAATAATAAATACTATAATCACAACTTCTTAACTTTATCCAATGAAACAGTTAACACATACATGCCCAAGAATGATAAAACCCTTTGGAAATTACTTTTCAAAAGAAGTTACCATTTTAGAAATATAATATTGTATTATCTATTTCTCTATGTACATAAAGTTTGAAATATTGCACATATTTTCACTTTGACCCAAACTTCCAATCCTCAAATCCTCTGTAGAAGGAAATAGCAAAAGTATTTCTCTTAGGAATAAGATGTCATTGTAAAATTAAGCTTTTAAAATTCCTTCTTAATTTAACTTGCTCCGGGTGCGTTTGCAGAGGGCATTCCTCAAATCATGCATCATAAATTTTGTTTAGTTTGGAATCCAATCTCCAGAAATTTGAAAAATACTAATAATGATGTAAATCAACACGAATTAATTTTTAAAAGCCATTTGCAAGGATGAATTGTATTTTTTTGCTTTTGCAAGACTCTGATTTGAGTTCTCATTACTCACATATCGAGACATCCTTCTTGATGGCAGGCTTCCTGATAGCTTCCTACAGCGTGTTGGTGCCACCTAGCGGCCCAACTACAGAATACACTGAAACAAGGGGAATCCTTTTTTTTTTTTTTTTTTTTTTATAATTAATAGACTTTCTTCAGAATTCAGCATGTCCTTTTCCTATCTTTATATATATATATATATATATATATACTTTAAGTTCTAGGGTACATGTGCATAACGTGCAGGTTTGTTACATATGTATACATGTGCCATGTTGGTGTGCTGCACCCATTAGCTCATCATTTACATTAGGTATATATCCAAATGCTATGCATCCCCCCAATCCCTCCCCACAATAAGACCAAGGGTGTGATGTTCCCCTTCCTGAGTCCAGGTGATCTCATTGTTCAATTCCCACCTATGAGTGAGAACATGTGGTGTTTGGTTTTCTGTTCCTGTGATAGTTTGCTAAGAATGATGGTTTCCAGCTGCATCCATGTCCCTACAAAGGACACAAACTCATCCTTTTTTATGGCTGCATAGTATTCCATGGTGTATATGTGCCACATTTTCTTAATCCAGTCTGTCACTGATGGACATTTGGGTTGATTCCAAGTCTTTGCTATTGTGAATAGTGCCGCAATAAACATACATGTGCATGTGTCTTTATAGCAGCAGGATTTATGATCCTTTGGGTATATACCCAGTAATGGGATGGCTGGGTCATATGGTACATCTAGTTCTAGATCCTTGAGGAATCGCCACACTGTTTCCCATAATGGTTGAACTAGTTTACAATCCCACCAACAGTGTAAAAGTGTTCCTATTTCTCCACATCCTCTCCAGCACCTTTGTTTCCCGACTTTTTAATGATTGCCATTCTAACTGGTGTGAGATGGTATCTCATTGTGGTTTTGATTTGCATTTCTCTGATGGCCAGTGATGATGAGCATTTTTTCATGTGTCTGTTGGCTGTATGCATGTCTTCTTTTGAGAAATGTCTGTTCATATCCTTTGCCCACTTTTTGATGGGGTTGTTTGTTTTTTTCTTGTAAATTTGTTTGAGTTCCTTGTAGGTTCTGGATATTAGCCCTTTGTCAGATGAGTAGATTGCAAAAATTTTCTCCCATTCTGTAGGTTACCTGTTCACTCTGATGTTAGTTTCTTTTGCTGTGCAGAAGCTCTTTGGTTTAATTAGATCCCATTTGTCAATGTTGGCTTTTGCTGCCGTTGCTTTTGGTGTTTTAGATATGAAGTCCTTGCCCATGCCTATGTCCTGAATGGTACTACCTAGGTTTTTTTCTAGGGTTTTTATGGTATTAGGTCTAACATTTAAGTCTCTAATCCATCTTGAATTAATTTTCGTATAAGGAGTAAGGAAAGGATCCAGTTTCAGCTTTCTACTTATGGCTAGCCAATTTTCCCAGCACCATTTATTAAATAGGGAATCCTTTACTCATTTCTTGTTTCTCTCAGGTTTGTCAAAGATCAGATGGCTGCAGATGTGTGGTATTATTTCTGAGGACTCTGTTCTGTTCCATTGGTCTATATCTCTGTTTTGGTATCAGTACCATGCTGTTTTGGTTACTGTAGCCTTGTAGTATAGTTTGAAGTCAGGTAGCGTGATACCTCCAGCTTTGTTCTTTTGACTTAGGATTGTCTTGGCAATGCAGGGTCTTTTTTGGTTCCATATGAACTTTAAAGCAGTTTTTTTCCAATTCTGTGAAGAAACTCATTGGTAGCTTGATGGGGATGGCATTGAATCTATAAATAACCTTGGGCAGTATGGCCATTTTCATGATATTGATTCTTCCTATCCATGAGCATGGTATGTTCTTCCATTTGTTAGTGTCCTGTTTTATTTCACTGAGCAGTGGTTTGTAGTTCTCCTTGAAGAGGTCCTTTACATCCCTTGTAAGTTGGATTCCTAGGTATTTTATTCTCTTTGAAGCAATTGTGAATGGAAGTTTATTCCTGATTTGGCTCTCTGCTTGTCTGTTACTGGTGTATAAGAATGCTTGTGATTTTTGCACATTAATTTTGTCCTGAGACTTTGCTGAAGTTGCTTATCAGCTTAAGGAGATTTTGGGCTGAGATGATGGGGTTTTCTAAATATACAATCATGTCATCTGCAAACAGGGACAATTTGACTTCTTCTTTTCCTAACTGAATACCCTTGATTTCTTTCTCTTGCCTGATTGCCCTAGCCAGAACTTCCAACACTATGTTGAATAGGAGTGGTGAGAGAGGGCATCCCTCTCTTGTGCCAGATTTCAAAGGAAATTTTTCCAGTTTTTGCCCATTCAGTATGATATTGGCTGTAGGTTTGTCATAAACAGCTCTTATTAATTTGAGATACGTTCCATCAATACCGAATTTATTTAGGGTTTTTAGCATGAAGGGCTGTTGAATTTTGTCAAAGGCCTTTTCTGCATCTATTGAGATAATCATGTGGTTCTTGTCTTTGGTTCTGTTTGTATGCTGGATTACGTTTATTGATTTGCGAATGTTGAACCAGACTTGCATCCCAGGGATGAAGCCCACTTGATCATGGTGGGTAAGCTTTTTGATGTGCTGATGGATCTGGTTTGTCAGTATTTTATTGAGGATTTTTGCATCGATGTTCATCAGGGATATTGGTCTAAAATTCTCTTTTTTTGTTGTGTCTCTGCCAGGCTTTGGTATCAGGATGACGTTGGCCTCATAAAATGAGTTAGGGAGGATTCCCTCTTTTTCTATTGATTGGAATAGTTTCAGAAGGATTGATACCAGCTCCTCCTTGTACCTCTGGTAGAATTCAGCTGTGAATCCATCTGGTCCTGGACTTTTTTTGGTAGGTAGGCTATTAATTATTGCCTCAATTTCAGAGCCTGCTATTGGTCTATTCAGGGATTCAACTCCTTCCTGGTTTAGTCTTGGAAGAGTGTAAATGTCCAGGAAATTATTCATTTCTTCTAGATTTTCTAGTTGATTTGTGTAGAGGTCTTTATAGTATTCTCTGATGGTAGTTTTTATTTCTGTGGGGTCGGTGATGATATCCCCTTTATCATTTTTTATTGCATCTATTTGATTCTTCTCTCTTTTCTTCTTTATTAGTCTTGCTAGCGGTCTGTCAATTTTGTTGATCTTTTCAAAAAACCAACTCCTGGATTCATTGATTTTTTGGAGGGTTTTTTTGTGTCTCTATCTCCTTCAATTCTGCTCTGATCTCAGTTATTTCTTACCTTCTGCTAGCTTTTGAATGTATTTGCTCTTGCTTCTCTAGTTCTTTAATTGTGATGTTAGAGTGTCAATTTTAGATCTTTCCTGCTTTCTCTTGTGGGCATTTAGTGCTATAAATTTCCCTCTACACACTGCTTTAAATGTGTCCCAGAGATTCTGGTATGTTGTAACTTTGTTCTCATTGGTTTCAAAGAACATCTTTATTTCTGCCTTCATTTCGTTATGTACCCAGTAGTCATTCAGGAGCAGGTTGTTCAGTTTCCATGTAGTTGAGTGGTTTTGACTGAGTTTCTTAGTCCTGAGTTCTAGTTTGATTGCACTGTGGCCTGAGAGAGAGTTTGTTATAATTTCTGTTCTTGTACATTTGCTGAAGGGTGCTTTACTTCCAATTATGTGGTGAATTTTGGAATAAGTGTGATGTGGTGCTGAGAAGAATGCATATTCTGTTGATTTGGGGTGGAGAGTTCTATAGATGTCTATCAGGTCTGCTTGGTGCAGAGATGAGTTCAATTCCTGGATATCCTTGTTAACTTTCTGTCTCGATCTGTCTGATGTTCACAGTGGGGTGTTGAAGTCTCCCATTATTATTGTATGGGAGTCTAAGTCTCTTTTTAAGTCTCTAAGGACTTGCTTTATGAATCTGGGTGCTCCTATATTGGGTGCATATATATTTAGGATAGTTAACTCTTCCTGTTGAATTGATCCCTTTACCATTATGTAATGGCTTAAAGTCTGTTTTATCAGAGACTAGGATGGCAACCCTTGTTTTTTTTTTTTTTGTTCTGCATTTGCTTGGTAGATCTTTCTCCATCCCTTTATTTTGAGCCTATGTATGTCTCTGCATGTGAGATGGGTCTCCTGAATATAGCAGACTGATGGGTCTTGACTCTTTATTCAGTTTGCCAGTCTGTGTCTTTTAATTGGAGCATTTAGTCCATTTATATTTAAGGTTAATATTGTTATGTGTGAACTTGATCCTGCCATTATGATATTAACTGGTTATGTTGCTCATTAGTTGATGCAGTTTCTTCCTAGGCTCGATGGTCTTTACATTTTGGCATGTTTTTGCAATGGCTGGTACCGGTTGTTCCTTTCCATGTTTAGGGCTTCCTTCAGGGTCTCTGGTAAGGCAGGCCTGGTGGTGACAAAATCTCTAAGCATTTGCTTATCTGTAAAGGATTTTATTTCTCCTTCACTCATGAAACTTAGTTTGTCTGGATATGAAATTCTGGGTTTAAAATTCTTTTCTTGAAGAATGTTGAATATTGGCAGCCACTCTCTTCTGGCTTGTAGAGTTTCTGCCAAGAGATCTGCTGTTAGTCTGATGGGCTTCCTTTTGTGGGTAACCTGACCTTTCTCTCTGGCTGCCCTTAAGATTTTTTCCTTCATTTCAACTTTGGTGAATCTGGCAATTATGTGTCTTGGAGTTGCTCTTCTGGAGGAGTATCTTTGTGGTGTTCTCTGTATTTCCTGAATTTGAATGTTGGCCTGCCCTGCTAGGTTGGGGAAGTTCACCTGGATGATATCCTGAAGAGTGTTTTCCAACTTGGTTCCATTTTCCCCTCACTTTCAGGCACCCCAATCAGACGTAGATTTGGTTTTTTTACATAATCTCATACTTCTTGCAGGCTTTGTTCATTTCTTTTTCTTCTTTTTTCTTTTGGTTTCTCTTCTCGCTTCATTTCTTTCATTTGATCCTCCATCGCTGATACTCTTTCTTCCAGTTGATCGAGTCGGTTACTGAAGCTTGTGCATTTGTCACGTATTTCTCGTGTCATGGTTTTCATCTCTATCATTTCATTTATGACGTTCTCTGCATTAATTATTCTAGCTATCAATTCTTCCACTCTTTTTTCAAGATTTTTAGTTTCTTTGCGCTGGGTACGTAATTCCTCCTTTAGCTCTGAGAGGTTTGATGGACTGAAGCCTTCTTCTCTCATCTCGTCAAAGTCATTCTCTGTCCAGCTTTGATCCATTGCTGGTGATGAGCTGCGCTCCTTTGCAGGGGGAGATGTGCTCTTATTTTTTGAATTTACAGCTTTTCTGCCCTGCTTTTTCCCCATCTTCGTGGTTTTTTCTACCTCTGGTCTTTGATGATGGTGATGTACTGATGGGGTTTTGGTGTAGGTGTCCTTCCTGTTTGATAGTTTTCCTTCTAACAATCAGGACCCTCAGCTGTAGGTCTGTTGGAGATTGCTTGAGGTCCACTCCAGATGCTGTTTGCCTGGGTATCAGCAGCAATTGTTGCAGAAGATAGAATATTGCTGAACAGCGAGTGTACCTGTCTGATTCTTACTTTGGAAGCTTCCTCTCAGGGGTGTACTCCACCCTGTGAGGTGTGGGGTGTCAGACTGCCCCTAGTGGGGGATGTCTCCCAGTTAGGCTACTCAGGGGTCAGGGACCCACTTGAGCAGGCAGTCTGTCCCTTCTCAGATCTCAACCTCCGTGTGGGGTGATCCACTGCTCTCTTCAAAGCTGTCAGACAGAGTCATTTGCATCTGCAGAGGTTTCTGCTGCTTTTGTTGTTGTTGTTGTTTAGCTATGCCCTGTCCCCAGCGGTGGAGTCTACAGAGACAGGCAGGCTTCCTTGAGCTGCTGTGAGCTCCACCCAGTTCCAGCTTCCCAGCGGCTTTGTTTACTGACTTCTCAGCAATGGCGGGCGCCCTTCCCCCAGCCTCACTACTGCCTTGCGGTTAGATCGCAGACTGCTGTGCTAGCAATGAGGGAGGCTCCGTGGGCGTGGGACCCTCCCAGCCAGGTGTGGCATATAATCTCCTGGTGTGCCCTTTTGCTTAAAGCGCAGTTTTGGGGTGGGAGTTACCCGATTTTCCAGGTGTTGTGTGTCTCAGTTCCCCTGGCTAGGAAAAGGGATTCCCTTCCCCCTTGTGCTTCCCAGGTGAGGCGATGCCTTACCCTGCTTCAGCTCTCGCTGGTCGGGCTGCAGCGGCTGACCAGCACCGATTGTCCAGCACTCCCTAGTGAGATGAACCCAGTATCTCAGTTGAAAATGCAAAAATCACCTGTCTTCTGTGTCGCTCGAGCTGGGAGTTGGAGACTGGAGCTGTTCCTATTCGGCCATCTTGCTCTGCCCCCAGGAATCCATTTTTAACAGAACCCTGAGAGTAGTTTTAAACGTACTTACATCCTTGCTTAAAATTCAAGGTTTTCCTCAAATTTGTTTTTTCCCAGAGCATTTTGTTAAATGAAACAAAAATAGCTTATGTAAAATATTTAACACTATCAATTCATGTCAGTTTTCATATTTTTGCCAAGTGCCTAAATTTTATCAGTTCATACTCCAATGTTATTCAGATCAATAAAGTCAAATATTTCCTTGCAATACCAGTTTTCAAGGTAATTATTGTACAATATAGAACTTGTATGAGTAGCTATATACAATGAGGAAAGACTTGGTGAAATCTCACCATTAACATGCCGTACATCATGGTACCAGTCCTAATTTCATTGTGGTCTAGATTACTTAAAAGCTGTGTCTCTTAACAGCTCAGTAATAATTTACCAAAACTAAAATCATGAAGGTGGCCAATATTATGCTTTTACTCTTCAGTTTTGTTATCCAGGCAGTTAGCAATTCAGTATCACACTAGATGCAGCAGTGAGGCAGTTTCTAGGATATTTTCTCTATATCTTTCCATCTCAGCCCAAATGAGTCTAACAGGACAATTAGCCATGCATGAACTGTAAACACAACAGCAAGGGGAGAAAAATATCTGCAATCATCTCAAAATAGAGGTCTGAACCCCAGTTTAGTTGCATCACTAGACTATACACTAACACCTGGATCTCATTCCCTTCAATGATTTGCTGTTTGGGAAAGTCTTAGATGAATAAAACCTTTTCAGCCAATTGTTTGAACTCTTCATTTCCTTCCCATTCCACAGCACAATTATTTTACTACATAGGCATGCTGATTGTTATTAAATTAATTTTCATCCTAGCCTCAAGTTTTAAAATAATTTACAATAAATTGACTAGTAACATTTTTCCCATCTTCCCCTTCTTTGTGGATTATCATACCATAATGTCAAGCAACTGGGTGATTTATATTTTATTGTTATATATTGATATCCTCAGTAACACAATGTTAAATAAATATTTGCTTTAATTCGCTTAGAACAAGTACATTGCATGATGTTTGTATAATTATTATAGGTCACAAGAAAACAGAATCTTCTTCACATTTAACATAGTAAGTTGTTTGGAAATGAAAAGAAAGATATATCTTGGCTTATTTCTGGATTTCCTTAACTTAGTTCCCATAATTCCTAAATCATGAAGTGATTGATATTCAGCTGTCTTTGTTGACCTTTCATAATGAATACGATCATTTCCCATATTCCACTAAGAAAAAGAAAAACACCGAATACATTTCTGTGCCAATAATATGTAGGGGATTTTTTTCTTCTTATATTTTCCTTCACTCCTTGTTCTGCACCTTGAAAATGGATATTTACTGAAATGAGAGGAGCTCAGTAACTGAAGAAAAGGAGTTCTTCAAATTGTATATATGCATTACAAATTTGTGTCGACAAGTCAAAATTCTGACGACGAAACTTCTAGAGAACAAATGAAAGCAGGCTGTAATGTAATATTGTATTATCTATTTCTCTATGTACATAAAGTTTGAACTATTGCTCACAGATGACAGAGTGGATCTGGCAGCAGCAGGATGCTTATGTGTGGAACAGAGCTGGGAAGAAAATATATGCATCAAGCAAACAGTTTAGTGAGATCAGTCAAATGTAGCTGTTTTGCAAGTCTTCTTCTCCAATTCTGTATCTCTAAAAATGGCCTCTACACACTGCCCCCAAAAATGTGATCTGTTCCATTAGGCTTTTCTCTCTTAGATACCAGTTTTGGAAGTAATCCAGTCCCGCAAGGCCGTAACTCTAGTATAAACACCAGGCTTGTTGGGTTTCGCACATTCATCTCCCCAGCTCACTATTCCAGCAAGGTACCAGATATCTCTAGCATCTGAACTAACCAGTGGTCCTCCAGAGTCACCCTAAAGGAGAAGACAGAAATTAGTAATTCATAATTCAGTTCATTACAGAGGAATTGGCTATTTTTCTAACTTAAGAACGTAATGAAAGGGGTAATTTTCAAAAGTATTCAGTGTGTTCGCATGCATAAGTGATTTTCTCCATGTGTCAGTTATCCACTTAAAAGAGGAACTCCAATACCTTGAAAGCTGATGTAGCCTCAAGGTTCAAAACAATGAGATTGAAAGCTCCATCTCTTTGAAGAACTGTACTCTTAACTTACATGATACATCTGACAAAATAACTGCCTAGTTATTTTGTCTATACTCTTTATTAGTGTAACATAACCCCCAAAAAGGGAGTGAAGAGTCTATTACTGATTAAAAAATAATAATAATAAAATAAAACTTTAAAAAAACAGACATTAGAGTCAGATACCAGGGTTTCTCTCTCAAGTTTGGCCTCTCCAAGCTGTCTAAAATCTTTAATTTATTTATCTGTAAATGCTCCTAATAATACCTACCTGTGATGAGTACTAAGAAGATGATAAGACAGTGAATGTAAAGTGCTTAGTCTGGCAAAAAGCAGAACTTAGGAAATGCATATATAAAATCACAAATTCTAATTATATCCTGCAAACTCTGGAATTTTGCTTCTTTATATGGCTTCTAATAATGAGGTACTGGCTGATTATTTCTCAAAATCCTGGAGTCTCTAATTATTGATCACCCATTAAGTATTCATACTCTATGAAGTTCTTAATTGACTAGCATATTGTCTCATTAATTTGTGTAATTCTTCTTTAATAAAAACATAGAACTAGGTTAATTTTTTTCCAGGTTATTAAGAAAACTGAAACTCAGAAACATTAAGTAATTTGCTTGAGATCATGTGCTAATCAGTGGCAGACCTTGAATTTGAATCCAGAGTGATCTAATTCAGAAGCCCATGCTTTTTCCCTACATTATACTAACTTCCTTTTGAATTTTCTTTTGTCCATTTAAAAAATTAATATAATAGGAAATTTGAAATAATACATTGTGATTTTAAACCTAACCAATAAGCATTTACTGATACCCTTGTATGTAGGAGGAGATATAAAAAGAGTATTATAAACACGTGGATCTTGTCCTCTAGGAACCCGCAATCTGCTTATAGAAATAAGATATACCATATAAAGCTATTTGAAAATAAATAATTTTGATAATAAAATCCCAAGTCTATATGCAGGCAGAGAAAAATCAGGATAGAGAAATAGAAGATACAAGAGACAACAAAGCTTAAATCAGCATAAGAGACAGGAATAAATGAGTCTGAGAATAAATAATTCTTTTAAAGAGATAGCAGTATATCTAATAGCATTACAAGCTGAAAGTAAGGTGATGTCCAGCAAGTATCAAATATAAAAAAATAGAGAGTCTATTCTACCAGCACTAATTAGCACACATTTGATTAGTGAATGGCAGAGTTATGTCAGTAGAAGATGGAAATTATGATCGTTTATATGTGCTTTTTTAGGCAAGGGAGCCAGAATAATGGCAGTAGAATTATAAACTTCAGAAGAAAAGGAAAACCCTTTCAACTCAGCTATTGCACAGGCAGACAATTCTAGGGCACTGGTTTAAGAAAACGCCTGAGTTCCTGTTCCCAAAACTCCCTCCCCAGAGAGATGTATCCTAGCTTTGTATCAGTTTTAGGTTGTGTTTCCTCTTCTGCTCAGAACTACACTTCCCTGTGTATGCTGCCTTAGCACCAGCAAACCTGTGTTTCCACATTATTGTTTCTGTGCATTTTAACATGCCCCCAGTAAGCCATCAGACCTTGGGCATTCTGCCTGCCTACACTGTGCAAGCTATTTTTAAAGGTACAAATTATTATATTTGTTAATTCTTCAGTTAAAAAGTTGCATAGCTTTGGAGGGACCAGTCTGTCTCTAACCCTATTTGCCTCATTAATCCTGTTATTTTCAGTGAATGGTTTAGTGAGAAACAGAACAGGAAGTGTATTCAGGAATATGCATATCTCAACAGAAACTTCTAAAATTGGAAGTAGGAAGCCAAACAGGAAGCCGTGGAAGTATTAAGACACAAAGAAATGAGGGAACAGATTAGGGTGTTAACAGAAATAATAGAGGCATAAGAAATAAACATGAAAGATATGGTAAAGTGGGAAAATAGTCCAGGACTTAACTGAATATATGTGGAGGAAACATAAGAGCAAAAAAAAAAAAAAAAACTCTAAGAACAGTGAACCCTAATAATATGAGCGAGAAACTTAAAAACTCAGGCAACATTTCATGATGCCTGTTAAGTTTCAAATGGCACATATACAAATTTTCATTTCGTATTTAGAACTTAAAATATATAAATAGAGATCACTTTGAAGTAGGTAGAAATGTAAGACTAAATATGGGCAAGAGTTGAATTCTGGAGACACAGATTTGGCACTCATTAAGGTGATAGCTGAGTTCAAAGAAAAGATGGCTTCTTTGAATGAGAATATAGATAGCAGATAAAAGTTTTATCTGAGATCTGAATCTTGAGGATAGCCAGGTTGAGAGAGAGAGAGAGAGAGAGAGAAATATTAATCAAAGGATAGAGCCAGAAATGAGTAGATGGAGGAGGAGGAAAGAAATCAGCAAATTTCAGAATTATGAAATTCAAACAAGGGATATGTTTTAGAAAGATAAGGTCGCCAAATACCACTGAGATGAGAAACAGTAGGAGATTCAAGGAAAAATTTGTACATATGAGGTTATTAATGGTTTTTTTGTGATATTAAAATATAAAGAGCAAGGCAAGTGGGAAAAATTGTGGATGCTAGACATGAACATTTTTTAAATGGAGGCTGGGCATGATGGCTTACACCTGTAATCCCAGCACCTTGGGAGGCTGAGGCAGGTGGATCACCTGAGGTCAGGAGTTTGAGACCAGCCTGGAAGCTAGGAAGGAATTTTTCACCAACATGGTGAAACCTTGTCTCTACTAAAAATACAAAAATTAGCCTGGCATGGCGGTGGTTGCCTGTAATCTCAGCTACTCGGGAGGCTGAGGTGAGAGAATAGCTTAAACCCGGAAGGTGGAGGCTGCAGTGAGCAGAGATCGCACCACTGCACTCCAGCCTGGGTGACAAGCATGAAACTCCATCCCTGCCCCCCAAAAATGGATGCCACGTCTTTCCAGAGATAAGAAAGTAGAATATCGTAATCCCAGGGCAAATTTGGCTTCTCTTCTGTAGCTCACAAAGTCGTAAAGAGTATACCTCTAATATCACCATCAAAATAGTATTTTTGAATGGGGACATTTTCAGATGAAAGTATATAACATCTGGGATTAACTTCAAAATAGATTTGATATTTTGGTGGGGGAAGGGGATGAGGGAATTGTGTCAGGCTATGTATGGATAACGTAAAGTTGGCCATGAGTTGTAAATTTTTGAACCAGGTGATGAGTACATCAAAGTTCCTTATTTTATCCTTCCTATTTTTGAATATCATTGAAATTTTTATAATAAAAATTATAAAATAAAAGATTAAGAGGTTATACATCTGTTCCTCTGAAATTTTTAGGAAGGACATTACTATGGAGACTATAGAAACCGAGATAGTTGAATAAAGAACATAATGGATGATCATAAATGTAAAAATAAAAGTTCATGACATTTTCAACAGTTTCAGGAAAGTTGGAGGCAAGTAGGATGATGATGATTAGGACAAAAGAAGGTCCAGCGTAATATCTAAACCACCAATGATTCTATGACCATCAAGAAGACAAATAAAATACAGGTTATTCTCATTATTCACAGTAGTTGTGTTCTATGAAGTCACCACAAACACTGAATTAATGATCGTTGAGTCCTTGTTCTTAGGAGAAATACAGGGTTGGTTTTCCAGGAGACTCTGGTCACATTTTTGTCAACTGCTCAATATATAAACAGATTTCGTGCGTGTTTCTGTTTAAAGACATTCTATTTAATATGCACTGTTGATTCATTAACATTAAACTCACAGTAAACACTGCTATAACTTATAACTAAACAAAGCTTACCAAATATACATATTTTCTCCTTATGGCACATCACAACCTTCTTGCACTATACTTTGGCACAACACTTGGGGACTATTTTAAACAGCAAAATCGCCAGCAAAGTAATAAAAATGTGAGAAATGTAGCACTATGTAGACCAAGAAAAGGACACTTGTTTACAGTATGAGAACTGAAACAAAAAGGCACAGTATCACATTTTTCAACCTCAGGTAAGAATATACTTATTGAGTAATAAGATATTTTGCCACTCTGTGCATGCTTGTGAATGATCATAAAAGTGCCTTGAGTATTGATTTGGGGGTTACAAATAAATAATAGTGAGTAGGTGAATTTGCAAATATGGAATCTGCAAATAACAAGGATCAAGTATATTTTCAAGTGCATCTTTTAAGTTGAATTCATTTCAGGAGATTGAATTACAAAATCAATTTCAATTTTTAGGAAGGAATTTTTAGTAGAGTGTGGTAAAGGGACCAATCTACTTTGTTCCGTGTGTTCCTCTAGGAGCAATTAGGGCCTCAGAGCAGAAAAAGAAACACAATGAAGTGAGTCTAAACCTGAGAACTTGTCAGAGTATAAACAAAGGTCAACTGAATAAAATAATTTAGTGTAGCAAACTGAACATCGCTAAAATGACTAACCCAAAGGTAAAGGTTGGTAAAGAACTATAGTGATGCCAACAGTGAATTAAATGAGGTGGAGCAAATGAAGGCAATATAGATACAGTGTTCATGTGAAAGCATGAAAGGAATAACATAAAAAATTGTAGAGAAAAAAAGGTTAGAAATGAATGGTACCATTTTGTGAATACAGATTAGAAAGCACACAGAGTAACATGGAATTCTAGAGAGAAATATAGGGCTTAGAAAGCACATTAAACAAAAATTCTGTCAAATCACAAAGTGAAAATTACAAGCGCATTTAGTGACACATACAAGGAACCAGTTATTGGCCCCCTCCATGATATTGTCAGTGACGCACATGAAGACATAGAGTTCAAAATTTTTGTATCCACCAAAGGTACAAAATTGGAGGCACTAGCCAAACACTGGAAAACAAAACCTGGCTTCAAAAATATGTAAATGCTCCAGACCAATATGGAATAGACTTACTTATTCTTTTTTCCCCAACTAAATACAGCTAAAACAAACCAAAAAATACTCGGACATTACAAATAAAACAAATATAAAAAGACTCTGAAAATTAGAGAGAAGAAGACAGGTGGGCTCAGAAATACAGGACAAAAGTATTGATACAACAGTGAGCGCTCTGAATTTTTTTTTTTCTTCATATAGCACGGACTTGAAACTGAAGAAGTCAGCAAACTGGCAACCTGCCAACAGGTGCAGGTTTTTTAAAAGGCTCCAAGAAAATACTGCTCTCCTTAGTAAAACAACCAACAAGAAGAAAACTTGGGAAAACAGCAAATCCAGGAAGACAATAAATCCCAACTGAAAAGGCTTCCATGCTTCCCAGGCTGTAACAAGGTCCAATTCCCAACTAGATCGATGTCAGAATATGCTGAATAAGGACCAGGTGCAGTGGCTCACGCTTGTAATCCCAGCACTTTGGAAGGCTGAAGCAGGAAGATGACCTGAAATCAGGAGTTTGAGACCAGTCTAGCAAACATGGCAAAACCCCATCTCTACTAAAAATACAAAAATTAGCCAGGCGTCGTGGTGCTGGCCTTTAATCTCAGCTACTCGGGAGGCTAAGCCAGCAGAATCACTTGAACCCAGGAGGCAGAGGTTGCAGTGAGCCGAGATCACACCACTGCACTACAGCCTGGGCAACAGAGCGAGACTCCACCTCAAAAAAAAAAGGAGGATACTTAAAATATATATGCTGAGTGGGAAGCATGAACTACCACCCAGTAATGAGGAATAACTCTCCCCATCTACTAGAACCATGTCTGAGAAGATGTAGTGGGAAGTCAAGTCTCACCACTGCCAAGCAGTAATGAAATCACTACCCCATGATGTCAGTGGAGGCCAAAAGGGGAGCAGTAACAAAGTACCTTCAGCCAGAGTGTTATCAGAAGAGGCCTAACCTCCATGCAGTAGTAATGAGGCATTAGTCCCTCACCTGAGTATCAAAGGAAGCTGAGTGGGAAATGAGGCAATTCCTTCATACATCCCCCTCTCTCTGCATTGCAATGTCTGCTGAGGCATGGTTAAACAGAAAATTTAAATAAGATCTAGAGTTTTAAATAATAATAATTTAATTTTTTCAAATTATTATTTCATTATTTAATCAATACTAAAACAAGATGGCCGACTAGATGCAGATAAGAAGACCTTCTCCCATTGAGGGAGCAGACCATCAAGAAGACTGGCACACTCTGAACAAATTTGCAGAAAGAAGGCATTGAGAGCGGATGGAAGGAGAATGCGGACCCCAGGCTCAAAGGGGAGGAAGTTGGTAACCCTGCACATGGTTGCCAAGTACCAGAACTTGTTCCTGGCCTGGAGAGGCTCCTGGGAAAGGGGTGAGTTAAATGGTCATGGAGTGGCCAACTCACACCACAGACCTCCAGAATCTTAGCTGCTGGAGACCCCTCATCCCCCATGGACTTTTGAGGTGGCAGGGAGAATGGCCTGGAGAGTTGATAGAGACAGAATTCTAGCCTGCACAGAATCCACAGGGTTTGGCATGAGAATGGCTACAGCAGAACATAGAACATGGCCATGGGTGCCCATCCCCCAAAGCTCATCATACATCTTTAGGTGGATTTAGCTTTTGTTGATGGACAGACCTGGACATCACAGGGCTCTCTTGCTTGTGGGATGGGAAAAGTCTGATCTGAGCACTCGCTTGTCTGCTGGCCTATGCCAGAGGCCCTGCCTGGCCACACAAATTTCCATCACTTCCTTAGTTGCCCAGCCAAGGAATTTTTTGAAAGTCACGGCCATTGCTATTTTGGTGGCAGACCCTGCCTAACAGCTGGAGAGCTACTAAAGGCAGATCCCTGAGTGTGCACCCACCAGCATGCACTCACTGGCAGCCTCCACCTGCTGCTTTGCTATGATGCATTTGCCTGCAGCCTCCAGCACTGGTGAATGCATGCACACTGACCCCATCACCGCCCCACCACCAGCACACATGTCTGTGCAGGACTTGCCACTAACCCACCGCCAGCACATATGTGTGCATAAGGACCCTTACTGACCTACTGCCACCCCGCCAAAGTGCCTTTCCAGCACAGTTTTGTTGCCAGTGGACCAGGAACACCTCATTTCCTCCAACACAGGAGGTACTTAACCTCTAGGGGCTAAAGAAAATAGCCTCAGACCTGGTCCCAATTTCCCAAGGTTACAGCCTGGTATAGCATGCAGCCCAGGAGTGCTGAGCTAAACCTGGGACCCCTGAAATTATCCAAAGGGGAACGAAATTAACTAAGCATAACTAATACCACAATCAAACCACAAAAGGCATTAAAGAATATAAAAGTAAAAAGCTCCATACAAAAGACAACAACTTCAAACACACAGAAGAGAAAGAACCAATGCAAGAACTGTGGTAACTCTAAAAGCACAAGTATCTTCTTACCTCCAAATGACTGAACTAGCTTCCCAGCAATGGTTCTTAACCAAACTAAAATGACAGACATGGAATTCAGAATACGGATGTCAATGAAGATCATCGAGATTCAGGAGAAAGTCGAAACACAATCTAAGAAATTTATGGAATCAATAAAATAATACAAGAGCTGAAAGATGAAATTGCCATTTTAAGAAAGAATCAGGGCCAGGCGTGGTGGCTCACGCCAGTAATCCCAGCACTTTGGGAGGCCAAGGCGGGTGGATCACGAGGTCAGGAGATGGAGAACATCCTGGCTAACACGGTGAAACCCCGTCTCTACTAAAAATACAAAAAGATTAGCCAGGCGTGGTGGCAGGCGCCTGTAGTCCGGCTACCCGGGAGGCTGAGGCAGGAGAATAGCGTGAACCTGGAAGGCGGAGTTTACAGTGAGCCGAGATCGCGCCACTGCTCTCCAGCCTGGACGACAGAGTGAGAGTCTGTCAAAGAAAGCAAGCAAGAAAGCAAGCAAGAAAGCAAGCAAGGAAGGAAGGAAGGAAGGAATCAAACTGATCTAGAGCTGAAGGAAGGAAGGAAGGAAGGAAGGAAGGAAGGAAGGAAGGAAGGAAGGAAGGAAGGAAGGAAGGAAGGAGGGAGGGAGGGAGGGAAGGATTCAAACTGAAGGAAAGAATCAAACTGATCTAGAGCTGAAAAACTCACTACAAGGATTTCATAATACAATGGGCAGTATTAACAGCAGAATAGATCAAACTGGAAAGCAATTTTAGAACTTGAAGGCCAGTTCTTCAAATCAACTCAGTCAAAGAAAAAGATATTTTTTTAAATGAAGAAAATCTCCAAGAAATATGGTATTATATAAATATGCCAAATATACAACTCACTGGCATCCCCAAAAAGGGGAGAGAGAGAGAGGGCAAGCAACTTGGAAAACTCATTTATGAATATTACTCTTGAAAATTTCCCCAACCTTGCTGCAGAGGTCAACACCCAAATTCAAGAAATTCAGAGAACCCCAGAGATATAACATACAACACACCCATACTCCAGACACCTAGTCAATCAGATTCTCAAAGGTCAACATGAAAGAAAAAATCTTAAATGCAGTAGAGAGCAGGGACAGGTCACATACAAAGGGGGTGCTATCAGGATAACAGCAGAACGTTCCGCAGAAACGTTATAAGCCAAAAGAGATTGGGGACTTATACTCAGCCAGCATTCTCTTTTTTTTTTTTTTTTTTTTTTTGAGACGGAGTTTTGCCCTTGTCACCCAGGTTGGAGTGCAATGACACGATCTCAGCTCACTGCAACCTCTGCCTCCCAGGTTCAAGCAATGCTCCTGCCTCAGCCTCCCGAATAGCTGGGATTACTGTCGCCCATTACCACACCTGGCTAATTTTTGTATTTTTAGTAGAAATGGGGTTTCACCATGTTGGCCAGGCTGGTATATCGGCATTCTTAAAGAAAAAAATTCTAATCAAGAATTTCATATCCAACTAAGCTAAGCTTCATAAGGGAAGGAGAAATAAAATCATTTTCAGATAAGCAAATGTTAAGGGAATTTATTACCACCAGACTTGCCTTGCAAGAAGTCCTTAAGAGAGTGCTAAACAAAAGACCATTACCTGGCCAGGCACGGTGGCTCACGCCTGTAATCCCAGCACTTTGGAAGGCCGAGGTAGGCAGATCACCCGAGGCCAGGAGTTTAAGACCAGCCTGGCCAACATGGCGAAACCCCATCTCTACTAAAAATACAAAATTAGCCAGGTGTGATGGCATGTGCTTATAATCCCAGCTACTCAGGATGCTAAGGCAGAAGAATCGCTTGAACCCGGGAAGTGGAGGATGTAGTGAGCTACGATTGCACCTTTGCGCTCCAGCCTGAGCAACAAGAGCAAAACTCTGTCCCCCCCCCCAAAAAAAAGCCATTACCTGACACCACAAAAAAGAAATTACATAGCCCACTGACACTATAAGCAACTATACAATCAAGTCTATAGAATAACCAGCCAGCAACATGATGGCAAGATCAAATCTTCACATATCAATATTATAACTTGAATATAAACAGGCTTAACACCCCATTTATGAGGGACAGAGTAGGACATTGGATAAAGAAGCAAGACCCACCTGTATGCTATCATCAGGTGACCCATCTCAAATGCAATGACACTCATAGTCTCAAAGTAAAGGCATAAGGAAAGATCTACCAAGCAAATGAAAAACAAAAAAGAACAGGGGTTGCTATTCTTATTTCAGACAAAACAGACTTTAAAACAATAATAATTAAAAAGGACAAAAAAGGGTGTGACAAAGTGATAAAGTGTTCAATTCAACAAGAAGATTAACTATTCTAAATGTATATGCATCCAACCCTGGAGCATCCAGACTCAGAAAATAAGTTCTTAGAACCTACAAAAAAAAGACTTAGAGAAATACAAAATTATAGTGGAGATTTCAACACCCCACTAAACGTGTTATAAAGGCGGAAAACTAACAAAGATATTCTGAAACTAAACTCAACACTTGACCAAATGAACCTAACAGATATCTATAGAATGCTGCACTTAACAAGAAAATATACATTCTTTTCATCTGCATATGTATGGCACACACTCTAAGATCAACCATGCACTTGGCCATAAAGCAATTCTAAACAAATTTTTAAAAATCATACCAATCATACCACAGTGCAATAAAAATAGAAATCAATACCAAGATCTCTCAAAATTATACAATTACATGGAAATTAAACAGCCTGCTCCTGAATGACTTTTGAGTAAAGAATGAAATTAAGACAGAAAGCAAGAAATTCTTTGAAACTAATGAAAATAAAGAACAACATACCAGAATTTCTGGGACACAGGTAAAGCAGTGTTAAGAGGAAAGTTTATAGGGCAAAATGTCGATATCAAAAATATATAAATATTTTAAATTAACATCACCCCTCGAAGAACTAGAAAAAGATATAAATATCTTAAATTAACAACATCACACCTCGAAGAACTAGAAAAATAAGAGTAAGTGAAACCCCAAACTAGCACAAGATAAAAAATAACCAAAATTAGAGCTGAAATGAATGAAATAGAGACACAAAAATCCATATAAAAGATCAATGAAAACAAAAACTTGTTCTTTGAAAGAATAAATAAGATTGATACACTGCTAACAAGACTAACAAAGAAAAAAAAAGAACTTTCAAATAAACAAAATCAGAAATGCCAAAGGGAAGAGAAATATTTTTTACAAAAAAATTCAAAGATGATTGTAAACACCTCTATGCACACAAACTAGAAAATCTAGAAGGAATGGATAAATTCTTGGAAACACAAACTCCCAATATTGAACCAGGAAGAAATTGAATACCTGAGAAGACCAATAATGAGTTCCAAAATTGAACCAGTAATTTTAAAAAAAAACCAACCAACAAGGAAGGTCCTGGAACAGAGAGATTCACAGCCAAATTCTACCAGATTAAGAGCTGGTACCAATTATATTGAAAATACTCCCAAAATTCTAGAAAAAGAGATGCCTCCCTAACTCATTTTACAAAGGCAGTGTTATTCTGATACCAAAACCTGGAAGAGACACAACAAAAATAGAAAACTGCAGGACAATATCCTTGATGAACATTGATGCAAAAATCCTCAACAAAATATTTGCAAACCAAATCCAGCAGCACATCAAAAAGCTAATCCATCACAGTAACATAGGCTTATTTTCTAGGATGCAAGGCTGCTACAACATATGAAAATACATAAATATGGCCAGGCACAGTGGCTCACACCTGTAATCCCAGCACTTTGGGAGGCCCAGACATGTGGATCACCTGAGGTCAAGTGTTCAAGACCAGCCTGACCAACATGGCAAAACCCCATCTCTACTAAAAATACAAAAGTTAGCCAGGCATGGTGGTGAGCAGCTGTAATCCCAGCAACTCAGGAGGCTAAGGCAGGAGAATCACTTGAACCTGGGGGACAGAGGTTGTAGTGAGCTGAGATTGTACCACTGTACTCCAGCCTGGGTGACAAAGCAAGACTCTGTCTCAAAAAGAAAAAAAAAAAAAAAAAAAACACCTTGAATAAACTAGGCATCAAAGGAACACACTTCAAAATAATAAAAAATAATAAAAGCCTTATATGACAACCCCATAACCAACATCATAATGAATGGGCAAAAGCTAGAAACATTCCCCCGTGAACCAGAAAAGACAAGGATGTACACACTCACCATTGTTATTCAACATAGTACTGGAAGTTTTAACCAAAGCAATCAGGCAAGAGAAAGACATAAAAAGCATCCAAATAGAAGAGAGGAAGTCAAACTATCTCTCTTCACAAATGACAGGATTCTATACCCAGAAAACTCCATAGTCTCTGCCCAAAGGCTCCTAGAACTGATAAACAACTTCAGTAAAGTTTCTGAATATAAAAATCAATGTACTAAAATGAGGAGCACTTCTATACAACAATAACATCTTAGCTGACAGCCAAATCAAGAGTGCAATCCCATTCACAATTGCCACAAAAAAATGAAATACATAGACATACAGCTAACTAGGAAGGTGAAGGACCTCTACAGTGAGAATTAAAAACACTGCTGAAAGAAATCTTAGTTGAAGGCCAGGAACAGTGGCTGATGCCCATAATCCCAGCACTTTAGGAGGCAGAGGCAGGAGGATTGCTTGAGCTCAGGAGTTCAAGACCAGCATGAGCAACATGGCAAGACTCCATCTCTACCAAAAATCTAAAAAATTAGCCATGTGTGGAGGTGCATGCCTATAGTCCCAGCTACTCAGGAGACAGGTGGGAGGATTGCTTAAGCCCAGGAGTTCAAGGTTGCAGTGAACTACAATTGTGGCACTGCACTCCAGCCTGGTCAACAGGGTAAGACCTTGTCTCAAGAAAAAAAAAAAAAAAAAAGAAAAGAAAAGAAAGAAAGAAATCATAGTTGGCACAAACAAATGGAAAAACAGTTTGTGCTCATGAATAGAAAGAATCAGTATTGTTAAAATGGCCACACTGCTCAAAGAAATTTACAGATTAAATGTTATTCCTACCAATGTCATTTTTCACAGAATTAGTAAAAACTGTTGTAATATTTATATGGAGCCAAAAAACAGCCTGAATAGCCAACGTAATCCTAACAAAAAAACAAAAGCTGGTGGCATCACACTACCAGACTTCAAACTATACCACAAAGCTATAGTAACCAAAAGATCATGTTGCTAGTACAAAAAATAGACACATAGACCAATGGAATCAAATAGAGAAGCCAGGAGTAAAACCACATGTCTACAATCATCTCACCTTTGACAGAGATGACAATAACAACAAATGGGGAAAGGACTCCCTACTTAATTAATGATGCTGGGGAAAACTGGCTAGCCATATGCAGAAAATTAAAACTGAACCCGTTTCTTTCACCATATACAAAAATCAACTTGAGATGGTTGAAATACTTAAATGTAAAACCTAACATTATAAAAACTCTAGAAGAAAACCTAGGAACTACCATTCTGGACATCAGTATTAGCAAAGATTTTGTAACAAAGACCCTAAAAGCAATTGCAACTAAAACAAAAATTGACAACTGGGACCTAATTAAACTAAAGAGCTTCTGCGCAGCAAAATAAACTTTTTTTTTTTTTTTTTTTTTTTTTTTTTTTTTTTTTTTT
>NC_045436.1:120704589-120717394 GCF_002776525.5 Piliocolobus tephrosceles
CCAGGATGGTCTCAATCTTCTGACCTCGTGATCCGCCCGTCTCGGCCTCCCAAAGTGCTGGGATTACAGGCTTGAGCCACCGCGCCCAGCCAGCAAAATAAACTATTAACAGAATAAATAGACAACCTACAGAATAGGAGAAAATATTTGCAAACTATGCATCTGACAGAGTTCTAATATCCATAAGAATCTATAAGAAATCTTAAACAAATCAACAAGCAAAAAACAAACAACTCCATTTAAAAATGGGGAAAAATAACATAGATATAGTTTGAATATTTGTCCCCTCTCAAATCTCATGTTGAAGTTTAATCTCCATTGCTGGAGGTGAGGCTGGTGGGAGTTGTTTGGGTAACAGATCCCTGATGGTGTAGTGTTGTCTTTGCAATAGCGAGTGAGCTGTCACAGTATCTGGTTGTTTAAAAGCGTGTGGCACCTCCTTCCACTCTCTCTCTTGCTCCTGCTTTCACCACATGATGTTCCTCCTCCCCTTTCACCTCCCACCATGATTATAAACTTCCTGATGTCTCCCTAGGAGCCAAGTTAATGCTGGTATCATGCTTACTATAAAGTCTGAAAAGTCATGAGCCAATTAAACGTCTTTTCTAATAAATTACCCAGCCTCAGATATTTCTTAATAGCGATGCAAGAACAGCCTAACACAGAAAATTGGTAACTATGAGTGGAGCATTGCTATAAAGATATCGGAAAATGTGCAAGTGACTTGGCAACTGGGTAACTGGTAAAGGATGCAAGAATTTGGAAGGCTCAGAAGACAGAAAGATAAGATCAAGTCTGAAATTTCTTAGAGACTGGTTAAATGGTTGTGACCAAAATGCTGATAGTTATATCGACAGTGAAATCCAGGTTGATGAAGTGGAAAGTCTTATCTCAAATGAGACTATAGACTTCAGACTTTTTTTTTTTTCCCCGAGATGAAATCTCTCTGTGTCACACAGACTGGAGTGCAGTGGTGCAATCATGGCTCACTGCAACCTCAACCTCCCAAGCTCAATCAAAAAGCCAGTATTAGGTAATGTATAAAGAAAAAAGGTTAATTGGCTCACGATTCTGCTCAACCTCCCAAACAGTTGGAACTATAGGCATATGCCACAAAGCCTAGCTAATTTTTTTTTTAATTTTTTTGTAGAGATGCAGTTTTGCCACGTTACCCAGACTGGTCTCAAACTCCTGGGCTCAAGAAATCCACCCACCTTGACCTTCCAAATGCTGGGATTATAGGTGTGAGCCACTGCATCTGGCCAACTTTGAACTTTTGAGTTAAAGCTGAAATTAGTTAAGACTTTGGAGGACTGTTAGGAAGGCATAGTTGTATTTTGCAATGTGAGAAGACGTAAGATTTGGGAGCGGCCAGGAGCAGAATGATATAATTTGGATATTTGTCCCCACCCAAATCTCATGTTGTGTTGTCATCCCCAATGCTGAAGGTAGGACCTGGTGGGAGGTGTTCAGGTCATGGGAGCCGGTCAGGAGAGCCGATCACTCATGGCTTGGAGCTATCTTTGCAATAGTGAGTGAGCTCTTGTGAGATCTGATTGCTTGAAAGTGTATGGCACCTCTCCTACCACTCTATCCCTCTTGCTCCTGCTTTCACCATGTGATGTACCTGTTCCCTCTCATTTCACACTTCACCTTCTGCCACGATTGTAAGCTTCTGCCATGATTGTAAGCACCACGCTGCCCATAAAGTCGGCAGAATCGTGAGCCAATTAACCTTTTTTCTTTATACATGACCTAATACTGGCTTTTTGTTTGCTTGGTTTGTTTATTTGTTTTTGGAGACAGGGTTTTGCTTTTTCACCCAAGCTGGAGTGCAGTAGGTGCACTGCAGCCTCAATGTCCTGGGTTCAAGCAATCGTCCTGCCTTACAACTTCCAAGTAGCTGGAACTACAGGCACACACCACCACACTGGCTAATGTTTATATTTCTAGCAGAGACAGGATTTCACTATGTTGCCCAAGCTGGTTGTGAACTTCTGAGCTCTGCTGATCCACCTCCCTTGACTTCCCAAAGTGCTGAGGTTACCGATATGAGGCACCATGCCAGGCTTAGGTATTTTTTTTATAGCAGTGTAAGAACACCCTAATACAGACAGGAGCAGACATTTCTTAAAAGAAGACATACAAGCAGGCAACAAACATATGGACATCACTAATCAGGGAAATGGGAAATGAAAAACCACAATAAGATATCATCTCAAACCAGTCAGAATGGCTATTATTAAAAAGTCAAAAAACAGCAGATGTTGTTGAGGTTGTGGAGAAAAGGGGATGCTTATACACTGCTGGTGGGAATGTAAATTAGGTCAGCCACTGTGGAAAGCAGTTTTGAGATTTCTCAAAGAAATTAAGACCGAACTACCATATGACCCAGCAATCCCATTACTGGGTATATTATACCCAAAGGAATACAAATCGTTCTGCCATAAAGACACATGCATGCATATGTTCCTTGCAGCAATTTTCACCATAGTCATGGAATCAACCTAGATGTCCATCAACAGTGGACTGGATATAGAAAACGTAGTAAATATACACCATGGAATGCTATGGAGCCAGAAAGCTAAACGAAACCATGGTTTTTGCAGCAATATGGATGCAGCCACAGGCCATTATACTAAGCAAATGAACGCAGGAACAGAAAACCAAATACCTCACGTTCTCACTTATAAGTGAGAACTAAACACTGAGTACATACGGACACAAAGAGAGGAATAATACATACTGGGGCTTACTTGAGGGCTGAGGGTGGGAGGAGTGTGAGAACAAAAAACTACCTATTGATTATTATGCTTACTACCTGCATGATGAAATAATTTGTACACCAAACCCCAGCAACACAATTTACCCGTGTAACAATCCTGCAGATGTAACCTCTGAACCTAAAATAAAAGTTGGAAGAAACAGATAAAGTAATTAATTAAATAAAATAATATAAATTTAAAAGCATGATATAACAACAGCAACAACAGAACAGAATAAATAAGAATTAGATGCCCAGGATATATCTGAATATAAGTCATCATACAAAGAAATAGAAAAAGTTTTAACTTGAATGAGAAAAGGCAATCAGCAGGTACCAACACTGAGATAACACAAATGTTGAAATTATTTGACAAAGATTTTAAAGCAGCCATCATAAATGCATCTCAATGAGCAATTACCATCATGTTTAAAATAAAGGAAAAGAAATAGGAAGTGTCAACAAAGAAATAGTAAATACAAAAAGAAGAATCAAAGAAAACCCCTGGAACTAAAAAATATGATAAGCAAAATTAAAAACTCACTGAACAGGCTTAACATAAGAATAGAGAGCACAGATAAAAGGATCAGTAAACTTGAAGATAAATTGATAGAAATTACCCAATCTGAACAACAGAGAGAAACTAGGCTGGAAAAAAAAATAAACAGAAGCTTAGGAAACTCTGGGACTATAATAAAAGAGTAAACATTGCTATGGTTAGAGTTTCAGAAGGAAAGAAGAAAGAAGGTAGGACTGAAAGAGTATTTTAAGAAATAATGACTGAAAAATTATCAAACTTGACAAAGAATATAAATCTACATATTCAAAAAGCTGAGCAAACCTCAAACAGGATAAGCCCAAAGAAATCCATGCCAAGATAACGTAATCAAACTTCTGAAAACTAAAGACAAAGAAAAACTCTTGAACACAGAAAAAGAGAAATGACACTTCATCTATTGGAAGAAAATAATTCTAATAGCAGCGCATTCCTTGCAGAAATCACAGAGGCAATGATTTCAATGCTGAAAGAAAAGAACTGTCAGTGCCAAATTATGCTTCAGTAATGAAGAAGAAATAAAGACTTTTAGAGACAAAGAAAATCTAAGAGAATTTTTCATCAGCATACCTATACTAAAAGAGTGGCTAAAGGAAGTTCCTAAAACAGAAATGATTTTTTTCAAAAAAAGGAATCAGGAAAGAGGAAAGAAGAAATCTATAGGTAAATAGCCTTTCCTTTTCCTCTTATGTTTTCTAAATTACATTGGACAGTCGAAGTAAAACATTGTCTTCTGTGGTTCTCAAAATACAAAGCAAATATTTAATATTTATATTTATTAATATTTAATGTTTATGTTTATTAGTGGTTTAATATTAATAAGGGAAAAGCAAAGAGATTTAAGAGGAAGTAAGTTTTCTATTCTATACTTCCACCAAAACTAGTAAATTTTCAATACACGTAGACAGTGATAAGTTATGTATGTATATATAAATAAACACATATTTATATATGTATTTATATAATAAATGAATACACATATGCAATAAATAATAAATATATAATAAATAAATACAAATTTATATATATATATAAAACTTAGAGGAACCACTAAAAGTTTTCTATAAAAAAAAGCCAAAAGTACCAATAGATGATCCAAAATTAAATTCTGTTTAAAAAGCTACCATTACTCTATTTATATAACATTTTGAAAATTGAAAAATTATAGAGATGGAGAATAAATTAGTGATTGCCAGATGTTAGGGATAGTAGGAGGAGGGAAAGAGGTAGATCTTTGTGGTGATAGAATAGTTCTAATAGTTCTTCATGTTAACTGTAGTGGTGGTTACACAAATCTACAGATGTGATAAAATGCCATAGAATTAGACACATACTTTGTACCACTGTCAGTTTCGCAGATCTTATATTGAACTATAGTTACGTGAGATGTAATCATTGAAGAAAACTGGGTGAGACGTTGTGACTCCTCTGTACTATCTTTGCAATTTCCTGTAAATATGTAATTATTTCAAAGAAAAGTAAACAAAAAACTATGCAACATACTAATGGGCAAAACTGTTTACCTGGCATGCATCTCTTTTTCCTTTTAAGGAGCCAGCACATAACATTCTAGGAGTTATGGCGCCATTGTAAGCTTGAGGTTCATTGCAAGTTGTAGTGTCTATGAGAGTCACCTGTGCTTGTCGAAGATGATTTTGACTGCTACCTAAAAGAAAAAAAAGAAGGCTTTGTAGACATACGTATATTTTATAAACCAGAAGAAAATGTTTCATGATTAAAAACAAGATGGTGATACAGGCCAGGCACGGTGACTCACGCCAGTAATCCCAGCACTTTGAAAGGTCAAGGTTGGAGGATCGCTTGAGGCCAGGAGTTCGAGACCAGCCTGGCCAACATGGTGAAATCCCATCTCTACTAAAAATACAAAACTCAGCTGGGGTGTGGTGACGTGCACCTGTAATCCCAGCTACTCAGGAGGCTGAGCAGGTGAATCTCTTTAACCTGAGAGGCAGAGGTTGCCGTGAGCCAAGATCACACCACTGAACCCCAGCCTGGGGGACAGAGAGAAACCCCGTCCCAAAAAAAAGGGGGGTACCAGGAGGGGTGGCTTGTGCCTGTAATCCCAGCACTTTCGGAGGCCGAGGAGGCGGATCACCTGAGCTCAAAAGTTTGAGACCAGCCTGGCCAACATGGTGAAACCCTGTCTCTACTAAAAATACAAAAATTAGCCAGGCGCCTGTAGTCCCAACCATTCAGGAGACTGAGGCAGAAGAATCGCTTGAACTTGGGAGGCGGAGGTTGCAGTGAGCCAAGATCACACCATTGTACTTCAGCCTGGACGACAACAATGAGACTCTGTCTCAAAAAAAAAAAAGATAGTGATACAGAATCTTAGAATACACATGTTTAGAACAGTAATATTTGGGAAGATAACTTGTTCCTAACTATTTTCAGTAAAAAGTTGGGTGCCTGGGAAAGAACCACAAGTTAGATATCTAAATAATGTCCACTCCATTGTTAAGATTAGAAGAAAATTTCAGTAGGGGACAATGGTGGCTTTATGATTCTGCAGTCTTCAGAATTGGGTATATTATTGATTGCTAATCTCTAAGGTGGTTAATTCTCTAAAGAAAAGTTCATGGCTAGGAGACATATTTGCTTTTTCAGACATCTTAGCAGTACTATGACTGTAGCATATAGTAGTAGCAATTTACTTGATATTAACTTAGGCAGGAAGGAATTTGTGTGTGTCTTCCAAGTTATTTATTTCACTTTTAGGGCCTGACTTGGTCCAGGTCATATGACCACACAATTAACATATTTTGGCATAATGGCATTTCATTCTTTAAATGTCATAAAATACCAATTTAACTTTGATTTGAGTTTCTCTTCAGATGCTCACCATCATTTTTCAGTGCTCCAAATCCTGTCACAAACATCACATCACCTGGGTGAAACTCATAGGATGCATCAGGGAGACAAACTCTATGTACTGCATTTGTGTAGGGAACAGGGCTAGAAAGCTCTGCAAGTGAAATATCATAGTCATGTGATGGGTATTTGTATTTTTCATGGACAATTATTCTCCGGAGACCACGTTTCATTTTCGAAGGTGTTATTGTTACTCCAAAGGAAGCAGTCCATCTGGCAGGGTTCTTATATCTGGGGAGAAGAAAATGAAGAATAAATTTCTTTTTGCCATGCTACCAGTCTAATAATTTATATTGAATAATTCAGCCTACAGCTGTAGATTTTCTTTTTCTTTTTATAGTTTTGATGAACAGAACTCTTTCCAATTTGAGAATAAGGCTCAGGGGTCTGACCAGGTGAAAAAGCCACCATTTCCTATAATATACATGCCACTCCATATGCCAAGTCATCTACTCCAATTGCTAGGGCTTTTTGATATTTCTGAATATTAATGACTCCAAGGGACCTATGGAAAGTACCCTGTACAGAATAAGAAAAATTAATATATTCTATGTGCCTCATGTACCCTACCCAGAAATATACAAATTTCTCTGAAAACCAAAAAGTCCTCACAATAATTTAACAAAGTATTACTATTTTATATACTATAGACTTTTTGACAATAGATTGAAAGGTCCTCCATTTCTTGCAATATAGTAAGTCAATCTATTTGTTTGTACAACTTGCTACTTCCAAATTCTTCCCATCTTCGTTATATAATTCTTCACATTTAATTCTTTTTCTTTTTTTTTTTGAGACGGAGTCTTGCTCTGTCGCCCAGGCTGGAGTGCAGTGGCCAGATGTCAGCTCACTGCAAGCTCCGCCTCCCGGGTTTACGCCGTTCTCCTGCCTCAGCCTCCCGAGTAGCTGGGACTACAGGCACCCGCCACCTCGCCCGGCTTAGTTTTTTGTATTTTTCAGTAGAGACGGGGTTTCACCATGTTAGCCAGGATGGTCTCGATCTCCAGACCTCGTGATCCACCCGCCTTGGCCTCCCAAAGTGCTGGGATTACAGGCTTGAGCCACCGCACCCGGCCCACATTTAATTCTTTTTCTTACCATGTGAAATTTCCACCTTAGGATCAAACCTACAACCTATCCAGACTCCGTCTCTGATTGAGATACTCAGTGGAGAGATAGAGCACTCCTGTTTGACAGCAAATTCAAAGTTCAAAAATGACTTTAAAATTCCTGCTTTCTTTGAGAAATGATTGTGTATTTATCAAAAGATTATTTATTTACATATACTTTGACTCCATTTCCGTTTCCAGACTTTAAAACCTCTTACTAATGTTTACAAATATTCCAGTCTTTTGTGATATATGCATTATTTTTAATTTATGATAAACTCAAATCTCCCAAAATTCATGAGATATTTTCTTGCCAAAACCCAGTGCACTTTGTTCACTCCCAAACATCCTCAGGGTTTGAGACTTACATTGTAAAACAGTGAGCAGCACTCACAAGCCATGTGGCATTGATTAAGGTTGCTCCACAGCGATGGCTCCCATCCCACTGCAGGCTAGCTTGCCAGGGCCATTCACCCTCTTCTACTTCTGTTCCGCCAACAATCCTGAGACTCTGACCTGGAGATTTACTTTTTCGTGTTCCGCAGCCTGCAAAAGAGAGAGGGTGGGTGCGTTGGTGGGTGCATTAATTAGCAGTTGTTTTAAGCATCAAATTGTGTTACTATGTTCCAAATTTCTTCTACTTTGTGCTCCAATAGTATCAAATATTTTCTCATGCTCTTACCTTTCTGTAAACTGTAATGTTTTATTTAGCTAATTCCTGTTCATTTTGTAAAATTTAAAGCAGTTGTTACCTCTCTAGGATACTTTAACTACCCTGTCTCCAGTCTGGATTAGTGATTACTTTCTTGGTGCTTCCAAAATAATAATAGTAACAAACACACTCTGTGCGTGTGCTTATGTGTATAACAGACACCCTCTGTGTGTGTGCTTATGTGTATGTATACATACTGACATTGTTTATGACAGGGTTCCTCAACCTTGGCACCACTAACATATTGAACTGTTTAATTCTTTGTTGTAGGGGGCTGCCCTGTGCATCATAAGATCTTGGCCTATATATACTAGATGCCAGTAGCCCTCTCCCTATATTCACGACAAAAAAGCCACAGTGGGTGGGGCATGATAGCTTGGCCAACAATATTTCCCTTGGTTGAGAAATGTTGTTTAAGAATGATGTGTTCATGAATTAGTCTCATGCATCTAGTCCCACTAGAGTATGAGGTGCTTTAGGTAGAGATTATATCTCATCCATTTTGTATCCCTGTTGTCTAACACAGTGCTAGCACATGATATGTTCCCAACAAATATTGGTGGCGAGAGTATATGCTATTTAGGTAATGAGATTATCTTTTGGTTTTGTATTTAGTTAATTTTAGAAATTAACCAACTATATGAGCTGGTGAGCAGCATATATTCTTCCACTTTTTAAGAGAAATGTAATGTGCAACAACCCCATAACTATTGAATGTATACTGTAAATCATGGTGGGGTACTTGGCTACAGGAGAAGAAAAGTGCTGGGCCTAGAGTCAGCACTTTTAAACTATAGGTGAAGATAATATCTATGTGTCTAAAGTAATTTTATTAAAATATACTCCATAATTTCCTGCACTTTCCATGACACAGGATTAATAACATCAAGAAGATTTTATCTAGGATATAGTGATAATAAGTTTCTGCCTCTAGCTGAAAAACACAACGTATAGATTTGTTTTATCTTACAGGTATCTACAAATAGAACATTGATAAGTAAACATTTCTTGCCTCTTCTTTAACAGCTGTACAACTCACTTCCACTACACTTCTGCCCCGGGCACCCACACATCCACTCCAAAGTTATCTCAATTTTGCTATTCTTTACTAATGAAATGTGTCTCCGAGATATGATAAAGCACCATGAACTGTACACAAATTAATCAAACTTTATCTGTTCTGTCCCATGATATCAACACGAAGTAAACCTAAATGACCTATAGTGTTAGCTATTTTACCTTCAGGTAATGCCATTTTAATAAATATATTAAACTTACAATGGTTCAGATAGTTGTCTGTTTCTGTCTTGTTGATTTCTGAAACACATAGAAATGGTAAATAGAATAGGGTCAGCACATCAGAATTACACTATGCCTCTGAGTATTTTAAATACTAAAAGGCTGCTTAATTTTATTATAAAACAGTATTCCTGGATTATAAAGAAAGCGACATAGTTTGTCATAGACAAACTATGATCATCACATTGCAGAGAATGTGAATGGTGTGTTAAACGTTAATGTGGGTAAGAGTCACATAAGGATCATATTTATAATGTAAACTCCTGTTCCCTTTCCCAGTAACTCTAATTCAGTAGTTTGTATTGAAGCCCAAGAATCTGGATTTTATACCAGTAAATAAGATGCAGGCAGTCCACAACCCCTCCATGGGAAACACTGCTCTAAACCATAGTATTGATTCCCCAAATGTAATAATACATTTATTAACCATTATTTCAGATTATATCATTAAGCTCATAGGCATAGTCCCATTTGTATAACACACCTGATAGCATCTCCATAAATGTGTACTCACTCACAGTTAAAAACAACGTCACCCCTTTTGAAGTCAAATTTGAAAAGACAGTCTGCCCTCGAATTGTCATTTAGCTCCAGCCAATGACTTCTTAGCTTGCTAACTTCTCACTAGTCAGTCTCAAACCCTATGCAAACACTAACCTAGCCAATAGATGTATAAAACTCTAAGCTCAAACTTCTTGACTCAGCAGAGTTCTAATGACCAAAACTATTCTTTGTACATGGAAGGATGGATGCTCTAAATGTGAAAATATTAGTGTTTTTTTTTCTTTAGTATTTAATAGTATGAATGAAGTGGAAATCTATATTCTAGAAAACCTTCTTTCTGACTTTATTTATTCTGGCTACTTGTGGGGAAAATGTCAAAAATAAGGAAGAATTTACAATTTAGTCTCAGTTAATATTAAAAGGACCACCTCTGATCTCTTTGTTTCAAATAACTTGTTCTCTGTCTCAAGCTCTTCCTATGAAAATGTCAAGCTTTGCCTATTGACAGTACTGACAAGGTCGACTTCATGTGTGACTTATACATCTGCACTGGGTCTCATATTCGCAATGGCTTTGTGCTTGGTACAATGCTCTGCTGTTGCTCACTTGACATTCTTAATAATTTTATCTTGTAACTTGTGTCTTGAAAATGAAGTTCAATAGGGTAATAGATCATAGTGTTGGCAGACAAGATATGTGCAATAAGTGTGTCCATGGTTTCTTCCCACCTCATTTGCATATATCATTCACAATTCCCTATGAAATCAGAATTCTAGTGAACCCACAATGCACAGGGGTTCAGCAAGACTCAAAGCAAGTACAAGGTAAGCGTGCTATTCCTTCCATTAAGTGGAGGTGCACTGACATGCCTTGGAGGCCATGTTTTCTGTTTGAATCAAAACTTGCTTAAAACTCAGAGAAAAGACAATAGCATTCTAATAAACACAGATGAACAACAGAGCCTGTCATATCCTTTCTTGCTGCTGTTACTTCTGTGTATTAGCCAACAGCTTTTGCTGAAAACTACAACTTAGAAAGAGAAAGATAGGGAAACTCAGATCTCCTTTTCCTTCTAGTCCTTCCTCACTCTTCAGTAAGCTGAAGGTAGAGAGTGTTGGTAGAATTTGCTCATACTAACCAGGAAAATAAGAAGAGTCATTAACCTTTTGTACTATTTCCATTGATGGCAAAAATGAAAAACATGTATGTATAAGCTATGAAATACAGTTGCATAATTTCCATGATTTGAAATACAAGTTAAATGTACTTATATATGCAGTTAAATTGACATTGCACGATATAAACAATTAAACTCATATTAGTAATCTACAAATTTAATCTTTTTCTCTTAGAATGACAATAATCAGCAAATGAAAACACCACGAAAAGTTGAGAGAGAGACCAGGGAAGAAAGAGAACTCTTACATCTTTGTACTTTTAACAGCACTTTTTTCTTGCTTTTTGAAAACAGATCTAGCATTTTCATTTTGTGCTAGGGTGTATAAATTATGTATCTGTCCCTGACTACTGAAGCCTCCTTCCTAAGCAAGTGGGTTGGCTGGCCATCAATTTAGGCATCTACTTAGATCTATCAGATTTTATATTAGCAGTTTGTATTCATTCTCTCTACTTGTCCCCTATTCTCTAGTTCCCAGTGCTGCCATATCCACTACTGTATCCACTAGCCACATGTGGCCAATGAGCTCTTGCGGTATGGCTAGTCTAAATTGAAATGTACTAGCTATATAAAATATTACTAGATTTCAGATCCTTACTACAAAAAAAGTGAAATATTTGATGAATAATTTTTACATTATTTGTTTAAATGATAATACTTTGGACATATTGGGTTGAATATACTTTAGACATATTGGGTTGAATATACAAATTATTGAAAATTAATTTTACATGATTATTTTTGTTTTTAATGTAACTTCTAGAAAATGTAACATTATACTTGTGCCCACATAGTATTTCTATAGACCTGCATTGTTCTATAACATATGACTCAGCCCTTAGCCAGACCTTAATTTCCACTGAGGATCTCATATTTCTTATTTTCTAAATGTGAGGACCTATCATCACTTGTTTTGTCTCATGTGGCCCTTTACAAACAATAACAACAAAAACAACAAAAATCTACCTAAATTTTTCGTTTATAGGTGTAAATATGCCAAAAATAAGTTTATTATAAATGTTTCGCTGGTGAAAAGTTTAAGAGAAGAAAGTATAGCAAGGTATATTAATGATGTTTGAAAACAAATGTGTAAATGACATGAATCTTTCCATATACCATACCCTCAGAACATACAATGAAAGCAACAAGAAAAAGAAGATACAAAGCCATTTTATTCACTTATAATTGGATTCTATAGCCAAAGTATAAAATGTAATATAAAGAAAACTGCTCAGGAGTTAATAAAAAGCTTGCATGGGAGGCTTAAGTTTACGGCAGTTTTAAAAATTAAAATACTTCATTAGGACCAATTTAGTTCCAAAGAAATATACTGTTGGTGGCAAGACCCCAGAATTAAAGGATATCCAAAAAAATTTTTTTAATGAGTGCCAAGATCAAACCTAACATGAAACTGTTCTATGAAAGAAAAATAAGAGAAATTAACTTACTTTTAATATTAACTGACTGAGGATCTACTTTAGGGGGTCCTACAGCATCTTGCAGCTTTTCATGTAAAACACGTTGAACAATTTTATTTACAGTTTCAGGATCCTCAGTAGAGTGAAATCTACAAATCAACAGCATATGAGCCAACACTCCATGTTTCTGTTGACTGTGGGCCAAAAAAGAAGAAAATGAAAGAAAGAAAAATAATAAAGGAAGAAAGAAAGGCCGGAAGGGAGGGAGGGAGGAAGTGAGGAAAGGAGGGAGGGAGGAAAGAAAAAAAGGAAGGAAGGAAGGAAGGAAGGAAGGAAGGAAGGAAGGAAGGAAGGAAGGAAGGAAGGAAGGAAGA
>NC_045436.1:120717404-120768765 GCF_002776525.5 Piliocolobus tephrosceles
AGGAAGGAAGGAAGGAAGGAAGGAAGGAAGAAAGGGAGGGAGGGAGGAAGGAAGGAAGGAAGGAAGGGGAAGCAAAGGGAAGGGAAGGGAGGAGGGAGGGAGGGAGGGAGAGAGAAAGAAAAGAAAAGAAAAAGGAAAAGAAAAGAAAGACGGGTAATATCTCAGTCTGCTTTTTTCTTTATCGCTTACATGAAATGCATACATAAAATAAATCCATAAATGTTTCCTTCTATATTGCTACTGTTTAATATGTGAAGAACCACAAATTCAGTCTCTCATATAGTGAGCTAGTCTGTTCATGGTATCCCTTACCTTCAAAAGGTCTAGTTAAGTATATGGTTATTAATAGAAAAACACACCTTTCAAAAACCATTCAAAATTATCAAATACAATGTGTCTTAAATATAAAATCAGCTGCCAGCTACTTTACCCACTCGCTTTCATAGTCACTTCTGAAAGAATCTAACTCTTCACTATATATTGCATCAACCACTACTCTTATAAACTGGAAGTGGGAATACAAATTAGAGTCTTATTTTTGGATAGCAGTTTTATCTATTATAAGTTTGAATATCTGTCTTCTCTGATACAGCATTTCCACTTCCAGAAATTAAATATTCAAATGTACTCATGCATTTGTGCAAGGACAGACCTATATACATGTTAACTGTAACACTATTTTCAAGACAGGAAAATAAATAACAACCCAAGTATCCTAGTTGACAAAGCCAGTGGATTCTTTTCAGTATTTATATTACTCAGTCAGGATTATTTGTCAATGCCAACCACACTCTCTTTGAAACTTCTTGTTTTGCATCAGTGGTGCCTCTGTCATGATTTTTCTATCTTCCTGCTCTTTCCCTATATCTAAGGTTCCCATATTCCTTCCATCACCTTAAATATTGTTCTTCAAGCCTTCTTCATCATCCTTTTCATTCCCTTTTATTATTCTTTTTCCAAGAAATTTATGCCCATGCTTCCACATTTTTGAGTTGATCATGAGCAAATTTCTATCTTCTGCTCAGTTCCATTTCCCTCTACCAGGTCACACTCATTTTTCAGGTTCATATGTTCCCTTAGTATGTAAATTCAGCATCTCCAAAATTGACTTAATCTTTTCAATACACTTGCTCTTCTCATGATTGCAGTAACAGAAGACAGAACAATGAGTAGCAGTAGCAAGATTACTGGAATAAAGAGGTGAACAAATTAGAAAGCTATTGGGAAAATAGAATTAGTAGTACTTAGTTATTCATAAAATATGAGGGGCCCAGGAAAGGAAGGAGTGTTTGGTGACTTCCAGGTTTCTCATTTATGTGACTGGATTCTTCCTGAGTTAGGGAATTTTCTGTGGAATTTCCACATGGGGATGTGTATATAGTGATAGAAATCAAAAACATAGTTCAGACTGGAGATAGAAATTTGTATTTCAATAGAATATGAGGCCATGTGGGTGAATGAGGTCGCCCTAAGAAAGTGAAACTTAAAGTTGAGAGAAATAGTTTGCAGATCCAAGAAAGGGCACTATCTCAAACACCAGAGAGTACACAATTTTTAGAACAGAGTGATCAAAGTAATGCCTTAGAGATATCAGCTAAGTAATAGAATGGCAGGAAATTTTTAGAGTTTTGTCATTGGAATAATTTTGGAAATAGTTATTATTCTATGTTTTAATACCAATAATTTGTATTATGGCAGTATTGTATTGAAAATTCTTATAATATTTTCCTTAATATTATGTTCTAAACCTACATATGAATGGTTAGTTGACAGATGAGATCTTCTCAGCTACATATTTTGAGAATAGAGGGATGGAATAGAAGAAGGTAAACAAGATTGACTAATAGGAGGAAGAAGAGCTAAAGACAAACCTGATCTACTACACTGTCTTACATGGGGCACTACTTGCCATTAAACCAAGGATATGTGTTAGGTCTATCTGTACATAGTACTATCTGTACTTAGTAAGTTTCTCAGAAAACAGTTTTACAGCATAGGCACCAATTATACCTCTGTCCCCAGCAATCACCTTGCAAATGCTTACTTTGGGATTTAAGAAATGAATAAGGGACTTTGTAACCCATGACTTACACAGAACAAGTGTCAAATATTTGTTGAATTGAATTATACATTTAACACTTCAAAACATGTTTATTGCTGAGCAGATTAACAGCTTCAACTTTAAATTCAGAAGTTTGCAATTCAGATTTACATACCTGAACTTGATAACCTGAGACTTGACAAATTCTTCCCTTAATGGAGATTTATAAAATGCATTTTTCACCTGTTTGAAAAATATTCAAAATATGTCAGCAAGAACTTTATGAAATTCCACAAATTAATTCAAAGCTTTTTAGAAAATTAAAAAACAAAACAGTGCAAAAGGCATTGACATTTCACAGTGAGCTGAACTTGGGGAAGCTTGAGGAATCTACTGCGGTATTCTCAGTGATTTCAACTGAACTCTGTCTTAGGAATGATATGAGTAGGGAACTGCAGTGGGGTCAGAAGTGACATCTGCTGTACTAATGCTCAGAAAGAGACAAAAGAAAATGAGCATCCTGTTTCTTGAAAATTAAGAGTGAGCAATTTTACCTGGAGATAAGGACTTTTACTGCCTATAGACAAAGGAAATGAAATAATTCTGCCACATAATAATTGGATTATAGAAATGAGTGCATGTCCATGTCAAATGCTTCCCAAACCTAGTGACAAAGTTGTCAAGTATCCTGGCATAATATACACCCAGTTCAGCACTCCAAATGCTCATAGAAAGACCCAGGTGAACTGGGATACTTAGCCTAAGTTTTACTCTACTAAAGTGAAAGAATCTATTTGTGTAGAGATGTTAGTTATTATTCTAAATAAGAATTCTAGGCAACTTAATTTTTTAATTCGGAGTTTACATAAGGAAATACTTCAAGGTCGTCTTGTTTCCAGTATGTGGATATATAATATGTAGTAAGTAAACACTTACTACATGCTGGTGATTAACAGAAGCAATGAGACTTTTAATTCTTTCTTACATTTTATTAATTCCAAATTGTTTTACCTAAGGACAGTTCTTGCAATTATGAGACAAAGCTGAATAGCACAAGACCTCTGAATAGGATGACAGTATTCACAAGAAAATTTTTATTTAAGGGTTAATTTTTGTCAAGTAACTTCAAAACTATTATTAATTTTGAAGGCATTAAAGAGTTTCATGTATATTCCTTTAGATTTAAATCTGTCTGGATTTTATTTACTTAAATAAAATGTACTTGAATGGCACAAAGAACAAGGGCAATAGTGCCATCTCTTCTTGACCTTTTTAGTTCAATTTCACTTTCTTCATTTTGCAAATGTATTTAGCCTTAGAGAAGAGCCTGATCAAATATTTCCCTGATTGGGTGTTTGCAAGGGCAAAGGTAACCAGGATTCAACTTCTGTCTCAGCAAGCTGGCCAAATCCCCAGGCTGTTGTCTACTGGGCGGTTTCCAGGGTCTCACTTCCATTCTTGTTCAGGTTATTGGAACTAGAAGACAATTTGGAAATTATCTAATCTAATGCCTTAATTTTCACATAAGGAACTTTGTCCAGAATGATAAACTGATATGTCAAGTGATGTATCATTAGCCAGTAGGTACCACTGAAGCTACATGTGCCTCCCAGCTCCTAGCTCAGTGTTCTTTCCATCACATTATACCACGAATTACCTCACAGACTGCCAGGAAAAGTTAAATTATTCTTTAATTAATCTGATAACGATAAGAAGTTACCACTTAGGCCCTTGTTTTTTGGCCCATGCTGCTAATTTTTCCAGTTTCTTAAGTGTTTAATTGATCCCTCAAGATGAATATTGATGCATTAAGGGTAGAGTTGCGTTATCTGTGGATTTACATACTAAAAGCTATTTGAAGGTTAAATATTTTTAAAAACTGGGTAGAGTTGCATATCTGTGGATTTACTACATATTTTTGTATGAAAAGCTGGTTGAAGGTTAGATACTTTTAAAAACTAAAAGACTGTTTAGGTACGTGCCTAAATAGTTTCAATCTTGGCAATCTTCTGCTCACGGTCTCTTTTTTAGGAAGTGTAGGACACAGCAAATATATTTTAGGCCACACTTACATTTCCAGAATCTCTGGACTCTGCTGATCAACAGTATAGCACTAGCTAAGGAAAAGTAAATAAGAAGGACCTGACTGAACGGCTAAAGTTTCTTTGGTTCAGCCCTGAGAGTGATATTGTGCTAAGTGATGTATTGTCTGTTTTGTTTTATATTTCTTGGGTTAGGGCCTCTTTTCATTTTGCAAATACACAGGGATCCATTAGTTGAATGGATCTTTTAGAAGCTAGGATGATAAAAATATGGTAAAAATTGACAGCAAATGCACTAGAAGTGGATGACAAATTGCTTACCATTGATTCAAGTCTCTGGCTCATTTCCGTAAAATTGTTAGAAGCCTCTCTGCCAAACTCAGCATATAGTTTGTCAGTTGTAAATGACAATGTGCTATAGTAATTGTAGGTCTTCCTTTGATCTACAAGGAAAGAAGCAAAACCCTATCTTAATTTTTATCAGATGGGTGTAAAGCATCATTATTTCCCCACTTGGTTGTTGCTAGAAGACTGAAACAGGAAGGAATGCTCTTAGCACAGATCATCATCATCATCATCCTGCCCCAGGCCTCATAGTTATCTCAGGATAAAAAACAACATTTATCATCATGTGATTTAGAGTATAAAAGCTGTAAGAAATGCCTGATGTTCCTGGAGTACTGTACAAGTAGCTCATCAGAAGAGTGGGCTGATTATTCATGTGTTATTCATTCCTCAGTAAGCCACAAGAGACAGCAAGTCATGCCATCTGAGCATACAAACAGGGATGGATTCAGAAGCCTCCCAAGGGTCACTGTATTTGTATATTTCAAATGTAGATTTTCTTTTCCCTTCCATCAACTATACATCAATTCTGTCCACAAGAACTCTAGTTTGAGAAAATTTATTTTGGCTGAAAAGGAAGATGAGGTTAGGAATGAAAATGCAAGGGATTCAGTAAATAGAAGTTTAGGGAGCTAAAGTTGCCAGCTGGCATAATCTTCCAGGGACACTATTTAGTTTCACCTGGCTCCCTTGTCACTGCATGTATGTTTTTCCCACCAACCACAGGGGTTGGTTTGCTGCTCCTTAGCCACTGTTTCTACCTTCTGCATCCAATTTAAGCAACCCACATTTTTGACCTGCTGAAAAGTTAATGTCACATAACTTTTCCTCTACCCTCCAGTGCATGAAGCAAGCACGCAGCCCTCAGAAAATTAATGTATTCATTCAACAAATATTAATGCCAGCCACTTTTTAGCGAGAGACACTGTGTCAAGCGTTAGAAATACACAGGTGATCAAGACAGTTGTATGTAGTTACTATAGGAAAGCAGAGTGTGGCTCATCCAGTCACAGTCTCTCTCCTCCTCTCTCTTCCTTCCTATTCTTTTCCTCTTCGCTTAAACCTCAGAAGAAAAGGAAACTCACACTGAACACCAATGTCCCTGGTACAGTCACGTATCTCATTTAATTTACAATAACTCTACAAAAAGGCAATATTATCCACATTTAACAGACTACAGTCTTGGAAATGTAAATAACTTGCCCAAGCCCAGCAGGGCATAGCCAAGACTAACTTCCAGAGTACAGATTTCTTTCACAAGCTGCTTCTTAGAGAAAAAAAAAAAAGCCACTTATTGAAGCTACGGGACAAGTCTTTTGTTTTATAAAAGTTATTCAAAAAACTACTAGCATATTTCAGAAAAACACCCTGGCCATCCAGAGGGTTTGATGGGACAGAGAGAGAAGCACTATCAGACTCTGACAAGGGCTGGGGAGGGGTTGGTGATGAATAAAAGAGATGAATGGCAGGCGGAAGACACTGAAAGTTGAGTCGCCAGAATACTAGAGACATAAGTGAAGGACTTGGGAGGTTTTACTCTCTCTCCATCCTTCCTCACCTCCCTTTCTCTGAATAGAAGATTCAAACCTAACTTCAAGTAAGGTTTCAAATGTATTGAAATACTGGGAAATAACTCATAACTATCTCTGTAAACTACTGTTCTATTACATTTGTATTTGTAAACATCTGCCTCATGGTTAGCTATAACTTTATGTGGAATTGTATCCATTCTTCTAGAATTCTGCTTCAAATTGTAATGTAAAAGTGAACCGCCTAGGGAGCGTGTTAAAATGCAGATTCTGGTACATGAGGTCTAAAGTTAGACTCAAGATTTTGCATTTCTAACAAACTCCCAAGTGATGTTGATGCTTCTGGTAGCTAATCATATGTTAAATAGCAAGGTTCTAGACAGAATGGTAACAGACCCCTCTATATCCTTAAATGTAGTTTTTTGACTTATTAGATTGAATGATTTAAAATTGTCATTAGTACAGGTCAAAAATAGTCAAATATCGGCAATTGCATATGGTTTAACCAAGTTAACAACTTATTATCTGTGCTCAATATTTTACTTTACTCTGTAGATTTAAGCATGAAACTGTTAAAATGTATTACCAGCTGCCATAAATATATGGTATGAGTAGTTACTAAAACATGTTAGGAATATTAACAGAAAAGTTAAAAATAAGGATAAACATGAGTACCTTTCTAGCAGGTTTGTGATTCTATAATCTGCAATGGTGTTGCTTATAACAGATTCATCTTCTGACATCCAAATCACACAGGTGCAGAAACGACCAAAGGCCCCAGACATGAACTGTATACAGAATTGTATGTTGTCCTGGGCTTTATGAAATGAGAACCAAAACGATGTTTTTCCAAATATGATTACCTTTACCTGTATCTGTCTATTTCTGTAACAGATTTTTTTGGTTTGGTTTGGTTATTTTGGCATGTCAGCTTCTAAATGTTCATCTGCCAAAACCACTCTGTTAGTTTATACCCCAAAACAGAAAGCAGGTCACAAACAGAAGACAGTAACACACATCACAACAATCACTGTTTATTCAGGTGTACTGTGTGGGCAGTGGAAGCTGTGTGTTCAATATTACTCAATTGATCATCCAAACAACAGGATTCAGAAATAGGTTACTGAAAAAATTCTTGCCAAGTTTTCACTGTATACACATGAGTAAGATTTATGAATCTTATAAAACTTGGCTTGGGAAGAGGTAAATGAGAAGTAGTAAGGGATATTTCCTCTCATTGAGGTGATTAGCCCCTAGTATTACTAGGAATTCCTTGTGAAGTCAGACAAGTCAACATATGGCCCAGGAACATATCATAGGTACAATTCATTTGATATTATCATTCAGTATTTAATCCACCTAACATGTGCCAAGACTCTGATAAATTCTAGACACACAAAAGTGTGTAAAACAGTCCTAGGCATACATGGGGACAAATAATGATGCTTACAACAAAGTGGGACTCAGTATACTCAGCAGAATTGTAGAACTATAAAGTTATTTCAGCAATTCATTTTTATTTGAAGTATACTCCAGGCCTGGCACAGTGGCTTACGCCTGTAATCCCAACACTTTGGGAGGCCAAAGCAGGCAGATCATTTGAGGTCAGAAGTTCAAGACCAGCCTGACGAACATGGTGATACCCTGTCTCTGTTAAAAATAGAAAAAATGAGTTGGTGTGATGGTGCATGCCTGTATTCTCAGGTACTCAGGAGGCTGGGGCACAAAAATCACTTGAACCCAGGAGGCGGGGGTTACAGTGAGCCGAGATCAAGCCACTGCACTACAGCCTGGGAACAGATCAAGACTCCATCTAAAAAAATAAAATAAAAAAAGTATGCTACAGAAAAATCTATTAATAATATGCAGACACTCCAAATTTAAAGACCTGCCTGTATGCAAATTCTACCAAAAAGAATCTTTGTTTTAAATATTTTTTTAAACTATCCAGAAATGATCCATCTTGCTTTGGAAATTGAGATTACACTTGCATGGACAGTAGAGGAAGATAACCAGATTGCAGAGTACTCTTTCTCGTTATTGGAAAGCAACTTCAACAAGGTCTCAATTAAATTAAAATCAAGTGATTCTAATAGCTTAGCTTCTATGGTTACGGTGTCTTGAACATCCAAGTATAATCTAGTAACAGAAGGAGATATTAAACTAACAGGTCATGGTTAAGTCAAGTAATTAAAACCCGAAGCAAAGTAGGAGGAAACTTCAGAAGGGTTGTTACATCCTGGAGAACAGTTCTGAAGTTCCCTGGAGACCTTTCTAATAACATAGCAACTAACAGTTCATCTAGCAATGAGGTACCTGATAACCGCAGGGTGAACTTCTTTATAATGAGCTTTCTCAGCATACCCTATCCTCTTTAATCACCTACAGTATATCCTAAGATGAGATTTTAATAACAGAAATAGGCACTTATTCAACAATACATCACTATGACTATTTTTCTAACTTCCTGGTACAGAATAGAGCCTACTTTTTTATGACTCCAGATTGTGTCATTGATTTATTAGCATGTCAGGACTTCAACGAGTTGGATTTTTTTTTTTTTTTCTTTTTCAGATCAAATCTTTCTCTGTTGCCAAGGCTGGAGTGCGGTAGCATGATCTTGGCTCACTGAAACCTCCACCTCCTGGGTTCAAGTGATTCTCCTGCCTCAGCCCCTCTAGGAGCTGGGACTACAGGTGTACACCATCACATCTGGCTTTTTTTTTTTTTTTTCCTTTTTTTTAGTAGAGAAAATGTTTCACCATGTTGGCCAGCCTGGCCTCAAACTCCTGACCTCAAGTGATCCACTCGCCTCAGCCTCCCAAAGTGCTGGGATTACAGGCGTGAGCTGCTGCACCCACTCAGAATTATTTTAAATCAAGGTGCTTGCCCTGTGACCTCAAACAACTCAAGACATTGGTTCTAGCTATGCTGTAGTCTTCCCTTGATAAATATTCACTTATTGCTTATTAAGGAAGATGCAAATGAGCATGCTGTTCCCAGCAGAAAGCATCACACATCAAAGATAGAAAAAATAATCCTCCTTGACTTATGAGCACTAAATAAGAGACAAAGCAGCTAAAGACTCCTTTGTACAGGTTATGCAAATGAATCTTAGCAATGAATGAATAAGCCTGAGGCAAATCAAAACAGCAAGGTATGAGGAAATATTTGGGGTAAATTACATGATGCCAAGGCAGCTTATACTTACTATATCTCACATAATGAACAGTGAGTCCAATGCACACTGCCAGGACGATCAGGGATATGAAGATGACGAGGCCAATAACCCAGGGCTCCCAACAAACTCTTTTCCTAGCTCTCACCACATCTGGCCTAAGGAAGAAAGTAAATAGATAGATTATTTCAGAGCATGCAACACATCCACTCCTTAGACAAAACAGATATTTTTCTGGAATAAAGGACATTCATTTGGAGGGTCGTGTACTGTCTGGGTTTAGAGCACACCCTGGTTCCAGGCTGCTGAGGCCAATCCTGACTCTGACTCCTGTTGTTAGGCAAGTAGTTTGACTTTTCTGTGCTTTAGTTTCCTCATCCATAAAAGGAAGATGATAATGATAGTACCTATTTCATATGATTATTGTGAGAATTAAACGAAGTACTATACATAAAGTGCTTGTAACAATGCCTGACATGTAGAAAGTGCAATATTAAATGTTAGCTATCACTTGTTGAGCCAGCCATGTACTTGATATAGAGTTAGACACTGCAGGAACTACAAAAATATTTTAAGCCTTTTCTCTAGCACTTTAGAATCTTAAATATCCTTTTTAAGTGTGTTACAGCTTGAAGCATACCAGGTTTCAGATAGAGTTGCTAATTCTATGCTTCTAATTTTCCGATCTATTTCCAAACCAAACTTTGAGGATACCTAGAAGAGACAACCAGAGGCCCCTTCCTAAAGAACCTGAGGTTTTGAGCTAATATTTACCTCTAAGCTTTAATGATGCTACAGGAAATTCTTTTTGCTTGAGATTCCCTCAACTTCTTCTATTTGTTCTGCCTTCAAAAATATGTGTAACTGGAAAACATTGATCCACACGATTTTTGTTTGATTGGTAAAATTGTCCCGTTGGGTTATAATATTTGGTAAGCAAACTCGAAAGCCAGAAATGTGAAATAATAAGTCAGAGATGACTAAGGAGTTTGAATATGATACTGTTATTTTAGATTTCTTGAGGCATTTACCATGCCAGTGTATGCTATACTTTTTTTGTTTTTCCTAGAGCGCTGTCTGCTATATGAGGACTTGAGGAAAACATGGTATTCTCCTGAAGGAGTACTGGGTGTTGAATCAGAATAAGGAGAATTCTAAGTGCAGCCCTTTCATTCACAGATCTGTGATTTGGACAAATCATTTAAACTCTGAGCTCAATTTCTCCATATATCAGTAAGGAGCAGGATAACCATTCCATCTAAAGCGCTTTGGGACCTAGAATTAGATCATGAATGTGTAAACAGCAAAGCATTTCACAATAAATACTTTTTGTTTACAGAAATCAAGAACACTCTGTTTCCTGATGATATAGGATCAGGAAGTGATGATATTATCATGTTGGCCCCTGTCACACCATCATTACATCCTGGCTCTGGCTGGGCACAAAATAAAGAGCATTGGCACAGAAGTCAGTGGTATTATCATCACTACACAATCCTGTCCCTGGGGAAGGCACTGAGATGTGGTGGAAGGCTCCAGGGACTCTGCTTGTTCTCCAGCCTTGTTCCTGTGATTTTCCCATGGGTCTGTAACCAAGTTTTATCTTACTCTCCCCAACCTTTCCCATCTCCAGTTTTCCCTTGAGTAGAATTCCAAACACCTGTTCCTAGAATGGCAATTAAAAAGACTTCTCCACAATGAGATTACTTTTTATGTGCAACTGTGCCTCAGAAACCCCCAAAACTGACTCCTATTCCTTCATCCCTGAATGCTTGCTATTCATCTATTGCAGAAAAAAGGAGATGAGTATTACAGACCTAAGCAAAACTGTTGAGGGGAATACGGGCAGAGGTTTCTCAACTAATATCAAAACATGTCAGATGAAGAATATGAATTTGTGCTTGTAGAAAACATGAAATTATCAAAAATATATGATTGCTATGTAGAATTGTGAAATATTAGACACTTTCTATTTGTTCTACAGTAAGTTTTAATCAAGATAAAAATGTAAACAATGCAGCCATTCTATTGATGAGGTAGGTTTCATATATTAACATTAAAAAGGTTAATGATAAGTTTTACTTTAAAAAAGTTATAGAACAATATACATTCCATGTTTCAGTTTTTCTAAATAATAAAACTATATATATGTATCTGTGCATAACAAAATATACAGAAGACACAACAATTTTTTTTCAGTAAGAAGCAGAATAACAAATAAGTGAGAAACTTTAATTTCAATTCATGGTTTTGTTTGTTTTATGGTGGATTTTTTAAGAACAAACATTTTGACTTTCAAATTAAAAGAAAGCGAGAGAGAGAGAAAAATAGGACATTCTTAAAATATGAAAAAAAAAATAAGGAAGATTACATATGTATTTTCATGGAATTCACATCACTGCAGTATCCAAGGTGCCACTGTGATTCCTTTCCTGACCCCCACCTTCCCACATTACTCACGACTATTTTAGTGACATGCTCTCCTGGGTGGCTAGAAGAAGACAAAAGGGATAACATGGGACAAAGAAAAAAGAGAATCCAGTCAAAAATACTTTGAACAAACAATTAAGAGATTATATTTCTGAGTCCTGCCACCAACTCATTTATTATATAGTCTTATACCCACAGACTCAATTATCTGTCTTAATTTCTCCATATGAAAAACAAGGATAATAAATCCAGACTCCTCCTGATCTAATGAGCTAGGTAGAGATAAAAATGATAAGGCAGTTTGGTACTTTGAGCTCCCAAGTGGAAAAATCATTGTACAAATAACAAGGATGATAATTATTATCATCATTATTTTAATTATTAGTAATAGTGGTAATGACCACACTACAAAGATGTTTGTCATTTGAAACTTGATTTGTTCTTTTCCCAGTCTGTATAGCATTATTTTTCAAACTGATTGACCATATTTGTTTAGCTTTTTTGAGATATAATTGACCCTATTTCTTTCTTACTTTTTTATTTTCTCAGTAAGTGATTCATTACTGAATTCCTCCAAATTACATGTGAAAGAAAATGTGCTAAAAAAAAAATAGTAAAGTGAAGGAATAAATTTATTTTACATATCAACAGACATTTGTATAATTAACCTCCTCCTGAACATACATAAATACTTTTCCAGTCATTATTTTCATCTATCAAAACTTATGTGCACCTATTCATGTAAAATCACCTTCAGATAGACTGATTGAATTCTAATAGCTTTAGTAATATAAAATTGCTTTCTTTATATGATTTTCTTTTCAATCTGGGGACAAGTATAATTAGTGACAAGTCAAGTGAATATAACAGTTAAAGTATGCTTATGCTTTTTTAGCCCCAAATTGCCAGAAAACAAGCAATATGTTTAGATCTGCATTATTATTATCACTTATTAATGTGTCATTTTTAGAACAGTGCTAAAAAGGAAAAGCAGCAGCAACAGCAAAAAGACAAGGGGAAAAAGGTACTAATGCAAATAAAGCTAATGGCAAGCACTGGAAAATGACAAGTCAAGGCTCAGTGTTTCAAAGAAAAATTTACCAGAACAAGCCTCTTCACAGCAACACCACCAATCAATAGTGGGTCTTTTTTTAAAAAAGAAATTATACTTTGAGATCTGGGGTACATGTGCAGAACATACAGGTTTGTTACATAGGTATGCACGTGCTATGGTGGATTGCTGCACCCATCAACCCGTTGTCTACATTAGGTATTTCTCCTAATGTTATCCCTCCCCTAGTCCCCCACCCACTGATAGGCCCCAGTGTATGATGTCTCCCTCCCTGTGTCCATGTGTTCTCATTGTTTAACTCCCATTTATGAGTGAGAACATGCGGTGTTTGGTTTTCTGTTCTTGTGTTAGTTTGCTGAGAATGATGGTTTCCAGCTTCATCCATGTCTCTGAAAAAGACATGCACTCATCCATTTTATGGCTGCATGGTTTTCCATGGTATATATGTGCTATGTTTTCTTTATCTAGTTGATCATTGAAAAAGAAAGGAGATGTGTATAACAGACATCATAGGTGGGCATCTGGGTTGGTTCCATGTCTTCGCTATTGTGAACAGTGCCGCAATAAACATACATGTGCATGTGTCTTTATAGTAGCATGATTTATAATCCTTTGGGTATATACCCAGTAATGGGATCAGTGGGTCAAATGATATTTCTGGTTTTAGATCCTTGAAGAATCGCCACACTGTCTTCCACAATGGTTGAACTAATTTACACTCCCACCAACAGTGTAAAAGCATTCCTATTTTTCCACATCCTTTCCAGCATCTGTTGTTTCCTGACTTTTTAATGATTGCCATTCTCACTGGCATGAGATGGTATCTCATGGTGCTTTTGATTTGCATTTCTTTAATGGTCAGTGATGATGACCTTTTTTTCATATGTTTGTTGGCTGCATAAATGTCTTCTTTTGAGAAGCATCTGTTCATATCCTTTGCCTACTTTTCTATGGGATTTTTTTTCTTGTAAATTTAAGTTTTTTGCAGATTCTGCATATTAGCCCTTTGTCAGATAAATAGATTGTAAAATTTTTCTCCCATTCTGTAGGTTGCCTGTTCACTCTGATGATAGTTTTTTTGTTGTTGTTGTGCAGAGGCTCTTTAGTTTAATTAGATCCCGTTTGCCAATTTTGAATTTTGTTTCCATTGCTTTTGGTGTTTTAGACAAGAAGTCTTTGCCCATGCCTATGTCGTGAATGGTATTGCCTAGGTTTTCTTCTAGAGTTTTTATGGTTTTAGGTCTTACATTTAAGTTTAATCCATCTTGAGTTAATTTTTATATCAGGTATAAGGAAGAGGTCCACTTTCAGTTTTCTGCATGTGACTAGCCAGTTTTGTCAACACAATTTATTAAATAGGGAATCCTTTCCTCATTGCTTGTTTTTATCAGGTTTGTCAAAGAGATCAGATGGTTGTAGATGTGTGGCATTATTTCAGAGGCCTCTGTTCTGTTCCATTGGTCTATGTATCTGTTTTGGCATATGTTACATATTTGACTGTAGCTTAGCTCATAAGATTGTGCCTGCTTATCCTATCAATAAAAGTATTTGAGATGTGTTTTACATTGTGAAAAACCCATACCAGCAAGCATTAGTGACATCATTAATCCTTCTCACACTTTCTAGAACAAGACTATAAAAATATCCACAGTAGAAATAAAACAGAATATTATATACATATGTGCATGGATTGTATATTTTCATTGCTGTTTTTTTAAAGAAGAAATACAAGCAAATTACTCCATATAAAATTACAAATAATATATTTCTGTCCTATCCACTGATAGATAAAACACTTCTATAAGTATCTAATAGCATCAGCCAGGCCCCTGGGCTGAATTGCAATGTTTGCATTCCCTACCATAATAATTATGCCTAGTTCTCATAGAGAAGTTACAAAACCCAAAGTTTAACTATTTCTGTTTAACCAACCATGAAACTTAAGTGACAGTATCTTTCCCCTGCCTTTAAAAGGAGGTTGTGAAGATTGCATATGATATCAACAGACTCTGTTAGATAGGTGTACTACATAAATATTAGTGGCAACTCAACCGTAAAGACTGTCTCTGACCTCCACTGTGGTTGTCATCAAGGTCTTTATTAAGTTCCCAACTAGATATGGTACAGCACAGGTGACTACAAACTGATTTAAGTTGACACTTGACCTGATCTCTAGAAGTTTGCAACTACATACAGATAGGTGGGTTGCAAAAAAATTAAAGATATTATTAAGTAATTAGTTATGGGTTTATAGACTTAAACTAAGCTACTGAAGTTTGAATTCTACTAACATATTTGCTTTCTTTCCTCAAACTCTTTTTAGTTCAGGATAATAAATCGGCATTATCTGAGTCAGCAACTTTATACACAACAATATCCCACAGCAAAGTTAACGAGGGATGCCATTGCAGCCAATCATAGGGAATTCTACGCACTTCAAAGTGTGAAAGAAAAATAAGAATTAACAAACAGTGTGCTGATATCATGGCAAGTGTATCAGAAGAAAAATGATTGAGGAACCTGAGCTAGAGACACTCTTGTGGCTGCTAATAGCTTGAGACTTTCAGAATTTTTTTAATTTTAGCTGTCTTCCTACCAAATCTTCCTCTTGACATTGTCTAGATGACTCCAGAAAGTTTGCATGATACAATGGAAGTAGCTCTAAACTGGAAAACCAGTAACCTATCTCTTAGTGTTAGTTCAAACAGATGAGAAATCTGAGAGCATATTCCACATCACACGAGTTTCAGCGTCCCCTGAGCCCCAAATTGTATGATGTTGAGTGCTCTCCTTTTCTTCACATGTGAAAAAATCAGTGGAAATTTAAATTGATCTAAATGTTCTTCATTTCCTTCCAAGCTACTGTTCCATGCCTCACATAACACAAAAATGTTAAATATCCTAATTAAAATTCAGCATTTATTAAACAATCAGACTTCAGGTAATTTTTCAAATGCCTCATTTTTCTGTTGACTACAATGTCAGATAGTTTGAAATAATCTGCAGTCAAACTAGAGACTACAAGTTATTTGAAACGATCTAAGTACCATAGCTGAGAAAGCCAGACTTTGAAAATCATACTTTACTACTTGCATTGAGAAGTTGGTTAAGGAGTACAAAAGTATAGATAGAAGGAATAAGTTCTACTATTCAGTACAGTAGGGAAATTTTAGTTAACAATAACTTGTTGTGTATTTCAAAATAGCTAGAAGAGAACTGTAATATTTCCAACACAAGAAAAAATAAATGTTTCAGGTGATAGACATCCCAGTTACCTTGATTTGATCATTACACATTGCATACAAGCATAAAAATATCATAGATACCCCCAAAATATGTATAACTATTAAACACCAATTTTTAAAAATCTCTAGACCCTGATTAAAATGTGCCTGAATATGACAGTTGGGCCACATGCTAACACCCTGTTGTGTCCACCGGCTTGCTGTTTCTTTAGAAAGCACTGTAAACCATACGCCAACAATTATTTAGACAATCTAGAAATTTCTACATGTAACATAATTCTGAATTAATTCAGCAATGAAGAGAAATTGAAAAATGTATAGACCCTGTCAATGTTTAAATAATTCTTCCAAAATGAAAAGTGAGTTTTCTTTTTTTTTTTTTTCTTTTTTTTGAGACGGAGTCTAGCTCTGTCACCCGGGCTGGAGTGCCATGGCCGGATCTCAGCTCACTGCAAGCTCCGCCTCCCGGGTTCACGCCATTCTCCTGCCTCAGCCTCCCGGGTAGCTGGGACTACAGGCGCCGCTACCTCGCCCGGCTAGTTTTTTGTAGTTTTTAGTAGAGACGGTTTCACCGTGTTAGCCAGGATGGTCTCGATCTCCTGACCTCGTCATCCGCCCGTCTCAGCCTCCCAAAGTGCTGGGATTACAGGCTTGAGCCACCGCGCCCGACCACCTCATTAAGAATTTTCTGCCCCAGTTACCGACCTAAAATACATGTAAGAATTCAGTTTTAATTTTTGGATGGTACATAAAATTTACGAAATTTTTTATTATATACTCACTTTAACAATTATGTTCTAATATATTGGCATTTAATAATAACATAGTGAAATAAGCTCAGATTCATATTAGAATAAAGTGGGATTTCTATACAAATTAATGCCATAAAAATTATAAGAAAAGCATTATTTTACCCAAAAGAACAAATACTTTTAGTTACCAATGTCCATGGGTTTAATTCATATCTATATAGTGATGACTACCAAATCTGTAACTGCAGCTCAGCTCAGTTGCCTACACTTCAGAACTATATATCCACCAGCCTATCTATGTTCATCACAATGGGCTATACCTCTTATCATTCAAACTTAATACAGCCATACTAGAAACTCCTAGACACCTATCCCAAATATTTATTCTTTTTTTCCTAATAACAGAAACCTTGATCTTTGGTTAGGCACACAGCCACCAGAAAAATCAAATAGTGCCCCTTTTCCATAAGAGTCAGCATACGAATACTTTCTTTCCAATAGAGTATCTACTTTGTTAACTAGAATCCTAATATGCATTTCATAGTTAGAATACATACGTGCTAGTTGAAGCACAGATTGCCACAGTAGACCAGGATTTGGAAGACACATAATCAAGCTGGTAGGCAGCATAATAATAGGAGCCTAAATTTCCAATTATTTGTGAACCTCCCTATTAGCTCTTACCTGTCTACCTCCAGAATTGTTTCACATTAAACAGAATAAAATTCCATTTTATGTAATCCCTTGTTACTCTGGGTTTGCTGTCACTCATAACTAAATCTGATACTATTATAATATGCAAAACAGATTGTTGCAATCAAGGTAAATTGCCATTTTCACATAATGATTTTTGGGAAAAAGATGACATGAAGACACATATTAATTCTAATTAATTATTAATTACTAATTCTCTGGCAAATTCTGCATATGTGGAAGATGGTAAACTATTTTAACTTAATTTTCTCTAGCAGCATAATTTTGAGATACAATTAATAATTATAATACTAATATACCAGAAGACCAAGGTTCTGGTCAAGAGCCTCCTTGTAACAAGCTCTATGACTTTAAGCAAATGACTCCCATTTTCTTGTTAGTGGATAAAGACTTGCGCTTAGGCATCAAACAGCTTGGGGTTAGTCCTAACTGCCTCTTACTAGCTAGGTGACTCTAGGAAAGTTACTCACGTCTCTAAATCTACATTTCCCCACTCACAAATGGAGATACTGATAGGACCTAACTCAGAAGATTCTTCTGAAGATTAAATAAAGTAACACAAGGCAGATGACACCATGCCAGGCACACAGTAAATACACTACAAAAGTTGGCCATTGCCATTATTTCCTCTTTCATAATGAAAAATTAGTTTTAAGGTGGGTTGAAAAATCCACCCAGATGCCTCACATATGCCTAAGGGAATAAAAGACGGAAAGGTAGAGGAAGCTTCTAGCCTCTATCCCACTCTACCCACAGCAATTCTGCTCCAGACATCAAGGGTCTGCATTAAGCTTCCAGGGCAAAAAGGGATTCAACTAGTAAAGAAAACTTTAAAAAGCATTCATCTTCAAACCTATCCAGTGCAGAGATTTGAGTCAGGCAGCTGCCAATTGTCCTACAGTTTAGTACAAGAATTCATTACCCTGTTTATAAAAGGTTAAATGTAGCTTTATTGTTGAATCAAATAATGTATCCCCAAATGCCTAATAATCACTTGAATGTATTATATAATTAAAAGATTAGTTTGAAATATTTTTAAAGTGTTCATGTATTATCTTTGGTATTTTCTCAATTAGGAAAATTGAAACCCTAAAATAAAGTAATTTTTTGAAAGCCAAGGTAAGTTATCTGTGTTTCACCAAGGAAGCACTTCTGATCCCAGCATCATGACCTGGCAGAAGCCAGGGCTAGAAAGAACAGGGCTGATGTGAGAACAGATGTGCTCAGATTCCAGCTCTACCAGTCACTTACGCAGAGATTTGGAAGTCTCAGTCTTCCTAATTTTTGGTTTCCCTAGCTGTAAAGTCATGGTAATATTAAAATTATCTGATTCTCAGGGTTTTAAGTACCAAATGAGAAAACATATGTTGAAATTAAATATGTAGCATATTTATGTCAAATAATATTTTTATTTTTACTATATGCATCCTCCCTAAATTTTACTAACAGTAACCTGACAAGATTTAATGTGAAGTAACTAATTTTAAATGGGCCATATATTTTCGTACAAGCTTAAATGGTAATAGTAATAAAAATAACAATAATATGTCTTGGGTCATGTAGTCACCGGTGTTAATTTAACTCTTCTATTTGATTGTATTGACATCAGTATACAGGTGAAGTGGGAGGACAGACTCTATCTCTGTCTTGACTGACTCATTCATTCCTGTGGCCACATGCAAATTATCTCATCTTTGAGCATTTTATTCCCTTCCTTTAGAGAATGCATACAGCAATGCTTCCTATTCACTGGCCTTAGCGGTCTGCTTCAAAGATCATCCATAACAATGTTTCTTGAAAATGTAAATTATTCATCTTTTAAGACAGTAAGTCAGTTAAATCAAAGAAGTAAAATAATCACTTAGGCAGATGAAGACATTGTGAGGGTGGTATAGCATTGTGATTAAGAGATAGGCTTGGAAGTCAGATAGACCCAGGTTAACTATCAGCTCTGCCTTTTATTATTACCCCTGGGCAAAAAAAAAAAAAAAAAAAATATTACCTGTCTCAGTCTCATTTTTCTCATCTGTAAAATGAGTATAATAATATAACCATAGGTTGACATAAAGTTTAAATGCATATGATGTTTTAGGATAGTAGTTGGCAGATAGTACATATGAAACTAAAGATAGCAATTATTATTTTGTCCTGCACTGACTCACAGTTCAACTTTTAAAAAAGTGCTAAATCTCTCTGTGTCTGCTTTTGCAGTTTCAAAACAGAGATATCATCTGACATCTTCAGATGAAACGTTGCAAGGTGTAATTTAAATATGCCTGTATGGTACTTTGGATCCCCCTAAGATTAGTTCTATCATCTTAGAATTACAATTCTAAAAATATCAGAAATTGCCCAACCACACAGGCCATGTGTGTACCCGGGAGAAGGTTGGGCTTACAGGTTCTGGCATGACTCGGTGTTTCTGCAGCCCATTTTTCTTTCTCAGCCTCTTAAAACCTTCCTTCTCTCAAGTCCAGTCATTTAAAAACTATTAAAACCTGAAAATGTGAAAGTATTCTTCACAACTCTTATCTATTATCTTCAATCAGAGCAGATCCAAAGGAGTGCACTTGAAGAACTTCTCTGTGCAGTTTCTCTAAACTCTAACCCTGATAGAGCCATAAAACAAGCCAGAGAACCCATTTCACCTCCTACCCTTGCAGAAGACCTGCTTCACGACTGTTCAATCTACCTCATTCACAAGCACTAAAACCATCAGGCATGCTTATAAATCTCAGTGCCAATACGGAAACACATGATATTGCTATTTTTCATATTTTTCTGGATTGTTTCTATTCTGTCTTTATGTTGAAGCAATGACATATTTTTGGAGGAAAGCAGAAAACAATGACAGAATAACAAAGATCCATTTAGCAGACAGCTACTGCAGACCAGTGAATTAGTTCTATGAAATGTTGCTCTAAGATAAACATGATTTTCACAATATAGCAAATATATTCATTTTTAGAAAACAGGGATGATATAAAGTGCTATACTCTGATCACCTTTGAAACAGCGTAGGAAACTTAGGTCACTCCTTATTTAGTTTAAATACAAAGTCGGTTATATAAGGGCAGGCAGCACATTTTTAAAAATGTTTTTAAAACTTATAAATTAAAGTAAAATTATACCTCCACACTTCTTCCCTCAGCATAAATGTGCATGATTTCATATTAGTCTTTACATCTTCTGGTTTTTTAAATCTATGCACCAACGTTTTCTCCATGTGTGGATATGTGTGGGTTTATTTTCTATTCCTCTGTTGCCATCTATTTTCTCTGTAAACTTTCCAAAGATTCTACTTTTAGCTTCCTACACATGGTAGACAATATGTTATAGGGAAAAAGTATAGATTTTAAAATCAAAAAGATCAGGGTTACTTACTAACAGCCAAGACAATCACACGTACTTCATCTTTTAAAAGGAATGAAAGGAATAACCACTTCTCAAAAGATTACCAAAATTTAATGAAATCGCATTTTATAAAATATACAATATATAGTAGGTGCTCAACAGATAATTTTCTTCCACACAGGACTTAGTATGCAATGAGAACTTACTAGAATTTGTTAGATAGATCAGGGTTGGTTCTAGTTGAAGGAGAAGTATGAGCACATGTTAAATACTCATAGCACAATCATATAGCAACTCTGGGCCTAAGCCTCAAAGGAGTGTCCCTTCAGTATCCCTATTGACTAATGTCACAGGATGACACTGCTAGATTAATTTTATACCAAGATTTTTCCTGTAAGCAAACAGATTTTTATGATCCAAATAGTCATCCTCCTTATCAGACACAAACTAACCAAAATGCCTATGTTCTCCCCACTCAGTTTCCCATCCTTCCTGAAATTATCCTCTCTTTCTTAATCATCACCATGTTTCATAAATGAGCACTCGTCTCCCTTGAAGGGAAAGGTGACTGGGAGAAAACACCTCCCATTAAGAGGTAATTACACCAATTTAAATAAAACAAAGAACTGCTTTTAACAACTGGCCTATTTCATGTATGGTGTCATTTCTTTCAGGCTTACAAGTTTCTTTTTCTTTTTCTATGTCTTTATACTATTAGTGCTTGTCAAACTTTAGGGTAAATAAGAATTACATCGTGTGAATGTTTTAAATATGATTTCCATGTCTCAACCAGAGATTCATTAGAATTTCTGGGATGATAGTTGGACTTTCCTATTTTTAATAAGCACTGTAATGCAGGGCTCTATGGACCAGACTTTGAGAGACAGTGCTTACCCTATTAAGTAAAAATTAAAGTTGTCCATTTTGCCTCATTTGAATGTTACTCATTTCACCTTCATCCATCTCAATATGGGTGGATGTTGATGCCTATGAATTCAGCCTGTTTTTAATTCTTCTCAGTGGTTGCTGATAAATATAGTTAGCTTACACCCTTATCAACAATAAGTATATTTAATGGATACTTTCTTCTCTTCCCAAATCTCTTTTCTACAAACTTATGCCTGATAAAATGTTCTTTAACTTTCTGTTGTGTGTTTATAAAATTCACATGTTGATCTCTTCATGCTCAAAGAATAGTCCAAAATAAGAGTTTGGAGAAAATGGAAGTATAAGAATAATAATATTTACCCAGCTTAAATATTTTCCTACCTTTAAATTCTAAAAAAGAAAAAAAAAACTGATTATTGTTCGGGTAGAGTCAAGGAGGCTATCTGAAATCTGACTGAAAAGGAAGGAGCATGCTATTTAATAAAATTTCCCACCTGTTTCTTACATTCTTTCTGAGTTAAAACCAATGACCTTTAAAAGAAATTGTCTATTAATGTCCTAGGATTTCAATTATCCGTCTTTCTCGATAACACTCCTGTTGGCACATTTACGACAGCAAATGTGAATGATAGACTTAATCCTTTTTCGCTCTAGTATATGCTCTTAACTTTTATCTCATCTAGACCCACTCAAACATAGATGTGCTTCATCTTTTATACAATCTTCAGATCAGGAAGCTGTTTTTGTTTGTTGGTTGGTTGGTTTTGGTTTTTGGTTTTTTCCTTGAGAGATTACTTGCATTCATTCTGCAGCAGGATTTTTAAAAATAGGCACATCTTTTGCTTCAAATTAGAGACTACACTCAGAAAAATTCACTCCAGTATTCCCACATTATACCTCCTCTACACATTTATAACCAAATTCCAAATCACTGACATATACCATAGATAAGGTTTGGAATCTATTTAGTATGTTAAGTTTATTGGAAGCTTTCTTGAAGCACTGTTTTCTATAGTAAAGTTAATGAGAAAAAGAGAATAGAACACAAAACCATCATTGGCTGTAAACAAATACTTGCAAAAGGCAGGGAGCCTTGATAAGCCTGACAAAAGTTTTAGTATCTGTAGCTTTTAGTTGCTTCATGGACATGTGCAGAAGAGTATTAAGCTTCCAATAACAAGTATGTAGAACTTTCAACTGATGACAGAACCTGTTTTTCCATGTTAAATTAAGACCACAGATTTCCTTCACAGTTTAACATTTTCAAACTGTTCTCAAAGTAAAAACTGATAAAAAAACTCATATGCCAATATGTGAATCAGATGAAATAAATTTTAACCAGAAGATAAAATTATTTTCAAAGACAAAACTAATACCCCAAAACCTTGTTACTGATTAGTTTCTAACTTTGAAAGAAAACCTCACAATGATCAAGACTTATCTTTGGAGAAGTTGACTATGGCCAGGCATATCAGTGGATTTATTTTTTAAATCCGGCTATAACAATTTAGTCATATTATTTTCTTCAGTTGTTTCTGATTCTTTCAAAATATCTAGAATTTTTAAATTTTTAACTACTTACAAAATAAACATATTTTTATCTGCATTATTTTAGACTTTTTTTCATGTACACCTTCTAAAATACAAGTATTTCTCAATAAGACAAACAAAGCCCAAGCTAAAAATATGTTATATCTTCCTTGAAACATATGGGCAAACTAACTAAAAGACAGCTGTCAAACACCATGTACCTTTACATTGTGTAAAACCCTTCTAAAAGCATACAGAAAAACACTGTGGGATACAACACAAGAGGACAGGAAACACTAATACAGAAAGAACAGAAATCTTTTTCTTGACATAATTTTATGTAAAATCTCAAAAATATGTTTCTATATTTAAAAAAATAATAAATTGTAGATCTACACATTCCTTGGTGTGGCTCATGCTGTTTTAAACTAAAAGTTACCTTAAGACTTCTAGAAAGAAAAAGGGAACTCACCGATACATTGCTGACCAGCAGTGAAGACTCCTTTGAAGACTGAGGTCTATATCCAAGTGTGTGCATCCAGCTCTATCAATGAGCTTGTGGGCTGAATTGAAGTGAGGAAATAAGTCACTGATGATCTCAACAGAACCAGTCTGACGAGTCTTGGCTGGTGTAGTGGGGACTATCTGTGACTAGCAGAACAAGGACAAATTTTACAGGGAGCAAGAGCAAAAAATAATTTATAAGCACTTCCTAGGAGTGGGAACTTAAAAACTATTGTCTTAAGGATAATTTCATTTAAGTATTAGTGTAAACCAGATTTTTTAGAAAAGTCAGATGTATGAATTTGGAAAGAAATTTTAAAACTATCTTGCTTGACCTTCTCTTGTTTCCAGAGAATAAACTGAGGTTTAATTAAGTTAAATGACTTGGTCAAAAACCAAAGTTATTAAACTGCCAAGCCAGGATTGACATTCATATTTTTTAAACTAGCCTGACACATTTTGCATTTGATTATTTACATAATAAAAGTTTCCCTTTGGTTTTAACTATGTTAGCCATTGAAAATGCATTAGAGATTAGAAAAGCATGAATATTTTTAAATTATGTGGCATCATTCTTCTAGAAAAAGTAGTTAGTTTGCAAATGTCAACCCACACTTGAGACATTCTATTTCTTTTATTATAGTGGAGACAGACATATCAGGTCACACTGAGTCCCTACTATCTTATTTCTGGGACATAAATAACATTTTTTTTTTTTTTTTTAATGTGTGCTCACATACTATGCAAATATCTGCGTGTTTGTGTTAGGCATAATCTCTAAATTGCCTTCCCTAATCCTCATAAAACAGAGTAGATGTTTCTCCTCTCTGCTTTCCTGGTATCATAATATTTACCTCATTATACTAGAATTTTTTATTAATTGTATCTCAACTCCACAAAGTTGGGAATTCTTAACAGACTGAAACCCTGTTCCTAGCATATTCAGGCTCTCAAAAATATGCATAAAAAGGATGAGTAGAGGGTGGGGTGCAAAGAAAGGAGGAGAAAAAGAGGGGGTATAACCCATTCTAAAAATCATCTTAAAAAACGAATAAATATTGTTTAATTTCACTACACATCCATTTAGCCAGCAGCTCACCTAAACAAGATGCAGGAGTTGGAATTTATATAATGTGTGGGATCAGACTGCCAAGAATTGGAATCACTCACCAGCAGTAACCCAAGAAACCTCTGTGCTGGGGCATACTATGCTAGGGTCTAGCAACATATATCCTTTTTATTCTGATCACTAGATCACTTACCCTGAGAATAGCATGGATATTTATTTACTTAAAGTTATTCAATATATAGTATTGGGTTTCTGTATACTCATTTAAAAATTACAATTTAGCCAAAAATAAAGAGGCAACAATTACAGTAAAAACTTCTGGGTTATGAGATTAAGCTGTTCTTATGCAGCCTTTAACAAAGTGAAATCTCTGCCAATGAAAGGTTAATATGGTTTAATAATACTATATTCTATTTTATACTCACATTTTATGAAAATACTGATTATACTCTTGTTTTCAAAGGAAAACAGATTCCTTCTTAATGTAACTTTGGGCCAAGATTTACCAGACTTATTTTAACAAAATCTCAAGACGTTTTTGTCTTTCACAAAATCAAAATTTCAAATTCAAATAAATTCTTTATATAGCCCTATGGACCTGTATACTTAGGTTTGTGTATAACCTAGAATTGTAGATGCAGAAAATGAGAGGGCTTTCATGAATTTTTTTAAAACTCTGTGAGTATAAGCTACAATTTGTAGAAAATTAAGAGATTAAGCATAGGTAAATAAATGATAAGTGAATGTCAGACTAAAGATACTAAAAATACCTCTTCCTTGCTATATGAATGGCCTTTGTTCAGTCAGCTCAATGGGCATTGGAGTGTATGCCATCAAATTTTGTGATATATCTTCTACTTTAGTAGAAATTTGAATGGCAAGGAAAGAAGGAATGAAACATTTGAGTCATAATTTTGTCTTCCAAAAGTTCAAAAAAGCAAAAGTTCGTCTTTCATTTGATTTTTTTTTGCCGTTTTTTTCTAAAACCATAAATTTTATTCTGCAATACTTTTGTCCTAAACTACAGTTTGAAGAAAATGTTTTCAAAGAGTTACTCTTCTTTTTGTGTGTTGGTCTGTGTTGCCTCTGCCATTCTGTGCAACGACAGGAACAGTGGACTTTAGTCTCTTAGAAATCCACAGTAGATATCTTACATTGCATAATAAGTAAAATAGCAATGTGACCACAAACAATTTTATCAGTCAACAAATTATTCTACAGCCCTTTTTACGCTTAGCAAAGTCAAAGCCATGAGGCATCTTATGGTCATAAACTACAGAAGTATAGTTCCCAGGTGGCTAGTCATAGATGATTTTTATCATTGTTTGAATATCTGCTAGCTTAACTGATAATATATAAATGCCTATGTATAAAAATAATCTGATTCGTTTACGGAAGCCCTTAAACCTATACTTTGGTTATATTTCCATCATGCTAAGGCAATCATTTTATTGGTCAGTTTATTGGGATGTACATTACAGACCGGCCAATATTGTTAAACTAATGAATTAACTAGGTGTCTAGGTAAACCCAGCTATTGTCATTTGTGAATCCATTCCCCTTCTATCATGTGTTGTCTTGAAGGTACCCATGCACTTTATTTTGTTTAAGCTGAGAAAACAAAGAGGATCAATATAATTAATTCGCATTTAGAGAGAAGCTGTCACTACTCTGTCACTGACTCTCCTTTTCCTTGTGCAACATTTTTACCCAAAATATTACCTCTCTTCCCTATTCTTCTGTAAGATGTTCTACAATTGATATAAGTGTCTTCACAATGCTGGAAATAATTTTTCTGGGAATTGATGTGAGGATCTGCTAAGCTTTTCAATATATAATGGTCCATATAATAAAAACCAGAGATAAGGTTTTTAGAATTAACTGACAGTAATAATGTTAAAATAATCCTATTATTGTTCAATTTATTGGAATATACAGTATAGCCTGGTTAATGTTATTAAACTAATGAATGAAGATAACACTTAACATTTTGGGGAACATTTTAAGTCTCTTTTTTTTTTTTTTTTTCAAGTAGTCTTTGAAGAACACCTCAAAGATTAATCAATTTCATGTTAGGAGATCAAGTTTCAGTCATCTGAACCAACTTTTCCTAGCACATGAACCAAATTTATTTACCCAAACTCCATTTCTTTACAAATAGACACTCCCCTAAAATATAAAATATACTGATAAAATAACAATCAAATTCAAGAAAAAACACAAGTGCAATACATTGTACATATTGTTTAAGATACTCGCTCTGATGGAACTGCAAATTTGGCTTTGAACTTGCTGATAGCAAGAATAACAAGGAAAACTTAGGAAGTTTCACAATTCTCATTATTTAAAAGAAAGAAACAAATCAAGAGAGAATTTTGTCTGCCACTAAGTTGATGGAGAAATTTCTCATATGGAGATGACACTGAGCAATGCATTAAACAGTATCAGCAATATTTTTACCAACAAATAGAAGAGAATTTTATAAACTTTCTTATGATAATCTAAGAAGCCTGAGAATAAAACTTTGAAGTTAAAGTTGGTGACAGATTTTTAAAGGAGATAAATGTTTGTGGTCAGGTGCATATAATTCCAGTGGTCTAGCTTGATCCAAAGGCAGAATTCAAAGTACTTAGAAAAAAGATACAATGTTCCTTAGATAAACTTTCTTAAATATTACTTCTCTCAGAAGAACTTTTTAGAACAGAATAGGAGATGATACGAGTTTCTATTCCTGGCAAGGGCCTGAAGAATTTGTATTATATGTTGCTGATGGAAAGAAGATTGACTCACTTTATTATAACAAAGAAGCAATTGATAGAATCTCTACTTTATCAAAACTGAGAAGCCAGATGAAATTTTACATTTAAAAAAAAATCCCATGAAATTATAATTTTAGATTAGTGCATTTTCATTCCTGCATAGATTTGCTGTGGCTTATAGTGTTATGTTTCATTGTTTGGTTACTCGTGTAATGTGTCTCAACAAGAGCATAAATACAAAATAGTTATATTTTTTATTCTTGTCAAGGCTTCTATTCATGATTGTCATTTAATGTCCTTTCATGAAATCCTAGCACATCTTCTAACTTTCTACCAGTTTCAGTTATTTGAAGTTTATTTGTCCAATTTAAAACTTGGATTGTGAAACTGACGTAAGTATGATTACCTTTCTTTCCCCTCAACAAAAACTGTGAGGCTGTCTGTTTGGAGTAGAGAAGTTGGAAGGAGGTCTGACTCTGAGACAACCATCCTCACTCCCCACTGCTGAGCTCCTCTAGTTTTGGGGTCAAAGAGAGAAGACAAGGGTAGTAGAGATCTTACATAATCAGTTATATGTCTGCATGAGAAAGTGTCCTAGGTTTTTCTCTGGTTCAATCCAGTTTTGTCTACTGCTAACAGATGGTGGTATTGAGAAATCTGTGCTGGTGGTATGCTCGGTTTTCTATAGACACTTCTTCTTTGCTTTGCCCCTTCACTCATTGAGGAATCCGTCAAAGAAAAGCCTGGACCTGACACTAGACCATGCCCCTAACTGCTTCCCCAGGTGGAGTGTCTCCTCACTACCAGTTGTTCTGCTCCCTTCCTTACCACCATGCTGCTTTGCATTGAACCACAATAACCTCTGACACCATCTTCTAAACGCTCCAAGGGCCACAGAAGACCAGGATGGGGATAAAGGAGGGAATTTAACGCCTGTCAGGAACAAACTCTAAACCACAGTTCCTTCAAACTCTGTTACCATAAGCTACTCCAGCGATTTCCTCTCCTTCAGAAATCTTGAGACTAACAGCTGCTTTGGATTCACGGGTGGCTCCTAACCTTCAGATACCAAATACACAACTCCACGGAGACATTCGCCCCTGCTCTGCCATACTAGCTCCAGATGGACCGGTGTGTTTAGTAAATTACCATCCAGCCAGATGAGAAATGAATTGCTAATCTTCCTTCCCACAAACTCTCACACAATCTCTAAACATTCTCTGATGGACTCCCATTATTTGGCTTCAGAAAGAAAAAAATAATAATCCTTCGGTTCCCCTTGGGAAGAGGAGTAACCTTTCCCTGGAGCACTGTCTGCTGACTTGCACTGATTCGCTCTCTAGTTATTCTCGTGATGCATATTCAGAGCTGGGTGCTAGTTGCTGGTAGGAGAGCATTTTTTTTCACCTCGTAGCATACCCGTTGGTACGCGGGGACAGTGTCTGGCCTCAATATTTGGCATCTGTTTCGAGTTTCTCATAGAAAAGGGGTTGCTTAGCTCTTCTTATTTTCAATTATGGGCAACAAAAAAAGTCCCACTCAATATCTTATAATCTTGTTTACAAATGTATCTTAAGCTTCCTTTCAGCATGATGTCTCATCATTTTGATTGAGTCATTAAACGTGTCTATTGTTAATCCAAAATTATTTGACTACTTCTACCTCATTTTCGAATACTAGATCTTACTTCATGCCACGATGGGCCCTCTGTTTACTCTTGAACCCCTGAATTCAGTTCTGCCTCCTGGCCTTTATTCTGCTGTTCCCACTTCCTAGAATTCTTTTCCTGTTGATTTTCCCAGCATTCACTCTCATTTCATTCATATCACTGCTCAAATATCACCTCCTCAAAAGAGTGTAAATCCCCCCCATCTATAACAGCTTGCCCATTATTATTCCTTATTAGTCTCTATCCCTTTAGCCTGCTTTTTCTTCAAAGTAGGTATTAATGCTTAATATATGTATATATGTGTTTGTTCCTCTTGTTTATTGTCAGTTTACTTCATTCAGATGAAAGTCCCTTAAAACTGAGAAATTTGTCTTGTCCTCCTTGTCTCTATCCCTAGAATCTAGAATTTAGGCTCTCAAAAATACTTGCTTGAATGAATGAATTATTTATTAAGCATTTCTTTGTATGTGATCTTTTTATGTCACAGTGGGAGACTACTGATGTCATTGGATAGCAGGTCCCGCACTCACGTAAAAATGATAATAGGTAACACTCTATGGAGTGTTTGCCTATGCCATACATTTTTTTAAGTCTTCACATATATTTATTCATTTAATCCCCACAACATCTTATAAACATTATTGTTATCACCATTTTAAAAATAAGAGAAATGAGATACAAGGACTTATGTAACTTAAGTCTCATACTAGTAGTTGGCTAAGCTAAGATTTGAACACAGTAAATCTAGTTCTAGTTCGTAGGCTGGACTGTTTACTGCCATATTCTAATATTTTATCTCTAACTTCTAGACTGGTGGTATTCAAGTCTTAAAGTATTTTTGATAAGTCACTCAACTTAAAACTTAAAAGGCCACCATTTTTTAACCTGTAAGGCTAACCAGAAAAAGAATATATGTAAATTATCTAAATTGTCTGGGAAGAGACATTCTCTGCTCAACATCTAGTCAAAGATACAAAGTCTTACTTGCACTTGCTTGCTTGCTTTTTTAGGGGCGGACAGGGGTGTGGAGTCTTGCTCTGTCACCCAGGCTGGAGTGCAGTGGCACGATCTCAGCTCACTGCTACCTCCACCTCCTGAGTTCAAGCAATTCTCCTGTGCCAGCCTCCCAAGTAATTGGGATTGCTGGTGCATGCCAACACACCCAATTGTATGTATTTTTAGTAGAGTTGGGTTTTCACCATGTTGACCAGGCTGGTCTCGAACTCCTGACCTCAAGTGATCCACCTGCCTCGGCCTCCCAAAGTGCTGAGATTACAGGCATAAGTCACTGCACTCAGCCTTACTTGCTTTCTTTTTCAAATGTATTTACCTATAGTTTTATGTAACACTTCATTCTTAAAAAGAGAGATGGAAGTGAATCTTTAAAAATATTAATGATTTAAAGGATCATAGCAAAAAAAAATATTTTTCTAATACTAGAAGTGTCCAAATTAAATGAAGTTAATTGAACTTGAACTGCAGAACCTTGGCATGGTTATTTAAATATGATTGGTTTTGACACACATGTTACCGTGTTTGGAAGTCATCAAATGATTTTGGTTACAATAAAGAGAAAAGCTAACTTAGAATGTATTCCCTCCTAAGAAAGAAACTTTGTTCTTATTCATCTTTAATTCTTCATACCATCTAGCACAATGCCTAGTACAGCAGAGGCACTACAAAGTAGCTGCAGCATTAACAGAAACATTACTTTAAAATATGTTGCTCTGCCTGTTTAAAACCGGACCTAAGTGAACACCTTTTGGTTTCCTCTAAAATCACAAACAAAACTATTTTAATCCTGGAAGCCACAATTTCCTGTTCAACACCTAGTTTACTACAGTCATAAGTTTTCTTGCATATTCGTGACTCTTATTTTGTTTGGGCCTAACAAGGTTATAATGAAATACACAAGAAATAATAAGACCTGCCCTATGTGTGGAATATCTGGAAGTATGAGACACAAATTATTAAAAGTAGAACTCTTGAACAGGCTGTTACAATGTTACAATGCGGTTTCCTTATCATCTAAAAAGACTTAAGGGAGAATATCCCATATTAAGAATCACCTTATTTAATGTTTTCATGCCTAAAAAGAAGAAAAGAAATGGCTGAAGTTGGAAAAGAAAAAAAAATCCAGACAAAGACAATGTTTTGCTTAAATAACTTCATGTGCAGGAAAAACACGTCCACGGGAGGGCATGGAAAAGGTCAGCACAGGCCTTTCTTCACCTGTTTTCCCATTCTTTTCCATTCCTCAACCCTGACGAACTGTGTGTCCTCTACGCCCACCTTAGAGGACTTCAATAATGGTTGGGTGAGTCTCTTTCTCTCTTTTTTTCTTTAAATTATACTTTAAGTTCTAGGGTACATGCGCACAACGTGCAGGTTTGTTACATATATATACATGTGCCATGTTGTTGTGCTGCACCCATTAACTCGTCATTTACACTAGGTATATCTCCTAATGCGATCCCCTCTGCCACCTCACGACAGGCCCAGGTGTGTGATGTTCCCCACCCCGTGTCCAAGTGTTCTCATTATTCAATTCCCAACTATGAGTGAGAACATGTGGCGTTTGGTTTTCTGTCCTTGTGATAGTGTGCTCAGAATGATGGTTTCCAACTTCATTCATGACCACACAAAGGACCTGAACTTATCCTTGTTTATGGCTGCATAGTATTCCACGGTGTATATGTGCCACATTTTCTTAATCCAATCTGTCATTGATGGACATGTGGGTGGGTTCTAAGTCTTTGCTATTGTGAATGGTGCCACAATAAACATATGTGTGCATGTGTCTTTATAGCAGCATGATTTATGTTCCTTTGGGTATATACCCAGCAATGGGATCGCTGGGTCAAATGGTATTTCTACTTCTAGGTCCTTGAGGAAACACCACACTGTCTTCCACAATGGTTGAACTAGTTTACACTCCCACCAATGGTGTAAAAGCATTCCTATTTCTCCACATCCTCTCCAGCACCTGTTGTTTCCCGACTTTTTAATGATTGCCATTCTAACTGGTGTGAGATGGTCTCATTGTGGTTTTGATTTGCATTTCTCTGATGGCCAGTGATGATGAGCACTTTTTCATGTGTCTGTTGGCTGCATAAATGTCTTTTTTTGAGAAGTGTCTGTTCATATCTTTTGCCCACTTTTTGATGGGGTTGCTTGATTTTTTTTCTTGTAAGTTTGTTTAAGTTCTTTGTAGATTCTGGATATTAGCCCTATGTCAGATGAGTAGATTGTAAAACTTTTCTCCCATTCTGTAGGTTGCCTGTTCACTCTGATGGTAGTTTCTTTTGCTGTGCAGAAGTCCTTTAGTTTAATTAGATCACATTTGTCAATTTTGGCTTTTGTTGCCATTGCTTTTGGTGTTTTAGTCATGAAATCCTTGCCCGTGCCTATGACCAATGGAACAGAACAGAGCTCTCAGAAATAATACCACACATCTACAACCATCTGATCTTTGACAAACCTGACAAAAGCAGGAAATGGGGAAAGGATTCCTTACTTTATAAATAGTGCTGGGAAAACTGGCTAGCCATATGTAGAAAGCTGAAACTGGATCCCTTCCTTACACCTTATACAAAAATTAATTCAAGATGGAAAGACTTAAATGTTAGACCTAAAACCATAAAAACCCTAGAAGAAAACCTTGGCAATACCATTCAGGGTGTGTCTCTTTCTGAATTACTCAATGGGAAATGAGTCTATTTATTTATTTATTTATTTATTTATTTATTTATTTATTTATTTATAGGCCAGGTTATGAGACTGGCTAATTTTTTTTTTTTTGTACTTTTTTTTTAGAGATGCAGTCTTGCTATGTTGCCCAGGCTGATCTCGAATTCCTGGACTCAAGCAATCCACCTGCCTCAGCCTCCCAAAGTGCTGGAATTACAGGTGTGAGCCATCACGCCAGACAGGAAATAAGTATCACATCACATTTATCTTTCAGAACAAATGCCAACATCACTACCACTACCCATTTATTTTATTGAGAAACAAGAAAGAGAAAAATGAACCCAAACTTTCTGAATACTGAACAGTATCATTTTTTTAATGATTAAGTAATCAAAATAATCAGTTGAATCTAAAAATCAAATAAAATTTGAATCAATTTAATTCTTAAATTTTTTAAAGTTATCATTGTGTTTCAGTGTAATACAGAGTTTGTAGATTAGAAGGGAAAATGATTAATTTATTTATTCAGGTAGGAAGGCATAGGAGAGGCAGGTAGGGATGCTCCACGTGTGGTATGAAAACAAAGGGCTAAGCCAGGCATGGTGGCTCACACCTGTAATCCCAGCACTTTGGGAGGTCCAGGCAGGTGAATCACCTGAGGTCTGGAGTTCGAAACCAGCCTGGCCAATATGGTAAAATCCCTGTCTCTATTAAAAATACAAAAATTAGCTTGGTGTGGTGGCATGTACCCGTAATCTCAGCTACTTAGAAGGCTGAGGCAGGAGAATAGCTTGAGCCCGGGAGGCAGAGGTTGCAGTGAGCAGAGATTGTGCCATTGCACTCCAGCCTGGGCTACAGAGTGAGACTCCATCTCACAAAAAAAAGAAAGAAAAAGAAGCTGGGAGCGGTGGCTCATGCCTGTAATCCCAGCATGAGGATTTGGGAGGCCGAGGCGGGCAGATCACAAGGTCAGGAGAGGGGGAGACCATTCTGGCTAACACTGTGAAACCCCGTCTCTACTAAAAATACAAAAAGAATTAGCCGGGTGTGGTGGTGGCACCTGTCCTCTCACGTACTTGGGAGGCTGAGGCAGGAGAATGGCGTGAACCCAGGAGGCGGAGCTTGCAGTGAGCTAAGATCGCGCCACTGCATCCAGCCTGGGCGGCAGAGCGAGACTCCGTCTAAAAAAAAAAAGAGGAGGAGGAGGAAGAGGAAGAGGAAGAGGAAGAAGGAGAAGGAGAAGGGAGAAGGAGAAGAAAAAGAAAGAAAAAGACAAAGAATATGAAAAAAATAGAAAAGAAAAAAGAAAACAAAGAACTAAGGGAAGAGAGAAAAGGAAGCAATGACTCCGCCTGGCAGAACGCTTCTTTTCTGTGAAGGAGACATAGTTATTTTCTAAACCACACTCCCAAGTAATCAAACTCTTCATGCTTGTCCCCTCTAGATGCATCACTATAAGCTCCCATACTGAATGCTGTTTTTGACAATCCCTTTATTTCTAAGAAACCATCCTTCGTCGTTAAGCAAGAGTAAGTTTTCATTCAAATACAGAAAATTACCACCACTTACTTTTGCCTCTTATTGTTATACTGCATCTCATTCCTGGAAGACTTCCCTCATCTACTTAAGAGAGTGCTTTGTGCTTTATAGAATGCAGTACTTCATCCAATGTAACACTTATTTGCCCATTTTATAATTGCCTAAATATTTTTTGTGTTCCTGATGTCTTTCGTCTTCTTAAACATTGAGATTTTATCCTTTTTAACCACGGTATCCCCAAGGGCTAGTTAAGTGCCAGAAACATGGTTGGTACTCAATAAAGATTTAGTAAATGAATGAGTACTTTGATATTTTTGACTTATGGGTCTAAGATCCTCTTGCAGGGTACTGGGCCAGGCCTGGCCAGGACATGAGTCTACAGCACTGGAAAGTGAGTATTAGTCCTAAGATAGGGTATACAGGCTGAGGAAGTCTAAAATGGAAAAAGCGAGAGGACTAAATTCAAAGCAAAGTCCTCAAAGAGAATGAAGTTTAAAAGTCAAGGAAATATGGTCAAAGGTCAAAAGAGGAGTCTTAAAAGGGAAGAAAATTATAATCTATGACTCTTAAATCGAGGACCTTGTGTTCACAGGGGTATTTGTCAGGATGCCTCAGAGGACAAGAAGCCATAAGACCAACATGGACCATCTTCCAACAGTGTCAAGTTTATTCAATGGTGAGTAATTTGAAATATTTTATTTCTATTAAACATTGGTAGAGTAAAACAAAAAAAAATTAAAGACTTTAAAAATAAAAATGAGATTTCAAAATAACTATGCTTTTAGTGAGCCACTTTGTTTCATACACACAAGCTCCTAGAGTTTTGTGCTTTTCTTCTGATGTTGGGGTACTGTAGTATAAATTTTTGAGATGCATATGTAGGATAAGAAACTGAGAAAACCAAATTTTCAAAAAAATTTTTTAACTGTAACATTTCTGTCTGTTATCAAGGAGCCCGAATATGGGCAGAGAAAATGTAAAAAATTTGTTAGTAGTTCATATGCATATAGTCACTTAAGTAAATAGCCATATAAAATACCATATTTTGACAAAAAGAACCATGATTATGTCATAAATATCACAAGTATCAGTGTTCTACTAAACCTAACTGTATCTGTATTATTTCCCTACTTGTTTGCCTCTTCTTAAGGTGAATACTTTGTCAAAATTGTGAACACTCATATTATTTTGGATTTCATGCACGGGCAAACCAATTTACATCCTATTACACTCCTTTGTCATAATGACATAATTCTGCTGAATTGGTAAAAGCCCTAATGCAGATTATTTTATTAATAGAAAATTAAAGGAAAAATTATTGGCATAAAACAGAGCCACAGTGGACACTCACTACAATCTACCCTTCAATTTTACCTAGCACATACACAAAGATATGCTTACATTCCAAAAATGCCCCTGCCAGTCACAATCTACATGCCATCAAAAACACCCACCTCCTCTCCAACAGAAAATTACATAAAATCATATCTACTAGACCTTCTCAGGTAGTTTCTGGAGATCAATGCTCAAGTCCAAGATTTCTGTGAGATGTACAACCTCCTTCAGTGTAACTGAGTGAGGCTTTAATGTCAAGTTCCAAAAAACTGCAATCTTCAGCTGGATGATGAATTTCACTGCTCTATCCATCAGGGTCCCAAGCAAAAGTAGAAAGTACAACTAAAAAGAAAAATCTTTGTTTCTATGTTTAAATTTTTATTTAAACCTTGAGCAAACAGCTGAGAACAACACTGATGCACTTTCTGCTCTTGTGAAACTTATATTCTGTGAGAGGAAGGGAGAATTCAAACTAACCTTTTAACTAATAGTAAAAATTAATCAAGAATTTAAGGAAGCTACAAAAGCTTATACTTGGAGGTCTGATTTGGTCAGGGAGGAGAAAATTCACTTTTCTATGTAGAGAGTAGATTTCAAGAAGGAAATTAAGTGTGGACGTAGAGAAATTCTGATTTATAACTCAAGAACCCAGGGTTTTGTACTAGCTGAGCTATTGTCCCTAGGCCAGCAGTTACTAAAGGAGGGAGGGTCCCATAAAGCCATTTGGCCTGAAATGAGCAGTGACCTTCAGCTGAGGGACACAGGAAGGGAGGCTTAGGATAAGTACCCTTATCCTAGCCTCCCACCTCATTTTTTTTTTTTTTTTTTGTGATGGAATCTTGTTCTGTCGCCCAGGCTGAAGTACAGTGGACCGATCTCAGCTCACTGCAAGCTCCACCTCCCGGGTTCACGCCATTCTCCTGCCTCAGCCTTCCAAGTAGCTGGGACTACAGGTGCCTGCCACCATGCCCGGCTAATTTTTTTTTTGTATTTTTAGTAGAGACGGGGTTTCACCATGTTGGCTAGGATGGTCTCGATCTCCTGACCTCGTGATCCACCTGCCTCGGCCTCCCAACGTGCTGGGATTACAGGCTTGAACCACCACTCCCGGCCCCACTTCCTTCTTATCTACTGCTGTGCCTCCCCATTGGCTTAACCCAACTGGAAGCCAGAGGAGGTAAGAATCCTTTAAGGTTGTTCATGCAGGTCAGCCTCCCAGGATAGCATTGTAGGTAGAGGAAGGTGGAGCATGGAAAAGGATTCAGAGAGGCAAATAAAGGCACATCACAGACAGAATTACCATAATAAAATATCTCATTTAGGGAAAAGAAAGAGGCTTGGGAATAATCATTTCTTAGGAGCAGGCAGTATAAATTGTTCTTGACTTGCTTCCTTGGAAATAGAGGAAGTGTCTTTGCTATTTTGTTTTGTTTTGTTGAGACAAGGTGGCACTCTACTGCCAAGGCTGAAGGGCAGTGGCACAACCTCAGGTCACTGCACCCTCAACCTCCTAGGATCAAGCGATCCTCCAGCCTCAGCCCCCAGGTAGCTAGGACTATAGGTGTGTGCCACCACACTCAGCTAATTTTTGTATTTTTTGTAGACGTGGGATTTTGCCATGTTCACCAGTCTGGTCTCAAAGCACTGGACTTAAGCTATCCACCCGCTTTGACCTCCCAAAGTGCTAGCATTACAGTCATGAGCCAACACACCTGGCTCAGAAATGTCCTTTAAAAGCCAATCAACACCTTGAGTTCTGCTCCTTGGAAAGAGTTCCCTGATATTGGAGAGATTCTTCTTAAGTAGCTGTATTACCTTTGCAAGTCCAAATCATTCTTTGTAGGTGGGGATACTTAGGCCTGAGGAATGCATTACAAGTTGAGTAATCTCTGTTCCTAGGGCTAGGCTTCCCTTTCCTGGAAAATTTAATTAATTTAAAACCTCTGCTTGCTTCAAGTCAATTTGAATTTGAAACTCTATTTGCTAATTACTAAAACAAAAAAATCTTGTGGAGTCATGCCCATTTAAACTTTTGGTTTGCTAAAGAAAAAGATAGGCCATCTCTGCATCATTCCTGGCAGCTCTGCTTTTCCCTGTAACTCTATTTAATGACCTTTGTTTAGACTCAGATGAGAAACAGTATCTGAAGTATTGAATGAGGATAATGGAGGTCTTCCTTCTAAAGTTTGCCCTTTAGGCTGAATTCCAGGGAAATGTGATTTATAATAGGATATAGTATTCCTTTAGTCCAACTAGACAGCAGCTGTCAGAGATGCTAAAAAAGTGTTCCCAACTCTTTGGCTTCTCCTAGATGTCCACATTTTGTTTGCGAAGATCTCACTGTTTCCTAACTGCTACAATGACTTTAAAGTGTGACAAATAATTTTTAAAAAAACTGTGTTATCTCCTAACTTTCATGGATTTCAAATCTTGTTCTAGAAATAAAATGCTTTGCTTTACAAATGTATATGCTTGTCCTGTTTTTCCATATCTACTTTCTGGTGGACCTGCTTAGATGGAAATTTGTATCTCTCTTGAAAGACAGAAACTAGCATCTCTTAAATCTCATTAAAAATATCTTAGGCCAGGAGTGGTGGCTCACCCCTGTAATCATAGTACTTTGGGAGGCTGAGGCGGGCAGATCACCAGAGGTCAGGAATTAGAGATCAGTCTGGCTAACATGTGAAACCCCATCTCTACTAAATACACAAAATTAGCTGGGCATGGTGGTGCACGCCTGTAATCCCAGTTACTCGGGAGGCTGAGGCAGACAAATCGCTTGAACCCAGGAGGTGGAGGTTGCAGTGAGCCAGAATCGAGCCACTGCACGCCAGCCTGGGAAACAGAGTGAGACTTGGTCTCAAAAAAAAAAAAAAAAAAATTAATTCCATTTCTAAAATTCTAAAGAAGTAACACACTTGAACACCCTAATACTTTGCTACTATGGTCACAAAGTTTTTGGCCCCAGTATGAGAAATTGTTAACTCGATATTTTTTGTATGGCTACCATATATCTCACACTCTCAGAGCTGCTGGAGAATAATTAATTGTACAGTCAAGGCCTCTGCTCATTGGAGCTTTTATTTAGCTGAGTGGATCAATAGTTTGAGAACTGAGAAACAAGAAATGATGGTTTATAGCTACTCTTCACAGCATGTCAAGGACAGTCACCCTCACAGTCAGAGATTAAAGGATCCTCACTTTCCCAGTCATCTCAACTTAGCTGCTTCCATATTTTAGATTCAGTAGCTTATAAATCTCTCAATTTCTATATTTGTCAGTACTCCTTGGTTGAAATTACGGCAGAGTTGCCTGGGTAAGGAGTTCAAATTTTTCTAAAATTTCAGATACTTATAACACAAACAAAATAGTTTTGCTTTTTAGCCTTCTTTCTCCTGGAACATTATAGTTGTTCCTCCATTATTGGGTCAATTAATTCTCAAAGTGACCTTTGCAACCTGAAATCAATTGGGATGGGCCCTGGGTATCTCAACATTCTCCAACCCTGGGCCAAGTTCCTGGCCCAAGAGTGGCCATCTTCAAGTAGTTGGAAATTATCACTGTCCCTTCTCCTACATTATCCCACTTGCTCCCACACGCACACACTTACTTACACGTGTTGAAAATTTTAATTTCGCCTTGATTTCAGTCCCTAATGTCATATCTGCTGGTATTCACTAGGTGCTTTCTTCATGCAAGTGAGATTGCAGGCAAATGACTCTGACAGGCCAGTGCTCCCAAGACAGATATTCAGATGAGTATTGTCACAGTGGTACTACTCTGAGGGTACAGGCTGTGGTAATGGTAATAGAAAGGGTAAGGGAAACTGATATAAAATATGTTTTTGAGAAAGAATCAAAAGAATAGGTTTGCAACCAACTGAAAGGTAGAAAATATCTTTCCACACGGGTGTTGCTGCTTTTTTAAACATGTGTTTAGTTTTCTCTTTATCAAGAGTAAGGGAGACCTCTTAACTCAGTTTGAGATACACCCAGGTTGAGAGCTAATTCTATGTTCAGCATTAGTGCATACTTTCCTATAGACAATGAACAAAGTGGAACTAGACCTCAGGAAAAGTGCAAAATATGAGCTTTTAATTATATTCATAGAGTTTAGAGTGGAAGAGGTGAAATTATGATTACATATGAAGAGCATGTGAAAAAAGGTAAGATGCAGATCTAGGATGGAACTTAAATTTCTGTAAACAGGGAAAATAAAAGAATACAATGGTTTCTATCTTTTGCTGCAAGTAAGAATCACTTGAGGCACTTCTAAAAATTCTAATTCCCAGATTATACCACATACCAATGAAACTGGTATGTCTAAGGCTGGGAGTCAGTGAATTGTGGGCATACCAATGAATTGGTACGTCTAAGGGTGGGAGCCAGGCATCAGTAATTCTTAAAGATCCCCAGATGATTTCAATGTGCGGCAATGAACTAATGGAAGACGACTGTGTATGAGTTGCTGATGTGGTTTAAAAAAAAAAAAAAAAAAACTAACGAAGTATGGTATGGAAGCCAGAAGAAAAGATTATAAAGGAGGACTTGGGACATTATCAAAGGCCTTTAAAATGTGCATTTTCTTTTATTCCACTTCTAAGAATTTAATAAAATTAATGTAAAACTTGCCTATAAGTATATTCATTCTAACATTGTTTTGAATAGTCCTACCCAAAATGTCCGAAAATGAAATAGAACTTCACTCCCTCATAAAAAATAACATGGATAAATTGATTTATGGTTATGGAAAAATCACCATGTGTTTTAAGAGAAAAGTAGATCATAAACCTGTTGAGAACAGTCTGATTTATTCATATAATTGCATGATATACAATATATACACATACTATATTTTTTAAAATCTAGAAGTATGTACACACAATAAAATGTTAACATTCCCTAGAGGTTGAGAGGATGTCTGATTTTGTTCATACTCTTCTTATTCATCTATATTTTTAAATTGCAATAAAGTAACACACATATAATTTTTAAAAGGAAAGAATGGTCAAATACTAGATTACCTCCCTGGATTATTTTATTGATATGCTAGATATTAAACCTTTGAAGGAAAGCAGCGAACCTCTTTCTTGTTGACCATTGTGTCCCCAATACCTGGCTCAAAAGTTGTTACGTGCTAAGCATTTGGTATCACTATTAGTGAATAAATGGATCAAATTCCTAATGGATTTTCTGCTTCCCGTCTTATTCTCATTCAGTACATTATCCCACCTCTTGCTAGCATGTTCATTTTGAAATGCCAGTTTCATCATGTCACTGTCTTGCTAAAAATCTTTCAATTACCACTTACCATTTCAGAATAAATTCTGGATTTTAGCATAATAGCTAATACCTTGTCTGCCTATCTCTTCAGCCACATCCCTGGTAATGATATACATTGTACTCTGATCTGTTTTCTGTTTTATCAGGATATCCACACAAATGTTCTTCCTTGATTCAGAAAATCCATTCTCTTTCTTGGTCAGACTGAACTATCCAGCTATCAGCACTTAACTCATCTTTAACCTTCTCTAGGAAGCTGTTCTCTTTTAGTCTAAATTAGGTGTCCTTCCTAATCTGAACTTTCCTTAGCCATATTATGTTTTATTGTATTATATATTATATTGCATTATATTATATTAGAGTTTTTAATACTGTTTTATTGCTTTTTATTATTAATAATTAATTTGTGCATGGTGACAATTTCAGAAAATATAGAAAAGAAGTCTGAAGAGAATAGCGTTAGCCAATCTGCCAATATCCCAAAATATTTCTTTTGTGCCCACAAATGTACGTGTTTCAGTGCACATCCTCCTCCCTATGTGCATTTGTGCACCCTCTGCCCCCAATGTATTTCCCATAATGAAGGCAGAGTGACTTCTTAAAACTATAGACTAATCATGCCATTCCCCTCCTTAAAGTTATTTTAAAATTCCTTATTGGCTTGAGAAAAAGATCTAATATCCTTATTATAATCTGTAAGGTCAGGAAAGATCCGGTTCCTATCTACCTTTCCACACTTACCGCATATCACCTCCATACCACTCCCTCCACACTACTATGTTGAAGTTCCCACTTCTATGCATGCCAAGCTTTTTACTACTACAAAGGGAACATTCTCTGTGTTCTCCATTATACTGCATTGTCAGTTTTTAATTATACATTTGAAAAACTTTGCTGTCTTTATATATCTATATGTCTATATATATGTGTATGTGTATGTCTATATATATATATATGTCTATATATATATATCTTTAATAGGCATTTTGCCCAAAGTATAATATACTTAAAGTCTTAAACCAGTCAATCAAATGATAGAAGTTTTCACTTTTCATTATTTCAAGAAAATAAAAAAAGGAACTAAACAAAATGCCTACTTGGATGTAGGCAGTAGCTATGAGAATAGGTACAATGATACAAACACTACTTAATAAAAACTCAAAAACATGCACAAATAGAGTTAATATTTGATTTGCTGTGGATATGTAAGAACTGAAGGACACTTATGATTGCACAAAATGTAAAAGCAAATCAACAGAGCTAAACACAGTTAAACTCACTATGCCAAGTACCTTCAGTTTTTATATATATATATATATATTTCAATAAGTCCACTCTACTAATAACTTAAGAAATAATATTTTTAAAAGAAGGCTGGGTGTGGTGGCTCACACCTAATCCCAGCACTTTGGGACGCCAAGAATCACCTGAGGTCAGGAGTTCGAGACCAGCCTGGCCAACATGGTGAAACCTCATCTCTACTAAAAAAAAAAAAAAACATTAGCCAGGCATGGTGGTGCATGCCTGTAGTCCCAGCTACTTGAGAGCCTGAGACAGGAGAATCGCTTGAACCCAGGAGGTGGAGGTTGTAGTGAGCCGAGATCATGCTGTTGCACTCCAGCCTGGACAAGAGTGAAACTCCATCTCAAAACAAAAAGCAAAAAAACCTTTGCCTCTCAGCACTGTTATTTTGCCTGAAGAAAATAATATTTCCTCTAAATCTGAATATTTAGATAATAATGAAAATTAAAAGAGAAAATATTATCATAAATAAATAACATAAAATCTAAATAAGGCCGGGCATGGTAGCTCATGCCTGTAATCTCAGCACTTTGGGACTGCCCAGGCAGGCAGATCATGAGGTCAAGAGATCGGGACCATCCTGGCCAACGTGGTGAAACCCCGTCTCTACTAAAAATACAAAAATTAGCAGGGCATGGTGGCACGTGCCTGTAATCCCAGCTACTTGGGAGGCTGAGGTAGGATAATCACTTGAACCAGGGAGGTGGAGGTTGCAGTGAGTTGAGATCATGCTGCTGCACTCCAGTCTGGGGGACAAGAGTGAAGCTCCATCTCAAAAATAAATAAATAAATAAATCTAAATGAATGATCCACCCATCTCTGTTCCATAATCAAGACCAATAAGGTTAAAAGTCAATTGTTTTAATACTATCTCTCAACTACACCCCCTAAGTTTACCTTTATTTTTTCTCCATCATCATTTAATGAAGGATTATATTTTCAAACTGTGTTAAAGATACCTGTGATATATGCATGCTTATCTTGAGTGTATGTGTATGTTTTGGATGAAAATGGACAGGGAAGGAAAAAAATGAAGACTGAGGTAAGTTTGTAAGGAGTACATGTAAATAGGAGAGGAAAATCTAGTTAATTTTTTGTTTGCTTTTTCGGATAATTTTATGTACCATATGACTAAGTACAAAACACACATATTAGTGAAAGAAAGATAGAAGGCAGACTTCTAATTTTAAAATGTTGAATATTTAATATAATCCCTCCTCTTACACTAAATTCATAAAAATTAAGGAAAATTTATTGTTTAAATAAATAAAAACATCTATGGTGAAAACTACAGAAATAATAATTAGTCTTTGAAAAATATGAGCAGAAAGAAAGAGGACACAGCCAATGATTCCCTCAGGAAAGTTCTAACCCAGGAGGTGAGACCAACAAGACAAATGCTCCATGCCTGGAAGGAATGAAATCCAGGAGCAGGAGGGGTACCCAAGATCCATTGGCAGGATGATTAGTTGGAGCCCCACAAAGGGAGAACCCAGACATGTCAGTCCCTGAGTACCTCTCTCCTCTCCCTCCTATAAGACCCTCCTATAAGACAAATAGCATTATCTATCTCCACAAAGGAAAGATGAATACAGCACTTATTGCAGAAAAATAGGGCAGTGTATTAGAGAGCTGGTGATACCGAAAGGAATGAGATGCACTCATACAGAGAGACCAGTCACCAAGTTACTCCACCACTCATAACACTCTTCAATAGATTTAGGCAGAATGTAGGGAAAAACTATTTCAGGAGGTAATAGCCTAAAATTTTCCAGAACTTCATAAAGACACGAAACTACACAGTGAGTCAGTGAATGCCATGCAAAATTAAAACCACAGGTACAAGATGGTGAAATCTTAGAGTAACAAGTATAAAAAGGAAATTTCTGACACTACTAGAGAGAAAAGAAAGATTCCTTATAGGAAAATAGAACAAGATTGATATCAGACTTTTCATCAGCATACTACTTACAATTAAACACGTGAGTAAAATATTGAGTTGGAAATATATATATATATATATATTTGAACCTAGAATTCTGTCCCTAGTCAAATTAGCAACTAAACAAAGCCACTTTCAGAGATAACAATAACTGAGAATTTAATGGTCTTGTTTCCCAGTTCTGTATGAGTTTAGTTTAATATTAAATATTTAATTATACTTTAGCCATATTTCTGATATAATATATGGCTGATCTTACTCCTGGGTCTTCTGTCAATGGCCTACTATGTATGAATATATTCATTATTTTCTCTGTTAGTAAAGAGATTCTTTCAAAGCTTCACTCAGTTGAAAGGTTAATATGCTTATTTTAGACCTACGTTCTTTGCCTCTTCTGTACCCTACAAAGAATAATCTCCTAGATTTTAGATTTACTTGAAGCCTCATGTCTCTGCCCTAATGCCCATCTCAAAACTCCATCTTTCCAAACAACACTGCAAGTCTGACAGTCTGACTGTGACTGAGTCATGGCCTCTCCCAATGTGGCTCATTCAAACACTACTTAAACCTTGGTTAAGGCAGTTTAAATTTTTAGTAGCATACAAGATTATATGTTCTTTTAGAATTTCAGGCTACAATGTGCCAATAAAAAATCATAAAGAATAAAAGAGTCATCTTAACACACAATTTACTAGCTGTGTGACGTAAGGCATGTTTTACTAAACATGCCTAAGCCTATTTTTATTACATAGGAAGAATACCCTTTTTTCCCCAGGGTTATTGTGCAAAACAAATGACATAACATATATATAAGAGGCCAAACAATGCTGTCAATAAATATGAATGTTCTCTTCTTCCTCCTTCTTAATGACAGGGCAAGTTCTGCAGGTAGAGAAAAATGAATTCATTTTATCTTAAAAAAAATTGAGAAATAAAAATAAAAATGCATGTTTCCAGTGCATGAATAAAGTTAAAAATGAGTTGACTGTATAAGGTGATATTTTAATTTACCCATGTTGCCATCTGTGACTATTTAAAATCAAATTACCTAATATTTCTTAAGTATATAAAATATTTAGACCCTCTCAATGCAATCATATCATACAATTATACAATATATTTGTGTAACTAAAGTATATAACCAGAAAACTTATTTGTTAATTTATAGTGAGAAACCTTGTCAATCTGGTCAAGTGGACCATATTTTTCAGGTTGACCAGCAAACTTTTTCTTAATGGGAAAATCAAGTTATCAGAATATTTCTTAGCATAAATTCAGCACCATAGACATTAGTTATGTAATTCCAAGGTACCTGATACATCTTCCTGCGCAACGGATATCTACATGCTAGGTTACTCAAAAACAAGGTAGTCTGATCTCTCACCTCTTCTTCAGCATAGTGTTCATTTCTTACGGCCGGTGTTAGACTTCAAGACTCTACTTGTGTCAGCTTTGTGGCTGGCCAGTCAGCCTTCTTGCTGAATTGTTCTTCAAATTTGTTTTGTCTTCCAACAGAGTTACTGTTTCATTGTATTGCTCTGAGAGTCACCTCTAAGATGACTTTGGATATGGGCTTATTTAACAGGTTAGCCCTCAGAAGTTAGTTGTTTTCTTTTAATCAAATGGATTATCTAGTGCAGGATGAACTTTAAATATTGAAGCAGGAGAAGTTTCCATTGAGAAGATGGCATGTGGTTTTCCTACATTCTGATGTGGAAATTGAGTGAGCCCGTAACTTTACTCTTGTACTCAAGTAGTTTTCCATTATTCCTGAAGACACTCCTGAATGTCAGGAAATAGTCCCACCAGAGCCCTGACCTTAACGTAAATTTGATTTATTAGTCAGGCTGAACCTCCACAGAGTTAGAGATAGTTTATCTTAAATCTGAATTCAGCCTACTTGCTACTGAAAATTACTATTTTGTTCTTGGAAGCAGTGTTTATAATTTTTGTTCAACCATTTTCTTCCAGGAGGATAGGAGATGAGATTATGCCATACATATAGTAGCAACTTTTCTTTACCTCATCCTGAAGACAAGATTGCACTGGATTTGATGCAGTGGCATATGGACTGTAATGTAACATTCTTCTTCCACATAAAATGCTATTTGAGACTAAATGGGCAAACCACAGTGACGTCTTTGAGAAGTCTGTGGAGCCCAGCACCAATATTGGGGAGGATGTGGGTTTTTCTCCTGATATAAATGGGATTTTCATTCACATGCACTCTGTAAATGTGCGTGTGCATGTGTCTGTGAGTATGTCTGTCTGCGTTGGCTCATGCCAAGTGGAGGCCTGCCGGTTGCTATGCAGGGACTCTAAAACATAGCTGGACTATGGGTTCTAGGAGTAGCAAGTAGCTACTTCTGGTAGCAGTTGTTAGTCAATGGTCATAGATAAGCGTTTCGTAGTTCCATTGAGGCCCACAGAAATATTTGGTTTGGCCACAGCAGTTTCTTTAAAAAAAAAAAAAATAGAATTAGTTATCAGTATTGAAAAATAAGAATATTTCACTTAAAAAATACAAATTGCAGAGTTCTTTTGCAAAATCATAACTGGAAAAATTAAGCCCTCGTTTCCATATATCAACAATCAGTTGGCTTTGTATAGCAGCTTCTTCCTTTAAATGCATCATGTGGTCGTCAGTTCACTCATACTGACTGTTATTTCTTAACATTAAAGCCAAACGCCATGGCCACATTTCTTAAACTATACAGCCTTCACGCTTCCATTACCAGCCAGGCTTCTAGTGACATTTGAGTTTGCAAACCCTATGACTCCCAAGCCTGGCCAAGGTCCTAGCTAGGCCTCAAATGTATTATGAAGAATTACAAGAACAGTTTCCCCTCCTGTGAGCTGGAAAAGCAATGCCAGTTACAATTAGAGGCAGAGTATCAGTATGTTAAACATCAGCAGCAATGAAGGTAACATCCTGTCAGTCAGCAGGATGGGAAGGCTGCAAGGAAGGACCCAGCTGCAGCAAGGCTCCTGAACAAAAGCCAAGCAGTACCCTGGGAAACACTCCAAACAATGTGGTAGAAAAATACAACCTAGGCCGGGCGCAGTGGCTCAGGCCTGTAATCCCAGCACTCTGGGAGGCCAAGGTGGGCGGATCACGAGGTCAGGAGATTAAGACCATCCTGGCTAACACAGTGAAACCCTGTCTCTACTAAAAAATACAAAAAATTAGCCAGGCGTAGTGGCAGGCGCCTGTAGTCCCAGCTACTCAGGAGGCTGAGGCAGGAGAATGGCGTGAACCTGGGAGGTGGAGCTTGCAGTGAGCCAAGATCGTGCCACTGCACTCCAGCCTGGGCGACACAGCGAGACTCCGTCTCAAAAAAAAGAAAAAAAAAAGAAAAAGAAAAATAAATACATGCTAACATCTGGTAAGCAAATAGGGTCTTTTTTCATAATTATATAGATATAAAAATGATGCATAACCTCATTATGTAGTGACAGGTATGGGATATGATGAGGTTTCTCTTCAAATAATCTGATCAATCTCTTATTCTTTAATTCATAATACCTCCCCCTTTTTTCCTCCTGTTTCTCCTTTTTTCCTTTGTTAAATGCCCAGGCACGCCACAGTACCAGACATTATCAGTACCACCTCTCATTCCTTTCCTTATTTAAAAAAAAAGGACTAACTTTCTAGTTCATTACAGACAACCCTGGCCCTTCCCTTCTCCACTTCCTTTTTTTTTTTTTTGAGAAGGAGTCTCGCTCTGTCACCCACGCTGGAGTGCAGCAGGGGGCAATCTTGACTCACTGCAAGCTCTGCCTCCTGGGTTCATGCCATTCTCCTGCCTCAGCCTCCCCAGTAACTGGGACTACAGGCACCTGCCACCATGACCAGCTAATTTTTTTGTATTTTTTAGTAGAGACGGGGTTTCACTGTGTAGGCCAGGATGGTCTCGATCTCCTGACCTCATGATCTACCTGCCTCGGCCTCCCAAAGTGCTGGGATTACAGGCGTGACTCACTGTGCCCAGCCTTCCTCTCCACTTTCTTCTACTTGCCCACCCTGTCTAAAACAAAATCAAATGCTTAGCCAACCGGGATTGATTTAGATTGTACCACCCGACCCTGGCCAATAAAAAAAGGGTAGGGGGCAGGACTTTGCGTCAGAAGTAAAGATTCTTGTGTCCCTTTGTCCAGGTGTGCTCTCATGGCAACTGGTTAAGGAGGCACCCCTCTGCGCAGAGGTAAAGTTGCTTTGCTAAGAATCCTTTTTTCGAGTGTTCAATTTCCTTAGGATTTTAAGCGTTAATCCTAACACAGGCCAATGGGGCTGGTGACATACGTGTTGCACAAGTTCTGAAAGGATCATCTCATGGTCATTCGTGTGCGTCTATCCACAACCACTTTCTCACTTGTTTTCCCTCAACGTTACCCTGCATATGAAGTTTGGCTTAGAGCAAAAATCAAACAATTTACCTGTGGAAGTAGTAAATAGGGAAAAAATAAAAATAAAAATAATGGTGGTTTTTTATTTTTTGTTTTTTTTTTTTTTGAGACAGAGTCTGTCTCTGTTGCCCAGGCTGTTGTGCAGTGGTGCGAGTTCGGCTCAGTGCAACCTCCACTTCCCAGGTTCAAGTGATTCTTGTGCTCAGCCTCCCTAGTAGCTGGGATTACAGGCATGCACCATCATGCCCGGCTAATTGTTGTATTCTCAGTAGAGACTGGATTTCACCATGTTGCCCAGGCTGATCTCAAACTCCTGGCCTCAAGGCGTCTGCCCACCTCAACCTCCAAAGTGCTGGGACTACAGGTATGAGCCACTGCACCTGGCCTATGGTGTGGTTGTTTGATTACTTGTTTGTTTGTTTGTTTGTTTGTTTGTTTGTTTTGAGACAGAGTCTCACTCTGTCACCCAGGGTGGAGTGCAGTGATGCAATCTTGGCTCACTACAGCCTCCACCTCCTAGGTTCAAGTGATTCTCCTGCCTCAGCCTCCCAAGTAGCTGGAATTACAGGCACCTGCCACCATGCCTGGCTAGCATTTTTGTATTTTTAGTAGAGTTGGGGTTTCACCATGTTGGCCAGGCTGGTCTCAAACTCCTGACTTCAGGTGATCCACCCGCCTCAGACTCCCAAAGTGCTGGGATTATAGGCGTGAGTCACCACACCTGGCCGGTGGTGTGTTTTTTAAAGGTTATAAAGTATCCCTGATTGAAATGTGGGTTACACTTTTTCACAAAGACAACATCTTTAACCTTACTTTCTTTTGTTATCATCCATATGAATATTTTGAAACTCTATTGAATAGAATCATACAGAATGAAATTCTGTATATTGCATAATCGACAATATATAAGTCATTTATGCTACTGTATTTACATTTGAAAGGATCTGCTGCACCATAGCTCGAGACTGGGAATTTTCACAAAAGTTGAAATACTGTGATTGGATATAATATGGAAGTGAGGTGAGTATCTTTGGTTTGAAAGGAATTTCATTAACACAAGTGGCTGAGCCCCAGCTGTACATCATTATCTACCGAGGTGGGGTGTTTCAGTTTTTCTAGAGAGTCATTTCTGAACCCAAGCTATGTAATGTCATGGAGACAACAAAGTCTGCCATAGAACTAGGGAAAGATATCAAGGTTTCCTTGTTGGGTTATTTTGAAAATACCCATATATTTATGTGACTGATTTTTAATTCATTTTATAATTTTGAACTATGCCTATAAATAATGTCTACCGATTATGTCAGGCCTCTGAGCCCAAACCAAGCCATCACATCCCCTGTGTCTTGCACGTATACTCCGAGATGGCCTGAAGTAACCGAAGAATCACAAAAGAAATGCAAATGCCCTGCCTCGCCTTAACCGATGACATTCCACCACAAAAGAAGTGAAAATGGCCGGTCCTTGCCTTAAGTGATGATATTATCTTGTGATATTCGTTTTCCTGGCTCATCCTGGCTCAAAAATCTCCCCCACTGAGCACCTTGTGACTCCCACTCCTGCCTGCCAGAGAACAACCCCCCTTTGTAATTTTCGTTTACTTACCCAAATCCTATAAAACGGCCCCACCCTTATCTCCCTTCGCTAACTGTTTTCGGACTCAGCCCACCTGTACCCAGGTGAAATAAACAGCCATGTTGCTAACACAAAGCCTGTTTGGTGGTCTCTTCAGATGGACGCGCATGACAGATTATAAATTTGGCATACTCAGCCAGACATGGTGACTCATGCCTGTAATCCCAGCACTTTGGGAGGCTGAGGTGGGTGGATCATCTAAGGTCAGGATCACCTGAAGTCCTGTACCCGAGCAGGTGTTGATGGCATGTGCCCATAATCCCAGCTACTCAGAAGGCTGAGGCAGGAGGATCTGGGTTCACTACAACCTCCACCATGCTTGAGCTCAGGAGGTGGTAGTTACAGTAAGCCCAGATTGCGCCACTGCACTACAGCCTGAGGGACAGAGAGAGACTCCATCTCAAAAAAAAAAGAAAAAAATATGTCCTACATAATATGTTGCAAATGAAAGAAAAGCAAGTGAAGTGAATGAGAAGAAACAAGAGTCTGTATAGGTACGTACCAAGACTTTAATTAGCTGGAGAGTAGGGCATGTACATGTTCAACTTTACAAAATACTACCAAATTCCTGCAATGTATGAGAGTTCCTGTGTTCCTCCGTGGTTATTTCTCTCATTATATCTCAAGTGCCTAGCATAATGCTTAATACACGTACAGCATAATGATATTTGATAGATGAATGAAGGAACAACAGTCAGGGTTTATTTACCATAGGGACTGTCCAAAATACAAGTCCAGCATCAACTCCTACTAGAGGCATATAGGGGCAGACCCAGGATTATGCAAGGGTGTGCTCAGAGATGCAAAGTAGAGCACACTACAAGGAAGGAATAGTGACAAGGAAACAGTCAAACTCCAGGTGAGAAAAGTGTGACAGTGTTATGCCCAGACCGCTTATTCCCCAGAGAAGACCACCAGAGTCCGGAGTCAAAGCCAAGCGGCAAGGATCTTTATTACAGGTTCGAACCTGGAACTTCCTCACTAGTCATGAGACGAGCGGGAAAGTTCCTTAACTGGGCTCCAGACAGCATTTTTATAGTCAGGGGTAAACAGGTACAGAGTCATAGGGGATTTTGTACACATCAGACTTAGGATTGGCTGACATTTG
>NC_045436.1:120769165-120978504 GCF_002776525.5 Piliocolobus tephrosceles
TCCAACGGGAGTCCCAGGGATCCCAGATAACCCATGTGTAGCCTGTGACAGTTTTAAAGAAATTATGGGAATTCCACACTTGGCTTGAGAGGGTTTCTGAGGCCGTGAGAGTCTTGACAGTGTGGATTTTGCATGAGCTATAGGGGCAACCGACGTTTTGTTCAACCCATGTGTTTTTACAATAGGGGACTTGTTGGTCAAAGAGAAAGCAAATAGCTGGGGTGACCTTCCCTGGTTCTGCCTGAAAATCAGTAAAGTTTACATAGATAGGAGAGCTACAACCTCGGGGGGCGGCAATCAGCTGTGGCCAGAAGATGGCCTTGTCCCTGTGTCTGAGCATAGTTGGTCCAATTTTCTGTTAGATAGAAACGCCAAGCGAACGGGGAGGAGACTCTTCCTGATGGAGTCTCCCAGAGTAAGGTTAGATGTACAAAGCATAAAAATGCAGGTAAACTAAACATGGTTACAGGGGTTGTGGCGCAGGGTTAGTTTTAGGGGATTATTCTTAGCTTTGTCCACAGTCCACGTGGTTGGTGCCTCCGTCACTGTCGTGATTGGTCCGAGAAGATCGGAGGTCGGGTCCACTGGTTTGACGTGGGTGTGGTGGATCCACGACGCGATGCCTTCCACTTCTAGGGCGGTGGGTGTAGTTAGGAGTACCTGGAGTGGTCCTTTCCACCTGGGTTCTAAGGTCTCTTGTCTGTGTCGCTTAACCAGGACCCAGTCTCCTGGCTGGTACGGATGGGGTGTCGGAGGGGGGGCCGGTCTCATATAGTTCCTTCAGCTTGGGCCAGATTTCCTGATGAATTTTCTGTAAAGCTTGTAGGGAGAATAAGAGTTCAGAGACATTTTCTGTTTCAGATTTGAGCAGATCACCTTTCAGGCTGGGAACCAGGGGTGGAGGTCTGCCATACATGATTTCATAAGGGGTAAGGCCTAGTCTGTAAGGGGTGTTACGGGCCGGGAACAGAGTGTAGGGGAGAAGGACCACCCAATTAGCGCCAGTCTCCATAGTCAATTTAGTTAAGGTCTCCTTTAAGGTCCGATTCATTCTTTCTATCTGTCCTGAGCTTTGGGGCCTGTAAGCACAATGTAATTTCCAATCTGCCCCAAGAATGGAGGCTAAGTCCTGACTTACCTTGGCAATGAAAGCCGATCCATTATCTGACCCTATCTGGACGGGGAATCCATACCTGGGGAGAATTTCTTTTAAATTTTCTTCGTTACCACCTGAGTGGTTTCTCTCTTGGTTGGGAACACTTCAGTCCATCCTGAAAAAGTATCTACAAAAACAAGTAAGTACCGATACCCATATTTCCCCGGCTTTATCTCAGTAAAATCTACTTCGCAGTAGATACCGGGCCTGGTTCCCCTGAGCCTTGTTCCTGTTGTAGCCTGTGATTGAGGGTAGGCGTTATTCAGCTGGCAGACTTTGCAATTGGTCACGATGTTGCTGGCCATCTCGGCTATATGTCTAATCTTGAGCTTGGAGCGTCTGATCAAGTTTATCATCCGCCGGGCACCCAGGTGGGTGGTTCGGTGGATGTGTTCTAACACTTGTTGTCCTAATTTTTTCTGGTAGGATGGTTTGGTCATTAGTATCAGTCCACCACCCATTCTGGATCTGTTTTAGGGGAAGTTTGTTGATCCACTGGAGATCTTCTTCTGAATAATTAGGGAGATATGGCAGGTCCCGGGGGCCCGGATCAGGGAGCTGGAGTGCAAGGAGTTGACTGGGAGCCTTTGCCACACTCTTTGCAGTTTGGTCTGCTAGAAAGTTGCCTTGAGCAATCGGAGTGGTCGGTTTCTGATGCCCTGGGCAATGTACAATAGCCAATTTCTTTGGTTTCCACAAAGCAGTTAATAGAGCTAGGATCTCTTGTTTGTTTTTTATTTCTTTTCCTTCAGCTGTTAATAGTCCCCTCTCTCTGGAGATGGCCCCATGTATGTGTGCGGTGGTGAAAGCATAGCGGCTATCCGTGTATACTGATAGTTTTTTCTCTGCCCCTAGGGTGAGGGCCTGGGTGAGTGCTATCAGTTCGGCTCTTTGGGCCGATGTCCCTGGAGGCAAGGGTTCCGCCCAGATTACCTCGGTCTCTGGGGTTACAGCTGCTCCTGCATACTGCTGGCCTTGGTGGACGAAGCTGCTGCCATCAATGAACCAGATGAGTTCTGCGTCGGGGAGCGGACGATCTTGCAGGTCCTCCCGCACCCCATGCACCTGAGCCAGTATCTCAGTGCACTCATGGAATGGGGCGTTCAAGTCTGGATTTGGCAGCAGTGAAGCAGGATTTAAAGATGTTGGGGGCAGAAAAGTTATTCTGAGGGGGTTTAACAGCAGTCCTTGATAGTGGGTGAGCCGGGCGTTACTTATCCATCGGTCCCGCAGCTGCCGGAGGATGCCTTCAATGGCATGCGGGGTTGTAACGTGCAACTCTTGCCCCATGGTAAGTTTGTCAGCGTCTTGAACCATTAGGGCGGTTGCCGCGATTATCCAGAGACAGGGTGGCCAGCCAGTGGCCACCGGATCCAACTTCTTTGACAGGTAGGCGACTGGTCTCTGCCAGGGGCCTAGATACTGAGTTAACACAGCTTTTGCAATGCCCTTACTTTCATCTACATATAGGTGGAAGGGCTTGGAAACATCGGGGAGTCCTAGCGCGGGGGCTGATAACAGAGCAGTTTTTATCTGCTGGAAGGCCAGCTCAGCCTCATCCGTCCAATGGAAGGGCTGCTGTTCTTTTGTTGCCTGGCATAGGGGCTTGGCTAACTCTGCAAACCCGGGTATCCATAACCTACAGAACCCCGCCAACCCCAAGAATTCTCTTCTTGTCATGCCGATTGGGGTCTAGGGATGCATAGGACTGTCTCTTTCCAGGCTCTGGTTAACCAGCTTTGCCCCCCTTTTAATAGGTACCCCAGATAGGTTACCTCCGACTTGCAGATCTGAGCCTTTGTTGCTGAGGCTCGGTAGCCTAGCTCCCCCAGAGTCTTCAAGAGGTCCTCAGTCCCTTGAACACAAGTTTCCGGGGACCTGGCCGCTATTAAGAGATCATCAACATACTGCAAAAGAGTTATTTCAGGGTGTTGCCGCCAATACTCACCCAGATCTTCAGGAAGGGCTTCATCGAACAGGGTTGGCGAGTTCTTGAACCCTTGTGGCAGCCTGGTCCATGTCAGCTGACCGTTGATGCGCCCTCTCAGGATCCGTCCATTCAAATGCAAAGAGTTCTTGACTTTTGGGGGCCAGAGGTAGGCTGAAGAAAGCATCTTTTAAATCAAGGACGGTGTACCACTGTTTTTCTGGATGCAAGGCGCTCAGGAGGGTGTATGGATTAGGCACAGTGGGGTGTATATCCATGACCCTTTTGTTAACTTCTCTTAGATCCTGCACTGGCCTATAATCCGTGCTGTTGGGTTTATGGACAGGTAACAGCGGAGTATTCCAGGACTAGTGGCAAGCCTATAGGACCCCCTGGTCTAAGAGCCGGCGGATATGGGGAGTAATTCCTTTTTTGGCCTCTAGGGGCATGGAATATTGCCGTACCTGGACCGGGTCTATTCCTGGTTTAATTTCTACAAATATAGCTGGCCGATGTTTTGCTAATCCTAAGCCCCCAGTTTCTGCCCATGCTTCAGGGAAACGCTGAAGCCAAGAGTCAATTCCCTGATCAGGAGACTTCTGCTCCTGATGGAGTCTGTATTCATCTTCTAAGGTGACAGTCAGGATGGATATCGGTCAGTTCTGGGAATCAGTCACCTGGGGCCCCCCTGGCTCAAAGTGGATTTGGGCCCCCATTTTTGTTAACAAGTCTCTTCCTAATAGAGGGCAAGGGCTCTCTGGGATGACTAAGAAGGAGTGGGATATTTTTCCTGTTCCTAAGTCCACAGTCCTCTGAGTTGTCCAGGGGTATTTTTTGATGCCTGTGGCTCCGTGCACCCAAGATGTATTCTTAGACATTTTTCCGATCGGTCTGGTTAGGACTGAGCGTCCCGCCCCAGTATCGACCAGGAAGTGAACTGGGGACTCCTCCACTTGCAAAGTTACCCTGGGTTCAGGGAGGGGCTCCGAACCCCGTCCTCCCTAATCAGAGTCCTGGGTAACGAGGATGGAGGTTGAGTTGGCTGGTTTCCTTCTCTTTGGGCAGTCTCTAATCCAGTGACTGCGCTCCTTACCAATAAGCACGTTGATCTTTTTCTAATCTTTGTTTGGAGCCTTGCGTGGCTTGCTTCCTGCCTTGGGCGTTCCCTGCCTGGGGGAAGGCAGCTACTAAAACTTTGGTCATTTCTTTAGTTGCCCTAAATTGCTTTTCTTCTGGAGTATCTCTATTATTATAAACTCGCTGGGCTATCTGAAGGAGGTCCTGAATCTGCTTTCCCTCTAAACTTTCTAATTTCTGGAGTTTCCTTTTAATATCTGGTGCTGCCTGGTTTACAAAGGACATTACTACAGCTGCCTGATTTTCTGGTGCTTCTGCGTTCATAGGGGTAAACTGCCTGAAAGCCTCCATTAGTCTTTCTAAATAAACAGCAGGGCTTTCTGTCTTACTTTGTAGCACAGAATATACTTTAGCTAAATTGGTGGGCTTGCGAGCTGCTGCCCGGAAACCTGCCATTAGAGTCTGGTGATAATGAGCAGTTGTCCCCTACCTTCTGCCATATTATAATCCCATCTGGGTCGGGTCAAGGGAAAAGCCGCATTGGTGAGATCAGGATTTGCAGTAGGCTGGCCGTCATCTCCTGGAACCAGCTTTCTGGCCTCAACCTGGATTCTTTCCTGCTCCTCCGTGGTAAACAGGATTTGGAGGAGTTGTTGGCAGTCGTCCCAAGTCGGCTGGTGAGTAAACATGACACTGTCTAACAATGAGGTTAGATCTTTAGGATTGTCTGAGAACCGAGCATTTTGGGAATTCCAATTGTACAAATCGCTAGTGGAGAAGGACCAATACATGAGGCGAGAAAACCCAGTTTCATCGAGTGAGCCTATTTCTCTAAGGGGTAGGGCTACAGTAGAATCAGGGGGTCGGGAAGCCTGTTCACGTTGTGCACGGCCTCGTGTTCAGCCGGCCGGTCCCCCCAGGTCATTTTCATTTTCGGCTGCTTCCACCTCCCGGTCTCCGTGCTGCATTGCAGAGGCACCCGGAGGAACTGGAGCCTGTGGGATGGGATGTGGGTATGGTGGCGGAAGTGTGGGTTCCAACGGCAGGGGGTCCTGGCTATCAGGCAACACAGGGGTCGGAGGAGCAGAGGGGGTCTTTTGTTTTGTAGGTCGTGTTACTAGGACCTTGCAGGGCTCAGGGATAAACGGGGCTAACCAGGGCAGTGGGTTTTCTACAAGATCCTGCCACACTAGAATGTAAGGAATCTGATCAGGATGTCCTGACCGCCCCGGCAGGAAAATCTTAGTTTTTACCTTAGTAATTATAGAGAGACAGAAAGTTCCTTCGGAGGGCCATCCTACGCAGAAGGTGGGCCACTCTGAGCGGCAGCAGGTAACTAGCTTTCCTTTTTTGAGTTCTACACTTAGGTCATGTCCCCGAGCCTTAACATCTTTGAAGTTATTAACAAAGAGGGAGAGCGGCGCGCTCTGGGTGCTGCCCATTCTCAGGCTGTTCCTACAGGGAGAAGGGGGGAACAAAAATAAGTGTTCAGTGGAGGTAAATATCAGGCAAGTCCTGGGAAGGAAGAAGAGGTTTAGACTTAACACTTAACAATGACAGACAAACAATGATGAACAGCAAACATTCGCAAGTGCATGTCAGACTTAATTTCCGACCAGAGTCAGATGGGACAACCACATGTGGAGGCCCCCAGATGGGCACCGGGGGACATCTCCCGCCAGTCCCTGGTGGCTGTCTTTTAGCGCGTCCGCCAAGACTGTGCCACCTGCAATACAGACTACAGATCTCGCGAGATTTTCAGGGAAATAGAGACAGAGCCAGCTTACTTACAGATCAGGATCCGTTGACTTGGGGTCTGGTGGGCTTGGGGGAAATCCCGGACGAGCCCCCAGATGTTATGCCCAGATCGCTTATTCCCCAGAGAAGACCACCAGAGTCCGGAGTCAAAGCCAAGCGGCAAGGATCTTTATTACAGGTTCGAACCTGGAACTTCCTCACTAGTCATGAGACAAGCGGGAAAGTTCTTTAACTGGGCTCCAGACAGCATTTTTATAGTCAGGGGTAAACAGCTACAGAATCATAGGGGATTTTGTACACATCAGACTTAGGATTGGCTGACATTTGAACAAGGTGATTTGGCTGATTATGATTGGTTCCCACCATTTCTGGTATTTCGGTTACATTTTGAAACACTGATGACGTTTACCAGGGGCTTGCAGGGTAGGGGTAGGGTAGGGGTATTTTGGTTACATTTTGAAACATTGATGACGTTTATCAGGGGCTTGCAGGGCAGGGGTAGGGTAGGGGTAGGGCTTGTTTTCCCGGTCTGCTCACCCGGTCTGTTCTGCTTTCTAGATTCCTGGAATTGTTTGCCTAAGTTAGTTCGGGAGTTGTTTTGCAGCCCTGGTCCCTGCTGTCCTGGTCCCTTTCAGTAGCTTGGCATTCACAACCCCAGCAATGCTTAGGACTATGTATTCCAAAGAAGTAGCCACAGAGTGTAGAGAAGTCTATACACAACATGGTACATTATGATGATGGAACAATGGAAACGATAACATTGTCCTTACTCTTTCATCTTCATCCAATGTTTCCTAATGTAAAGATATAACAATGCTGTTCTTTTGTGATGCTGTAGTCTCCTTACACATGGAAGAGATATGGTTAAGTTTTATTCAGCAATTTATTCACTAATTTGATGGTTAAACATTTCAAAGTATGGGCCAGTTGTGATGGCTCATGCCTGTAATCCCAGCACTTTGGGAGGCCGAGGTGGGCGAATCACCTGAAGTTGGGAGTTCGAGACCAGCCTGGCCAACACAGTGAAACCCCATCTCTACTAAAAATACAAAAGTTAGCTGGGCATGGTGGTATGTGCCTGTAATCCCAGCTATTCTGGAGGCTGAGGCATGAGAATTGCTTGAACCTGGGAGGCAGAGGTTGCAGTGAGTCTAGCTTGCACCACTGCACTCCAGTCTGGGTGACAGAGCAAGACACCGTCTCAAAAAAAAAAAAAAAATCAAAGTATGTGCAATGAAGAACCATATTTAGTAGACATAAATATTAATTAGGAAATAAATCTACTTATCTCTGAAAATACTGCTGATTGATCTGAGGGACTCGAACTTCAGTATAATCAGATATATGTATTTAAACTCTTATAGAATTTTAAACGATAAGCTCTTTCATGAATTTCCCTAAATCAGTAGTTTGATGGAGTATTGACAAATGAAATATTCTCTACCTTCACTCCTTTCCTGGCACTCACAGGGAATGAATAAAATATTAGATATCAATGCAGTGTAACAAATCTCTAGTATTAAGTGCATAGAATGTACAATTAAACAGGATTTCTGATAAGCCTTATTCTACAGAATCTGAGTGCCCACTACCATAGCAGTAGGTACTACTTCAAAATTCAGGTAACACAGCCTCTCTTAAGTCTGTAAAATGTGTAATTTGTGTCCTGCCATAAGGTCAGCAAGAATCTTTTTATTATGAAATGATCCCCAGTTTTTCACAGTTAAGATTCAACAAGATCATCTATTTAAAGGACAGCAAAGAATCTGACACATAGTAAGCTATTGGTTCATTTATTTATTGATGGAATATATATTCCTAGAAGTATTTCCTAATGTGGGGCATAACTCTATGGCTTTGTGCCTTAATACGATCTAACTGATGTACATATTCTAAAAACTCACATGCAAGTCTCTGTATATATATATATCCATCTATCCTTTCTATTCACAGAAAGAGAATATTTGTTCTTGTTAGGTAGGGCTAGAATGTTTTGTAACTGCATATCTTTATTCCTGGGCTATAGACGACTATGCAAACGAGACGTTCCCGATAAGTCTTGCTCTTGCAAACGAAGCAGGGTGTTCCTGATAAGTCCTGCTCTTGCAAACGAAGCAGGGCGTTCCTTCCCTGCAAACAGGGAAGACAAAGGAGGCAGCTGCAAACAGCAGACCCTGGGGGCTTGTTTATGTGTAAACATCTTCAAAATCCAGAAAGTCAGGGAAAGGTCAGAAAAACAAAAATGTATCTTGTGACTTGGCAACATTCCACAAACGACTGTATAAAATAAAGCAGAGCGCACCATTCAGGGCGGCCGCCATGTTTGTCTTGTCTTGTGTTGTCTTGTGTGTTCATTCCTTTGTTTAGGAAACACGCAGACCCCAACACTGGGCCATCTTGGAAATTATTTAACATGGGGAAAAGAAGGAAGATGAGGAGGAAGAGGTAAGAAGGAGGGGGAAAAAGGCAGGAATAGAAAACCTTAATCCAATAAAATTTTGAAATGATTATTTCCTGTTTTTACTTTTTACACAGTCTGGAGTTTGTTTGGTATTTTTTAAATAATTGATACACAATCTCATTTTCTCTGATTTTCTTTTTTATCTTCTCAAATTTTTCCAATTACTATGTATTACTTTAGAGAGTATGCAAAAACTATATAGCAGGAAAGCTGAAGTAAGAAGAAACAAGATAACTTTAAGACTATTAGTTACCACCACAGTTCGCTTGTGCCCTTACAGAGGCTTAGCATATGATCCTGGAAGGGTCATCTCCTGTAGCAAGATGTCATCTACTGGCCTTGGCAGGTGAAGGATGTGCTGTTGTCTCAAGGAAAGGCATTATAAAGGAATAATAACAGACAAAATTAAATGAAGACAGAGACAACCAATACATAGGTGGAGCTAGAAAACCAGCCCAGAAGAGTTTCAATCTACTAAAAAAGGAATGGGATGACTGGGAATCATTAAAATCAATAGCAAGATGTCCTTTCCTCTCTAACTGACTGCAGCAAGAGCCAGGCAAGTGCTAAATAATTCTTGTTAAAAGGAAAGAAATAAGTAACCCAAGACTTACTCATATGAAACCTCTCACACACCTGTCCTTTTGCTATTTATTTATTTTTATTCTTACTCAAATCTCAAAATAATTTGATATCCCCTTTTTGCCATTGGAAAGGGATGATCATTAATAATTTATACCTATAGACCTAAGCTCTGATGAATGGCTACATTTTTTAAATAATAACAATAACAACAATAATTTATACCTTGCTTTTTTTCTGAGAAGTAGGATAGCAATATTTTTAATGGAATAATTGCCATATGGTCCTGAAACATATGCCTGTATATATACAACATCTCATTAGACATAACAAATATTGGATGATATGTAGAAACTAATCTTGACCAAAAAACAACAAAAACATCCTGACTTATGACATATACCTTTACAGAAAATTTACCTACTGTGATAAGTATGCAGCTAGAGATGGCGTTAGAAAAAATACTGTAGGTTGGCCAGGTATGGTGGCTCATGCCTGTAATCCCAGCACTTTGGGAGGCTGAGGCAGGTGGATCATGAGGTCAAGAGATCAGACCATCCTGGCCAACATGGTGAAACCCCGTCTCTACTAAAAATACAACAAAAATTAGCTGGGCGTGATGGTGTGTGTCTATAGTCCCAGATACTTGGGAGGCTGAGGCAGGAGAATCGCTTGAACCCAGGAGGTGGAAATTGCAGTGAGCCGAGATCACACCACTGCACTCCAGCATGGCAATGGTACAAGACTTTGTCTCAAAAAAAAAAAAAAAAAAAAGAAAGAAAAAATACTGTAGGTACATACATTTTTTTTTTTTTCTTACATGTACTGGTTTATTATAAAGGATATTGCACAGGATCCAGATGAAGAGACCCACAGGGGAAGGTATGAAGGAAGGGGCCTGGAGCTTCCATGTCCTCTCTGGGTGCGCCACCCTCCAGGAAGTGCCACATGTTCAGCTTTCCGGAAACTCACTGAACCCTGTCCTCTTGTACCAGTGTACTCCTCCCTTGGCAAGAATGGCATAGTCATACCAACATCCTCCCAGCCCCCTGTTCCCCAGATCGACCAGAAAAACAAAGAAAATATCTAGCAGAAACACTCTAGTCCTGCTCATGTTGAGTGTGAACAGACAGGAAAACATGTAAGCCAGCCCTTTGTGCTTTTATCTCCCTGTATTACACAATCAAAGTTTCAATTGCCTGCTCTACTTCTCTATCAAACTATTACTCTAGGAGGATATCTCTTTGTCCATTGTTGGACTATTGCTATGGACTGTACACTGTGTTCATTGGTCTGAAAAAATTATGGTTAGCCATCTATATCCATGTAATATCTTCTGTTCTGGTTTTTTATGGCACTCGGAGAATTTTCATCTTCTGGGCAAGCAACATCCACTCCATAGTCAGTGTCTATTCCTGTCAAGACCCATTTGTAGCCCTCCAGGGCTACCAGCATTTGTCTCACTTGCCAGCTATGTTCAGGGCCTTCCCACCAGAGAATCTGACCCATAGCCATCAGCAGTCTCTGACTTTCTTATTGAGAAACAGAACAGTTCTTTCTGGCATTTTGTGCCTGAGAAGGTGCAAAAGAAACTTCTCTACATTCAGCCCATCTCTGCCCTGTTACAATACACCCATATCCATTCATTTCAAAGGCCCAAGTGGCCACTTCAAGGGAGTACATGGGGATATCTGCTTGTCAATGCCAGTCACTTTCTGAACCTGGAAGGGACGTCTTCTGATGGGCATTGACTTGTTCTTCTTCAATGCACCCCTCAAATCTCCATAGAACTGTGTTCCTATGTGCATCCATTTAACAGGCCAAATGTCCATGGTCCTCTTGCCTGAGTATATGGCCAGACCATGGGTCACACTGCCCATGGGTCAGTGAACACCCAAACTCAGGGGTTTTTACCATTGATCACTTCTTCCATCACTGTTAGAAAAACAGTGTGCAATTCAGCCCACCAAGCAGATCTGTGTTTACCTTCTTTTATCAAAGTAGTTGCCTTCCAAACATGATGGTGTCCATTTACCTTGGAATTACCGTCCACAGACCAAGTGCTCTTTCTCATCAGTTGAGAACCATTTATCAGGCTCTGTAGAATCCAGCAGTTTCTCACACAGTTCCAGAGTCAGTCTTAGGAGAAAAGAAACACCTTCCTCAAGAGTACCTCCTCCTTGCATTTCCTAGGTGGCATGATCCTCTATAAACCATGTCCATTTTATTATGGAACTCTCCTGGGCACTGCCATCCCCATTAGAATGTTTCTCTGACATCACTGGAACAACATGGGTATTTTAGGTGTTATAGCGGTAACTTCACCTAATGTTTCATAGCAAAGCAGTAAATGCCCCTCAAATGGAAGTTCCATAGTCCAAAGTCCCAGTAGATGTTGCTGGGAGGTGCTCAGAGGCTTTTGCCACAAGCTCCAGGAAATACACCACAGAGACTTATTAAGTGGAGAATTTATCCATAACAGCACTCTAGCTTCTACTCTGCACTGTGTAGACTTGGGCAATCTCACTGGTTCCCATTTAGCATGTCCAATTAATATTGTTTGAGGGCAGATTTACATGCCTTCTGTTTTACAGTACCAGGGAGAAGAAATATTTCTCGATGAGATACTATGTTCATTCCCACAAAAAAAGAAAAAAGAAAAAGAAAAAGAAAAAAAATCAGATAAAAGAGATGCAATCACTTCAAATCAAGTGTTTTCAAATATACCAAGTTTCACAGTCCCATTAACTCTTACATTTTTATGTTCTAGTTTCAGGATCTTCTCTTCTTTACCCCCAGGTCATTTTACCCTCTCTTCTGTAAAAAACTTTGGGTCTCCAGCCAAGAATTTAGCAAAAGGACACTGGCCCTTTTATTAATCTTTACCTTGATTAGTCTGCCTGTCTGTTGCCCCAGGCAATTTTAGATCTGATTTTTCATTATACTCTCTGCCTTCCAGCTTTTTAAATTTCTCCAAACCTGGAGAAATACAACAGCCTTCTAATGTTGGGGGACAAAATGGGGTTCCCTTTGGTCCATCCAACCTTCAATAGTATTATATTAAGACCTTTGCTTAACCTCATCAATTTCTATTTTATTTATTCAATTTCTTAATAAGCATCTAAAGTTTTCCATTCTGCTGGGACGAGTCCCATGACTCTCCCCTTTCTTTTTTCTTCTTAGTTTCACTCCATCAATGTTTTCTTCATTCACCTTATTTTTTAATAACCATTTTAAAATGTCTGTCTTCCTGGGCTGAGTCCTTTGACTCTCCCTTTTGCCTTTCACTGTTCTCTTATTAATTAACCTAATGTTTTTATTAGCATCTGTAAGATCTATGAGGGGAAACTGAGACCACAAATTTGATAAGGCTTCTTGAACTATTGTTTGAGTCTGCAGGAGTAATGTCCCTTGGGGTGCCCATGTAGAAGGGGCCCCCTTAACCAAAGTATTTACCGTGACCTGGTTAATGGACATATTCACTGAGTGAATATTCATGTCATCATAAAGCCAGTCACACATGGCTTGCATATGAAGTGTATCAGCTGCTTTATCTAAGGTGTTCCACTTGGCATTTATAGGTGGAGTTCAACAGTCCACCTTCTCAAACAGATCTTATAATGGCTCTTATTCAATCTATCAGACTGGCTGTTTCTTGAGGAATAACCCTCTGTGTATCTGGATCATATACATTCATCTGTGATTATTCAAATGGTCAGCTGTGGGTCCTATATCAACCCAAACATGCTCTTCACTCTGCAAGATTTAAAACCAAAGACACTACCGCTGCATTTGTCATTCTTATAATCCATTTTAGCAAAAGTTCCTCAGGAAGTTGATAACACCATTCTACAAAAATGAAACAATTCCTTCTCACTGTACTCTCTGATTTTGTTACCAGCTGTGAATCCGACCGGTCTGCAGCAAACAATTCTTGCATGCAAGGAGGAAAGAATATATTGGCATGGTTCTGAGGTTTGCATTTCCTTTCCCCTGATTCTTCCCTTGGTATTGGCTGTTTGCATGCACACTGCTCCACCAGCACTTGGGGAGGGGCCACATGCACACTGTGTTTACTGAAGTTGTACACATGCTCATTTGAGGCATTTTTTCCTTACCAGTCAAGTGTTCCTAGAGGAGGATCATATACCAGTTAATCTCTGCCATTTTTCTTCTTAGTGGGCATTCTTGAGCCTGTTTGCCCAACTCCTGAAATCTTATCAGGAAGCTGCTGATCACCAGTTTTAGGTGTTGTCTATTTATTGGGAGACTGTTTTTCCCCGGCACTGGCTGTGACCAATTATTATTTTAGAGCAACAGTTTAACAACCAACTGACCATCACCTGATGGTTGCCTAGCATTTCTGGATGGGGCCTCGCTCCTACCTTGCTCATGCCTACTTACCTACTCTAATAGTTTCAATAGTTACTTGGTTTTGCCCTTCCTTCATATTGACTGTCTTCCACAGGTTTCAGAGGTATCTCTACTGTCCCTGCGTAATTTTCTCCTTTGTGGGTGACTTTGAGGCTAGTAGCCTAACTAAGCACAGATGTGTCCACATCTGAACTTGGTCCAACTTCAAGTCCTGAGGCAGCATCCTCTTTTACATTCACTTTAGCAATGATAAGTAACAATAACCAAAGGACTGGCCCGGCGCGGTGGCTCAAGCCTGTAATCCCAGCACTTTGGGAGGCCGAGACGGGCAGATCACGAGGTCAGGAGATTGAGACCATCCTGGCTAACCCAGTGAAACCCTGTTTCTACTAAAAAAATACAAAAAAACTAGCCGGGCAAGGTGGCGGGCGCCTGTAGCTACTCGGGAGGCTGACGCAGGCGAATGGCGTGAACCCGGGAGGCGGAGCTTGCAGTGAGCTGAGATCTGGCCGCTTAACTCCGGCCTGGGCGACAGAGTGAGACTCCGTCTCAAAAAATAAAAAATAAATAAAATAACCAAAGGACTGAATATTTTGCTTTTTTCTTATTAGTTTACAGTTCCTTTTGCATCCAGTGAACCAATTCCTGGGGAGTTCTATCCACCTCTAAATTCCGCTGGTAATTTTCACTTGTAGTAACTGATCTCAACACAACTGCAACTTCATATCATGGGTGACTACGATGGTCACCCAGGAATCAAAGATTCCTCATCCCCCCACCCTTTTATCCTTTCTCTTCCTAAACCACATGTTTCCATGAATGAGGGCTGTTCTAGCAAATCCCACTTCACTGACATCAATTGTGTAGGGGAACTCTCCCTGTGTTTTCTCTCTCCTCTGACACCACAACAATCATCAACACAGAAGAAGACCTCTATGACCAAATGCATGGAGTTTTTTCCTAACACATCAAGCAGCAGACACCAGCTGGGTGTTCTTTAGTTCCATTCCAATCCTATCTACCCATAGAGTCAGATTCCACAAACTGAGGGCTCCGTCCCCAAGACTGCCAACTACACACAAACCAGTTCAAGTCTGGGCCTCTGGAGCTTCTGACCATTGGGCTGCAAGTTGTAGTTACCATTAGCCCTTTTTTGGGCTCAATTAATTTGCTGAAACAGCCCACAGAACTCAGGGAAATGCTTACATCTACTGGTTTATTATAAAAGATATTGCAGGCTGGGTGCGGTGGCTCATGCCTGTAATCCCAGCACTTTGGGAGGCCGAGGCAGGCAGATCACTTGAAGTCAGGAGTTCAAGACCAGCCTGGCCAACACTGCAAAAACCCTGTTTCTACTAAAAATACAAAAATTGGCCAGTCATGGTGGTGTATGCCTGTAATCCCAGCTACTCGGGAGGCTGAGGCAGGAGAATTACTTAAACCTGGGAGAAGGAGGTTGCAGTGAGCCAAGATTGCACCACTTCTCTCCAGTGTGAGTGACAGAGCAAGACTCTGAGGGCACAGAGCTTCCGTGCCATCCCTGGGCACACCACCCTTCAGGAACTGACATGTGTTCAGCTATTCAGAAGCTCTGGTACATACATTTTGTTATTCCACCTGAGAAGTTATTTGAAGCCAGTTTCATTTATATGATACAACAGAGACTTGTAGACCCAGAAGTGAGTCAAAGTAAATTATGGATGAGAAATATTTGCTGAAAGATAAATCATTTTTCTTAGGTTAGTCTGTGATCTTAAAGTTTTCTTCTCATGCTGCAGAAGGACATATATTACAAGTAAGAGGGAATATCTACTTTGTATAAAGCCTGTATACCCTCTTCCTGGAAGAGGACACTAAGACATAAGGAGGGATCTTTCTATAAACTTCTTTAATACGGAACTGAAGAGAAATACATGTATATGCTTCAACTAAAAGATGGCCAATAGCTAAAGTAAGGAAGAAATAATCAGTAAGATTTATAATATGCTTTCATTTTTGCCTCTTATCTCAAAATTAATGAAAAGTTTTTCCTTGGCTAGAGTGCTCAGTTCAATAAGCGTTTATGTTTTTACTATGAAAAAAAAATGATCTCTGTAAGGCTTTTATGCTAAAAGATGTCATAGAAAATGCAAAAAAAATAAAAAATAAACAAATGTCTTTCCCCATGAACTAGCACTTAAAACTTTAAGCTTCTATAAATTTTAAAACAGAGTCACAGACTTTTCTATATTAATATCCCTCATCTAAGAAAAAAAAGTGCCTTAAACTTTTGCATACTACCAAATAAGGCATGATTCTCCATTTAAGCAATACTTAGTTTTCAACAGGAAAAATAAAACCTGCTTTATCTAGACTACCCTTGTAAGAATTTAGACATCAGATGCTGCTTAAGAACCTGGGGCAAACAAATAGAAAAATAGAATGTATTGGTTCCTCGAGAAAAGTTGGTATTTTGCCAAACTTGCTTTTTTAGAAGTGTTTTCACATCCCTACACTTCTTCAGTGCCTTTAAATGCTGCCTAATGGAGATATTCCATTTTTCCTATTTCTGTAAATGTAATTTAAGGAAAAGGGTTCAGCAAATATGTTTCTCAATTTTGGAGCTCATAGCCGGTCTTTAGTTTTCCATCTCAAGTATTGTGTTCCTCATCCTGGAAACCACATATATGTTTATAGGTTTGGTGGTATAAAAGATAGAAAGAGGATTCTTGAGAGCTATTTTTAAAACACTTTAATTATAGACTTACTGTTCTTCAAACTCTTCCTGTTTTGTTTTTTTCTTGAGACAGTGTCTCACTCTGTGGCCCAGGCAGGAGTGCAGTGGCATGATCTCAGCTCACTGCAGCCTCCACCTTCTGGGTTCAAGCAACTCACCTGCCTCAGCCACCCTACTAGCTGGGATTACAGGCATACACCACCATGCCCATCTAATTTTTGTATTTTTTGTGGAGACAGGGTTTTGTTGTATTGCCCAGGCTGGTCTCGAACTCCTGAGCTCAAGTGATCCACCCTCCTCAGCCTCACAAAATGCTGGGATTACAGGCAGGAGCCACCACACCTGGCCAATTCCTTTCTTCCCTTCATGAGGCCAAGGCCAAATGCTCTCCACTTGGAGGCCGTTTTTGATATCTTGCCAATTTTAGGAGATTTCGGCTTATTAAAATCCAAAGACATAAACCACATTGCAATTCAAAAGTAGAAAGATAGTAGGATCTGGCAGGGTGCGGGGGCTCACTCCTGTAATCCTAGTACTTTGGGAGGCCGAGAAGGGGTGATCACCTGAGGCCAGGAGTTCGTGACCAGCCTGGCCAACATAGAGAAACCCCCATCTGTACTAAAAATACAGAAAATTAGCCAGGGGTGGTGGCAGGTGCCTGTAATCCCAGCTGCTAAGGAGGCTGAGGTAGGAGAATCTCTTGAACTCGGCAGACAGAGGCTGCAGTGAGCCGAGATTGTGCCATTGCATTCCAGCCTGAGCAACAAGAGCAAAACTCCAATTCAACAAAAAAAAAAAAAAAAAAAAGAAAAAGAAAGAAATATAGGATCAGTTGGAAAGACATCCTCCTGTCTTCAGATACACATTGCAAGCAGGCAGGGGTGGGGCATGAAGAAAACTCCTCACTCAAGTAAACAAAGCCCATTAGGTGCACTCATCACCACAGGAGCCTCTGTAGCCGAGATCTGTGATGACAGCTAAGTTTACAGCTATCACAATATCAGCTATCACCATGTAAAAAGTATTATTTCACTGTCACAGCTCATTAACAGACAGGCTTGTTATAAGATTTTAGCTTAGATTTTTATTTAGGATGTTTGGATTTTTAAAAAATTATCACTTAGATATTATCTGTATCCAAAAAAATTATCAAATACTAAATTAAACTAATATGCTCTTTGAAAAAACAGATTTTCATATCATTTTAATTGCTGCCTTTTTTTTTTTTTTTTTTTTGAGATGGAGTCTCACTCTGTCACCCAGGCTGGAGTGCAGTGGCCGGATCTCAGCTCACTGCAAGCTCCGTCTCCCAGATTTACACCATTCTCCGGCCTCAGCCTCCCGAGTAGCTGGGACTACAGGCGCCTGCCACCTCACCTGGCTAGTTTTTTTGTTTTTGTTTTTTTTTTTGGTATTTTTTAGTAGAGACAGGGTTTCACCTGTCTCTGACCTTGTGATCCCCCCTTCTCGGCCTCCCAAAGTGCTGGGATTACAGGCTTGAGCCACCGCAGCCGGCCAGCTGCTTTTATACTAAATAGAATTGATCTTGTTTTCCTTAAAATGGTGCATGCTAATTTAATTGTTATGATTATCAGTTTCAATTTTTGTTAGTACAAGTTACTTGTTCCAGTACTCCTACTTTTGAAGATTTCTCAGTTGTATTATCTGTTAATTCTTATAGATAAACTTTTTAATAATTTCATCAAGTCTCTCTTAGAACAAACATCTAATTTATTTGTTTTACCAAAATATATTCCAGATTATCTTAGGTTAAATATAAATTTACAAACAAGCACCAGAAACAATTGGAAGAAACCATAATTGAATATCCATCTCATCTCTAGGCAGAGAAAGAATTTCTAAGCATGAAAAGCAAAAGAAGAAACAAAATGAAAAGACAGATAGATGTGACTGTTCTTGGCCTTTCCCTTTTCCCTACATTTGTTTTACTAGCTAGGTAATCCTGGATGAGAGACTTACTTTCTCTGTTCCTTTGTGCCCTCTTCTCTACAGCTGAGAAATAAACTTGATCATGATGAGATTATGGAATATCAACTGTATGAACTATTAGGCAGACATTTAAAAACACATTAAAGAAGTATAGAAATAAAAAAATCACTTCTCTAATCTAAATAGATTTAGAAGTTTATTTTGCCAAGGTTAAGGACATGCCAGGAAGAAATGAACATGGAATAACAGAAACAGTCTGTGGTCTGCCTTTCTGCAAGGATGAATTTGTAGGCTTCAATATTTAAAGTGGAAAAGCCGGCTGGAGGGGAAAAGGGAGGGTATGGTAATCCACAAATTGCAGACGAAAATGAACAAGTAGGGCAATTGTCAGTTATGTATTGATCTTGGGCTCAGTAAATCGGCACTTTACATAAAATAAGGTGAACATAGAGTAGCAACCAGTGGAGATGTTTAACTTTTATCTGAGCTATCTGCTTAGGAATAAAAGCAAAGGCAGTTTCTTGCATGACTCATCTTTCAGCTTAATTTTTTTCTCTGTTGGCATAGTGAATTAAGGTCCCAAGTTTTTCTTTTTCATTCACACTAAAATCAATATTTCTGCGGTCTTTCTCAATTCTAATGCTGTGTGTTGTTTCAAAATAACTGAGTTTATATATACAGGAAATTCTTCTATTTTCATTTTGAAAAATATTTGACCTAAGTGAAATTAATAGAGAAAAAATTTGTTGATGATTAGTTATCTTATAAGAACATAAGAAAGTAGCTACCAGATTATAATTATTACTTCAGTTCTTAAAGGGAAAAATGCTTTAATGGTCTCTCCTAAGTTACTGCATTATGTTCTTTATGAGGAAAAACTTCAAAGTTGGCAGTATACACCTAAGGCAATAACCCTCAGGAATCCCTTTGAAGTGCCAAGACAACCTCATCATGTTGATGGAATCTTAGAATTTGGCCCCTTGGTCTCATTGTAGGAGTTATTAAGAAACTATTTTAGGCAGATAGAGAGGAAAAGGGGTCTTGGGGAAGTTTGTGTTTTTAAAGCAGCTCATAGAGCCAGGCCGGCAACCTTTGATATGCAAATATCGGCCATTAGAAACTGGGTCTACCCAAACATGGCTATTCCCACTGCCATCTTGACCTTGCCCCACACATTCCTGATCACATGGCCACCCCCACATATCCCCACTTGTGCACCCGCACATATCCCCATCATGGTGCCCTGCATTTGCATATTAAAAGGCTAGGGTGGGAGGGCCAGCTTTTTCCTGGGCTACATGAATGACATGCTTTGTCAAACCAATCCCCCGAGCCCTGTGCAAATCAGACACTGCCTCCTCCAGTCTCTGTATACATACCTGGCTGGTATCCGTTGCAGATGGGGTTCCCCCTCCCTCTTTCTCTCTACAGGGGAGCCTCTTCCTTCTGCCTTCCCTTTTCTTTCTTGCCTATTAAACTTTATGCGCCTTAAAACCACTCCAGGTGTGTCCGTGTTGCTTTATTTAAACCAGCATGAGGACCAAGAACCTGGTGTTCCTCCACTCATCGTGCTGGATCATCGTCATGACAAGGTTCAAACATTTTAACAACGTACACATTAGTGACTGGTCACCTGCATAATTTCCCTAGAAGTTTGCCTACTAATCTCACCACTCACAGAAGCACTTGTGAAACTGTTGATGTGTGTAGTTATTTCTAAAAAGCCCCAAGACAGATATTAATTATAGTATAAGGGTGGGTGGATGCATATAATTTGGGATTTTTAACTCAGAGATACTTATCTAAAAGCTCCGTGACAATGAAACTTTGTCAGTAATGCTTTCACACATGCAGGAAAGATTCAACTACTTGGAGAAAGATTCAACTACATCTCAAAAATAAGCTGGGTTATACTTTGATTGCAGAGGCCTGGGGCAAATGCTAAAAAAAAATGGTTCCTCTTCGGCTTTCCTTTCTTTGTTTTTAGTGTTGTAAATGCTGAGCAGCCTCATTCACAGTAGTCAGAAAATTTGATCTTTGCCATTGAAATTGAAATAGCAGTTTCTCATTTTCCGGAAGCAAAGAATCTCATTTATGCAAGGGAGAGGCAGTCACTTTTTTGTGGACTGGTAAATCTCTTCCATGTTTACTTGGGAAAGACCTCTTAGAAGTTGTACTTTTGTACTTTTTTAGCTAAAATTGTCAGTTGAAAATATAATGTGATTTAGAAATCTTTTCCCCTGCTGTTACAGTAGTGTCATTGACTCATTTCTAAGAAACTGTCATGAAACTCTCATCTGACGAGCCATTATTTTTTAATACTAAGTTGAGCAGGTTTTAAAACCAGCAACATGGAGCGACAATGTCTGAAGTGTCAGTCAGTCCTCTTTATTGCTCTAAATAAGGGTTTAAAGCGTGTAACTATTATAAGATGTGATCTAACAAAATGGAAAGAGGGAAAGGGAGAGAAAGAGAGAGAGAATGACTTTGTAGACCACATTGTGAGCATTAAGCTAGATATAATAGAGCTGGTGATCTTATATTAAGACTTCCACAGGCATAAATACTAATTGGAATGGAGTCATCTACTAAATAACGAGTTCATGCTAAAGGAATCATCCAGGCCATCTTCATCCAGACTTTAAAGACTGACAATTTCTAAAGTCCCTCAAATATGTTTTAATATTCATCTCTCGGGCTGGGTGCGGTGGCTGAAGCCTGTAATCCCAGCACTTTGGGAGGCCGAGGCCGGCAGATCACGAGGTCAGGAGATCGAGACCATCCTGGCTAACACGGTGAAACCCCGTCTCTACTAAAAATACAAAAAATTAGCCAGGCGTGGTGGCGGCGCCTGTAGTCCCAGCTACTAGGGAGGCTGAGGCAGGAGAACGGCACGAATCCAGGAGGTGGAGCTTGCAGTGAGCCAAGATCGCTCCATTGCACTCCAGCCTAGGTAACAGAGTGAGACTCCATCTCAAAAAAAAAAAAAAAAAGTCATCGCTGGGCCGGGCGTGGTGGTTCATGCCTATAATCCCAGCACTTTGGGAGGCTGAGGCAGGTGGATCACCTGAGGTCTCGAGTTCTAGACCAGCCTGGCCCACATGGTAAAACCCCATCTCTACTAAAAATACAAAAATTAGCCAGGTGTGTTGGCGGGTGTCTGTAATTCCAGCTACTTGGGAGACTGAGGCAGGAGAATCACTTGAACCCTGGAGGCAGAGGTTGCAATGAGCCGAGATCACGCCATTGCACTCCAGCCTGGGCAACAAGACTGAAACTCTGTCTCAAAAAACAAAACAAAACAAAATTCATCTCTCCTCCTTGCTCTGCAAATTCCAGCTCTCTCAGGTCCCTCTCTACTATGCAGACTAAATTAGCCACTTCCTTCTCTTTGCCTGCAGAATACTTTATAGATTCTTCTATTGTAATCATTGCTAATATGTATAGTGCTTACTCTATGCCAGCCATTGTTTAACTTCTTTTTTTTCTTTTTTTTTTTTTGAGACAGAGTCTCACTCTGCTGCCCAGGCTAAAGTGCAGTGGCGCAATCTCGACTCACTGCAACCTCTGCCTTCTGCATTCAAGTTCTCCTGCCTCAGTCTCTCGAGTAGCTGGGATTACAGGCTTGTGCCACCATCCCCAGCTAATTTTTGTATTTTTAGTAGAGATGGGGTTTTGCCATGTTGGCCTGAGTGGTCTCGAACTCCTGACCTCAGGTGATCCACCCACCTCAGCCTCCCAAAGTGCTGGGATTATAGTCGTGAGCCACTGCGCTTGGCCTGTTCTACATTGTTTACATAGATTAACTCATTTAAACTTCAAGTAATTCCAGAGGAAGGTTCTGTTACTATCCTCATTGAGGCACACAACTTTTACATAACTTTTCAAACGTTACCCATCCAGGCCAGGCACGGTGGCTCACTCCTGTAATCCCAATACTTTGGGATGCCACAGTGGGAGGACTGCTCGAGCCCAGGAGTTCAAGACCAGCCTGGGCAATATAGTGATACCTCATCTCTACAAAAAATTTAAAAATTAGCCAGGCGTGGTGGCGCATACTTGTGGTCCCAGCTACTTGGAAGGCTGACGTAGATGATTACTTGAGCCCAGGAGGTCAAGGCTGCAGTGACTTGTCATTGTACCACTGAATTCCAGCCTGGACAACAGAGTGAGACACTGTCTCATAAATAATTAATTATGGCCGGGTGCTGTGGCTCACGCCTGTAATCCCACAGTGGGAGGCTGGGATTTGGGAGGCTCATTTGGGAGGCTGAGGTGGGCAGATCACGAGGCCAGGAGTTCGAGACCAGCCTGGCCAACATGGTGAAACCCTGTCTCTACTAAAGATACAAAAATTACCTGGGCCTGGTGGCATGGACCTGTAATCCCAGCTACTTCGGAGACTGAGGCAGGAGAATCACTTGAACCTGGGAGGTGGAGGTTGCAGGGAGCTGAGATCACCACATTGCACTCCAGTCTGGGTGACAGGGCAAGACTCTGTCTCAAAAATAATAATAATAATAATAAAGTGTGGCACTTTGGGAGGCTAAAGCAGGTAGATTGCTTGAGCCCAAGAATTCAAGACAAGCCTGGGCAACATGGTGAAATCATCTCTCTACAAAAAAATGTAAAAAAAAAAAAAGTGTCCACCATGGTGGTGCGTGCCTCTAGTCCCAGTTACTCAGGAGGCTGACAAGGGGAGGATCGCTTGAGCCCGGGAAGTGCACACATGCATGGTCAAATTTAGTTGTAGGGGGTTGTATAACAACTTTAATGACACTATTTTTTTTAATCTTTTTTTTTTTTTTGAGATGGAGTCTGGCTCTGTCTCCCAGGCTGGAGCACAGGGTTAGGATCTTCACTCACTGCAAGCTCCGCCTCCTGGGTTCAGGCCATTGTCCTGCCTCAGCCCCCTGAGTAGCTGGGACCGCAGGCCACCACGCCCGGCTAATTTTTTGTATTTTTAGTAGAGACAGGGTTTCACCATGTCAGCCAGGTTGGTCTCAATCTCCTGACGTCGTGATCTGCCCACCTCATCCTCCCAAAGTGCTGGGATTACAGGCGTGAGCCACCGCGCCCGGCCGTTAATAATGTTAATAAGTTCTGATAACCCACTACCATCAGACCAACTGCGTTCATGTTCTTAACCACTATATGGTTAACTACTATGCTGCTACACTCTTAGGAACCGACTGTTCACTGCTTAAGGGTAGGAGTTCTAACTTACTCATCTTCATATCTTGAATACAGTGCAGGAACTTAATAATTTTTGTTGAAATGAATTACAAATCCTTTAAAGACTAGGATCTTTATTTGTTTAACTTTTACAGTGATACGGTGTACTTTAAATGCTCTGCACACTAGAAATAATACACACAGATAAAGGAATGAATTTACCTCCTTATGAATAGGGTAAATCTTACCAAAGGGAAACTTAATGCTGAAAAATATAAAAGTGGGGACTGGGCGCGGTGGCTCACGCCCGTAATCCCAGCACTTTGGGAGGCCAAGGCGGGCGGATCGCCTGAGGTTGGGAGTTCGACACCAGCCTGACCAACATGGTGAAACCCCATCTCTACTAAAAATACAAAATTAGATGGTGCACGCCTGTAATCCCAGCTACTCAGGAGGCTGAGATATCCATCTTCTTATACACTGACTAAATTTTCCCTTGTGAGTTCTTAACTACCTATGTCTTAGATTTAGAAATTCTGAGCCTTTTTTTCCCCCTTTGGCACAGAGATTATTCCTCTAGTAGGACAAGCTGCAGGTAATACATAATTGTCATCCATAGGACTTACTAAAACTTTACCCTTTCCCTCCGTGACATTTTTTCATGTCGCTCACTCCTTCCTAATATTCTCTCCTAGGTGAGCATCACTGACTCCCATTCCCAGGCTTGGGAATCACTATCTAATACTACTTTGTTTGTTTCTGGGTTTTATTCTGTGCGGAAGAAATAGTTATTCATTTCCACTTTTCCATCTATTTCTTCACTAATGATCCTATATGAGATACACTCTGCTTTCTAACAATTCCTTTCTATATAATCCCCTTTCTTTTCCGACATTCCAACAGATAAAATTCAGACTTACAAATATTATTTATTAATAATATATACAGATTTTTAAAATCTCCCTAACATAATTTATTCTGCATCATATTTTTGAGTATGACAGTTACTGTATTTCCCATGCTAAGACTTGCTAGCTGCTATAAACAACCATCCCAAAATCACAATGACTTCATAAAACAAAGTCACAGTCCAAAGCTGGTGTGACAGCTCTCTTCAGCAATTCTTTTCCAAGTGTTGACCAGAGAATTTCCACTATCTCAGAATCCTTTACTGAGAGACAGTGAGATTTGTTAAAGGACATAAAACTACAGCTAGATAGGAGGAATAACTTATAATAACCTATACCACTGTAGGATGACTATAGTTAGCAATAATATGTAGTTTCAAATAGCTAGAGGGAAGATATTGAACATTCCCAACACCAAGAAATGATTAAATATTTGAGCTGATAGATATGCTAATCTCCCTGATCTGATTACTATACATTATATGTATGGAAACATAACTATGTATGTGAATATATACCATAGTCATAAGACAGTAGAGTGAGTACATGAATGATTGTGAAGAACATTTAAAGAGCCAAGTTTGGAAGTGACACCAAGGAGTTTCACTCACATTCTACTTCTCAGTCATTGTGATTGCAATCTAACTCCAAGAGAAGCTTTGAAGTATAGCAGTTTCCATCTGCCCAAACAGTAGAAATAAGATTGGTGGGCATCTAGGCTGTCTCTGCCACAGTTCTCCTTTCTGGCCACTCATCCCTTTTATTTATTGTCCCACACATGAAATACATTCACCCCATCACTGACTCAAAACTCTTAATCACTGACTGCATCAGCCCCAAATTTAGGCTCTTCTGTTGATATACAGTCCTTTCCATCTAGATGTGATGCCCCAGGCTCCGGAGACCTATGAAATAAAGAGACAAGTAAATACATATCTAATTACAATGGTGGAGCAGGGTTACAATTACCACAATAAACACTTCCATTCAGAAGGGGAAAAAGAAACACAGCAACTGGTTTGGGGCAATTTTAAAATCCCATTGGGCAGACATTGCCTTGGAGACAGGAGAAATTCTTGATTAGGCACTGTTTATGTTTTCTGGAGAGAGTTCTTTCATGCAATGTCCTCACCCTCTGGAAGGTATCCTCGTGTCTATTATTTTCCTTGACCTCATCTGGAGTGAGAACTGGGGCACATGCCCTTTTTGGCAGCTACATGAATGTAAAAGCCTATTGCCTACTGCCTGCCACCTGCTTGAAGGTTTAGGACATGCAGATTATGTTAAATTATGATATCCTAAGTGTTTTTTATTGCAATTTCATAACTCCATTGGCAAAATCATTTATTCAAAACTTTATATTCTTCTATCTGTTTGTTTCCAATCAAATCCACGTGCCAGTAACTATACTGAAAGAGATCAGACACATTCTTCAGCCCTGGGACCAACACAAACACATTTCTCCATATGTCTCAACTTCCTGGGCTCAACACAATCAGGCCCAGTACAAACACATCCCACCATATATCTCTCAACTTCCTGAGCCCAGTACAAACACATTTTTCGACTCAGAGACAACCATATATCTCAACTTCAGAAAAACATCACCTGGAAAGTCCCCGATAAGGTCACAGCCGTTTGTGGTTTTACTGAAAGCGCGGGAACCAATAGAAAACTGCTAAATGTATAACTTAAAATGTTAACCAATTGTGATGCTGTAACCAAAAGAATTCCCTTGTTCCTCTGTAAGTTTACATATCCTATTTACATCGGGCTATAAAAAGTGAGCACACGCATTGTTCGGGCCCCCTTGTATGCTGTGAAACGGAGGGACCAAGTTCAAACTTGCAGTAAAGATCCTTGCCGCTTGGCTTTGACCCTGGACTCTGGTGGTCTTCTTTGGGGAATAAACGGTCTGAGCATAACAGTACCAATAGTTTACTCCTAGGAATGATTGTCTAGTCTGATCTGTGTTGCTTCTTTGCGACTGTGGTTCCTCTTTTTACTTAATGGCAAGTATTTTGAGTCTATTTGGAGTGAACGATGTGTAAGGCATACCCTAATCTGATCTTTGGTGTGAGTCCCTTTATCCAACTATTAGTATCAAGTTGGACTGGACTTCTTTATTTCAAAGCTTTTTGTAAGCCCATTTCTTACTATTTAGGATTTTGAAGTTAGGACTATTCAACTTGAAAAGCTCTGAATTTTTGTTCTCTCTCTACTTTCATTTCTGTTTATCAATTGGCCAATCTTCTTCTAGGAACATCTGGTTTTTTTTTTTACTACACTTCGTCAAATGAGCCAATAGTCCCAACAAACTCTGCCAAGATTTGATTTTGCAAACTCTTCCTCTAAAACTACAAGCCCAATAGGTATATTTTCTGCCTTGTAAGCAAGGTGATGAATTTGCCAAAATTTTTTACCACCATATAATATAGATCTCTGGTATCTCTCTCCTCAATATCCAGCTAACAGCTGTCAATGTCAAGTATTTTAGGTTTTTGTTGTGACAGCACCTCAATTTTGTTATTAATTTCTGCATTAATTGGAGTAAAGATCATTAGCTGCTATAAGAATAAACTCCAAATTGTAGGGGCTTAACGCAATACAAATTTGTGTCAGGTTTGTGATATGGATCAGGCTGCTCTCTGGGGGACTCTACACCAAGTGGTGATGCTGAGAATGAGAAGAGAAGTTGTGAAATGTAAGCTTTCTGTGTACTTAGAAAATTAACCCATTTCGGCCACACTGTGATAGGGAAGAAAGTGCCCCAGGCACAGAATCAGAGTGACTGTGTATGATTCCTGGCTCTTAGTTCTTACTAAACGTTGATCTTAGCCAAGTAAATTACTGCCTCTTGGTCTTTGCTTACTGATATATAAACAGTATTCATAAAACCTATCTTGATAAGGTTATAGAGCTATGTAATTCAGTTTCATATTTTATTAGTCAAGTATATTAACGCAAGTAACAGAAGCCAATCTAATTTAAGCAGAATTAAAAAGATTTTATATATCTAAGAGAATTGTCAAGAAGAATGAAGAAACAAATTCTGAAAAAGCGAAGATCAACAAGGAGCACTATGCAGCAGCCAGATCCACAACTTAAACCATAGATCCAGGGTTATAAGGGGACTGCTCCCACCGTGGCTGAACACTGGATACCATCACATGTACAGCCATCACCTCTGGCACCAGCCGCCATAGGCCACCACTAGTTTCATTTCCACTACTGCCCTGGAACAGGCTGTTGCTATCTATACTGTTGCCACTATCAGAGTAGATTCTCCACCATTGCTACCCCTCGCATCGCCAGCTCCTAATGAAAGTTCAAGTGGGTACAGCTGATCAGGTGAGTCTAAGTCATGTTACTGTGCTGTAGTTGAAAAGAAAGGTGGGATATAGAGCACACGGCCTTTAAAGCTTCCATTAAAGATACATATTGCAGAGAATTCCCCAAATATAGGAAGGGAGTTTGCACTCTGGGCAACAACAACAAAAGACCAATGTTTACTTTAGGCACTTATTGACCTATGTCTGGCAATTTCTGGGTTCAAGGGATAGAAGTTAATGAAATAGTTTCTGCCTCTAAAAAGCTGTGTATGGAGGTCAGATGCAGTGATGCGCATGTCTAGTATCAGCTATTTAGGAGTCTGAGGCAAGAGGATCACTTGGGCCCAGGAGTTCAAGTCCAATCTGGGCAACATAGCAAGACTCTGTACCTAAAAATAAATAAATAAATTACATAAATAAAAATTAAGTTGTATATTAAAGCATTTTATAAATTAGATCTCTGAAATGTAAGACACTGTCTTCTTGGCCTTTTGGCTAAGATTAAGTGTTGACATTAATAATATTGCTATTTTAATAATTTTTATATCAATAATATAATACTAATAGATTCCTGAGATATGTTATTTTTATTCAGATTTATGTCAAGGTGTCCATCTAATTTAAACATTACTTTGCTGTTCAAAAATGTAAGAACCTAGATATTTGAACTTCTTATAGAGAATAAGAGAAATGTCCTTCTCCCAGGGCTAAATCAGGTATTAACACTCAGTGAATTGAGTGATTGATCTTCTGAAAGTGAGCACTATAGATTATTTTTAGTTGCTTTACTTATAAAATTGAGGCAATGACCTAGGGAGTCTGTGACGTAGCCTGATCCAGAGGGATGGATCAAAATCAAAGGTGGAACCAAATCTCACAAATCCTACTTCTTTTGGGAACAAATGTGAGGAACTGGTGACAATAATCAGCAACCATCAGACAAATTCCAAAAAAAAAAAAATAATAAAAACAAGCAGGACCTTATAATTCTGACACAATCAAATCCCAAGGGATTTGCTTATTCAACTGTCTTTGAATTACAAAATAATTATTTTGGAACTGCAAAATTATTTTGAAATGCGATATGTTTAAAAATTCAAGGCCAGGCACAGTGGCTCACGCCTGTAATCCCAGCAGTTTGGGAGGCCAGGTGGGCGGATCATTTGAGATCAGGTGTTTGAGACCAGCCTGACCAACATGGTGAAACCCCATCTCTACTAAAAATACAAAAAAATTAGCCAGGCGTGGTGCCTCGTGCCTATAGTTCCAGCTACTGGGAAGGCTGAAGCAAGAGAATCGCTTGAATCCAGGAGGAGGAGATTGCAGTGGAGCTGACATGGCACCACTGCACTCCAGCCTGGGCAACAGAGTGAGACTCCGTCTCAAAAGCTAAAACAAACAATGAAAAAAAAATCACATGAAATAACCAGGAAAAAGAAATATTATGATTAAAATAAAGAGAAAAGCAGCAGGAGCATTCATTTAAGGAGTGAATACAAACCATTTTGCTCTAATAACCAGTTTCCTTAGATAATCTTTCTGAATCTATTCCTTTTCAATTCACTTAGTCAAAGAAATAAGTAACTTTTTTCACTGGTTAGAAGGTGAGAGAAACAGATTACAGCTGAATTACGATCATCACTGAGTGATTTAATAAGCTGTTACTTTCCCAAATGGTAAAATCCATCCTTTCTTACCATAAAAAAGTACACATTTCTCCCTTTGAACTTTCTGAAGCACTTTAGTCAGCAGCAAAAGACATTCTTTAGATTCCCTGAGATACAAAGGTGGTATTTTCCCCAAGATGAACATTCACTATGCCGTCAACTAAGGAGGAATCGGTGAGGTTAAAAGACACTGAATACGATTAACTGTTTTACATGCCAGCATAATATCCTCTTAATAGTCACACTAAACATTAAGAGAATACTATTTCAGCCATTTCCTCTAATAGGTTGTGCTGTATACTCCTTTGCCTTATTTTTCTTTTGTGATTATTCAAAGGAGGCAAGACTGTAAGGATATGAAGCATAGGGTAAGTACAAGACAATTTTGCAAGGCACTGAGCTCCTATAATATTCATTCAAGATCATTAATATAGTAGTTTAAAAAAGATAAAATGATAGCTTTAATCTAAATAAGTTCTAAAGATAACACATCAAGATCCATAGATGCAATTTAATCCTCACATTATACATTATACTGATTAACAAGATAATTGAAAAATAAATTCCATGGTGGAAAAATATCAAAATATCAACAATATGTATCATGTGGAAAGGTGAGGTTTTTGATGATCATGGTACATTCTTTTTTCTTTTAAAATATATTTTCTACATTTATGTATGCTAATATTAATAGGTATGTCAATAGGAACTTTGTACATTATCTCATTATTATCATTTACCTAAGGAAAACTTTAATCAAAATATAACTACTATGGTATTTATCTTCCTCTAAATTTAGAAAAGATATAATAGCAGGAGATCATCGGAAATGTGAGAATTCAGTGTGCACATGCTTAGATGGTGCTGACTTTCATATACTCCCTTAACGTTCCCTATTCCTCATACTTCAGATTCTACTACATATTGTTATTTTTAGACTATCAAGTCACAAAACTGAATTAATCACACCCTCCATTTCGTTGCATACTTTCAGCATCTGTGCAATACCCCTTTTTAAATTTTACCTTTCTACGTTTTACAACCTTTTCCCCATGCATCCACCATTCTCACTTTACCCCCACCCTTACATATTTAATTTATACCCTAACAGTATATTATTACTATATTCATTTAGATATATATGTACCTTTAAAGATGAGTTTGGTGTTTCTGGGCATATGCATGTAATATCCTTGAAAGTTATTATTTTATAAATCTCATATTGTTTTTTCCCCAATTTGTCATAATATTTTAAGAGCCATCCAGATAAATATTAATCTAGAACATTATTTCTGAATGCTGAATATAACTTTATTGTGTGTCTATCTCTTATTTCCTCTGTCGATAGACATCTAGACTTTCTCCATTCTTACTACCACAAGCATTGCTATGAAAAATATTCCTAGGGTCATGTGCAAGATACCTAGAAATGTAATTGCTACATCATTGAGAAAGTATAAACATAGTTAATTTACCAAGTACTTTCAGGTTGCTCCCTGGAATGGTTGCAACAGTTTACTTTCCCTTAAGTTGTTTGGGATGTTTCTTATTTCCCATTGTCCTCACCACTACATGATGTTCTCAGACTTTCTAATTGTTTTAATTTTCAGTTCTCTGATTACAGAGTAAGGGTAAGTCACTCTTCATTTGTTTATCAACCATTTGGGATTCACAGTTGATCTGTGTATTTTCTGTTTCAATAGTAGAATGCAAACTTCACAGGTGCTGTTATTTATTTGTGTCTCCATTCCTTTCCTGATTAGTTTTAAACTAAATCTGTCTAGTCAATCTTTTAAAAGAAAAGCCAGTTTCGAGTTTTGATAGTTCATAGTTATATGTTTAGAATATATTGAATGAATGATGAATGAGTAAAAAAGGAATGTCATTTGCTATGTAACAAACAACTGCACAACTCAATGACTTATAACAACAAACGTGTTTCCTCACCATCAGGTGCCCACCTACCTGTGGGTAGTTGTGGCTCTGAAGAGGCCCATTGGGCATGGCTCCAGCCTGCAATTTGGTTGAGGTCTGCAATGAGAGGAAACTATTGTTTAGATTTTTTAAAACTTAGCTTTATAGTTTATGTGTTCTAAATTCCTTTTCTTTAAAATATAGGAAAGAAAATGATACCGAATATTTATGACCCAGTAAGCCTAGGAAAACATCTTGCAAGTTGAGTTGTCATGAAAACATCTTGAGTAAGATTATATTTTATTATTCTCTCTGCTTTAGTATAACTTAATATGTTTTACTCATATTTTCTGACTTTCATTGTAAAGATGATAAGCCTCTCCAATATGGCAAATTATTTTACTACAGAGACTGTCTTAACATAACATCTGCCCAAGGTTTATTTAAAAAAAAAAAAAAGCATGTTTCAGAAAATTGCATGAAGTCATCAAACATATCTTATGTCTTATAGCAGAGTAGCTATTCAGTCAGTATACATGACCATACAAGTTGTTAAAATATTGAAACAATTTTATATACACGGTAAATAGAAGCTACTTTGAGCCTCTGCCCCAGCCCACCAGAGATGTCCTCATAATCCTGACAGGAAGGGTACAGCATCCAGGAACCTGCTCAGCAGTTTGGCTGGTGTCTGCTCTGATTCGTCAGTGCCCTATGTTATACTAATTTTTATATATTTTAAACATCACCTCTGATGATAGGAAATAGTGCATATTCTCATGTACAATTTGTAAATAAACTCATGAGATTTTGTCGGGGTGGGGGCTTTGTTCCTCCAACAAATGCACACATATACATACGACATGCATGACACCTATGTACATACTCTGAAATCTCTGGGATAAAGAAAGCAGTACAGTGTGTCTCTCTTCCTGAAGCTGTTTATATTAAAGATGCCTCTGGCAGTTTTTTATCTAAATACATTATGAAGCTTCACTTGTTCCACACTTTTCACATCTCTTAGTTAACTTTTGGATTCGTTCCTTGTCTTACTTGAGCACATCCTCCCAAAGTGTTTTCAAACAGAATCTTTGTCAGCCTTCCGAGGCCTTGTGTACCTTACAATAACTTATTTCAGCCTTACATCGAATTAATTGGATATAGCATCGTAGCTTCAAATTTCTCTTATTTCAACAATTTCTCTGTCCTCCTTCTACCTAAATACACTCAGCCCTATGTATCCTCAGGTTCTGCATTTGCAGATTCAACCAACCTGGGGCCGAAAATATTCAAGAAAAAACAAATTAACAATTAAAAAAATACAAATAAAAACCAGTACAGCATAACAACTATTTACATAACATTCACATTGCATTAGGTATCATATGTAATATAGAGATAATTGAATGTATACAGGAGGATGTAGGTAGATTATGAGCAAATACATCACTTTATATAAGGGAATTGAGCATTCCTGGATTTTACTATGAAGGTAGTGGGTCCTTGAACCAATCCTTGAAGATACTGAAGTAAGACTGTATTAATATCACTCTTTCATCCTGCAAAATTGTGTCACTATGACTTAACTTTTCTCTCAGTTTTTTAGCACTGCTTTGTCACTTCCTGAGTCCTTCTAGAAGAGTTGATTGACCTGACCTTTCAGCTCACTGATTTGTATTTCAAGTGTATTCACTCTGAAAAGCAGTATCTAAAAACCATCTATTAGGTTTATCTAATACCATACTTACTGAGTTATTTCAGTTACTAGGTTTTTCATACTGAATATCTCCAACTGGTCCTTCATAACATTTTTTCTGATTCAAGTTTCCAATTTCCTCCTTTGGCTCTCTGAAAACATTTATTGCCCTTTTTAAAAAATTATTACACTTTTGAATTTTTTTTTCTATCTGATCCATTCATTTGGCTTCCTCTTTTATTTTTATTTTTTTAGCTTCCTCTTTTAAAGATACCTGTTTGCCTACCTTCTTTTCATAGTACATATATTCTTCACGTTTTGTGATTTTGTTATTTTTTTCCTGTGAACATACAGTCCCTTATGGTCTTGGATAATATTCAAATGATTTAATAACAAGGACAGCATGGACACCAACTAATCGTAACAGAATGCTGAACATATTAGAACAGATAGATGCTCACTGTAACTACCTGACATAGGCCCAATGACTGTCATCCTAACTTGAGACTATCAGCTAATCATACTACTTAAGTCTACTATCATACCCTGATTAGTATCCTCAGATTACAAAGTTATTGTACCAAAAATCTCCTCCTAGTGACCCAGTTCTGATGTTGATTTGACCTAAAATGGTTGACAACATAATTTCTAAATATTTTTCCTGAAATGATTAAAATATAATCCAACAACTTCTTAAGATTTAAAGATAAGATTTTTAAGATTACAAAAGGTTTAGCATAAGAAAGACTGTACTAATATCACTCTTTCGTCCTGCAAAATTTTATCACTATGTCTTAACTTTTCTCTAGTTTTTTAAGCACTGTTTGTCACTTCTTAAGTCCTTCTAGATAAGGACTAAGATAAAATACTTCCAAGAAAAGACCTGATGCTAGGAATAGTCTGTTTACCATCCATCAAGAGTATTCTTTTTATTTCCAAATTAGATAATCTGGTACAATTATGGATTATTTTACATAGCTTATTTATATTAAAATTTAATAAAACTGTGGTGAAGTTTATCTGGTACTTTAATACTGTTCTCTTTTTAAACTTTTATTCAACATTTCAGTATCAGAATATTTCTTCTTTGGCACCTGCTTTCAGTTAGCCTATCTTGCCACTAGATGGAGAGCGATGCCGCTAGATGGAGAGTGACACCTACCACTAGATAGGCGTAATTTTACCATCTTCAGTTCAACAGCCTTTAAAGATAGCTGTTTAAGTTTAATGTGTATATACAGGGTCTTGTCTTAATCTGGTGAAAAATTAATGTTCCACTTTCAAAAGCAAACTTATAACATCTTTTTTCCTCTAGGTCACTGAAACAAGACTTCTCTTTCTCTTTGTCTCTCTCTCTTTCTCTATCTTTCTCTCTTTAAATTTTTTTTAGGGACGGGCTCTCATTCTGTGGCTCAGGCTGTAGTGCAGTGGCATGATCATAGCTCACTGTAGCCTTGAACTCCTAGGTTCCCACCTCAGCCTCCACAGTAGCTGGGATTACAGACTTAAGATATTATGCCTGACGCGTCTTCTTTAATGGCTGTGCTAAAACTCCATATACCTATTTGGGAGGAAAAGGGAAGATGGTTAGTCCCATGAATAGTGATAATAATAATAATAAAGTTATCACCATTTCAGGCTGGTGCTGTAAATGCCACCTGCTAGAGAAAAAAGATCTGGGAGGTGTTGCACTGACAGCCTGAGGGTTCCCCAGGAATTCATTTAGCCTCATTAAATCAGGGAAGGGTAGTTATTCCACCAGCAAATTCCAGCAAGCGAAATGGCAGCTTTGGACATTTGGGCCTCTCTAGTTTCTTTGAGTTATACAGGACTTCCTTACAGAATTTATTTCCTTCCATGGATCTTACTGTGGGTAGCCAGACATCTAAATCCTGGGCCCATGCACAAGTAACCCCCAGACCTCATAAAATTATACTGCTGTATATTCATACATTTCAAGCCTAGCATTTGCACCTAAATTCATTTGGCTGCATCATAATCAAGTCACATAATCTTGCTTTCATTTTAAGTCTTACAGGCTTCAACTAAGTTTAATTTTCAAAACAAGCCTGGGCGTGGTGGCTCACGCCTATAATCTCGGCACTTTGGGAGGCTGAGGCAGGTGGATCACTTGAGGTCAGGAGTTTGAGACCAGCTTGGCCAACTTGGTGAAACCCCGTCTCTACTAAAAATATGAAAAATTAGCCAGGTGTGGTGTCTCACGCCTGTAATCTCAACACTCTGGGAGTCTGAGGAGGGCAGATCACTTGAGGTCAGGAGTTCGAGACCAGCCTGGCCAACATGGTGAAACCTTGTCTCTAATTTAAAGAAAATAAAAAAATTAACCAGGCATGGTTGAGACTCCATCTCAAAAAGAAAAAAAAGAATTGAAAACAGTAAAAAGAACATTTCTCTACTATATAATTGAAAGATCAAAAAATAAGTATCTATCTACCAATACAGAGCTACTGTAAGAGGTCACTAGACATTAAGTTATTTATTTCACTAGTAATAATTTTTACATGGTTGAACAATCATGTTAAGTTCCTCACCATGTGAGATGCAAGATGATTCATAAATGCATTGCTAGGAAATACTGGGGAAACAGATCGTCTAAAGACTTAATTATGGTCAGGCGCAGTGGCTAACGCCTGTAATCCCAACAATTTAGGAGGCCGAAGTCAGCAGATCACCTGAGGTTAGGAGTTCGAGACCAGCCTGGCCAACAGGGCAAAAACCCCGTCTCTACTAAAAATATAAAAATTAGCCGAGTGTGGTGGCCTACGTCTCAAATCCCAGCTACTCTGGAGGCTGAGGCATGAGAATCTCTTGAACCCAGGAGGCAGAGGTTGCTGGTGAGCAGAGATTGGCCACTGCACTCCAGCCTAGGTGACAGAGTGAGACTCCATCTCAAAAAACAAACGAACAAAAAGATTTAATCATAATTCACTTGTGGTGATAATTAAAATCTTCAAACTCACTAGCCAAAGAAATTCAAAGTTTTTAAATAATATGTCACTTTCCTTTTCAAAAGCATTGACAAATGTATTAATCATGATTGACAATATGGAACAAGGATCACTGGAAGGAGTATAAACTGGTACAACTTTTCAAGAGAGCAATTTTGCAATCATTATCAAAAATTTGAAAGGTATTCATATTGTTTAACTAGGGAATTTATTTTATTTATTTATTTATTTATTTATTTATTTATTTATTTATTTATTTATTTTAAGACGGAGTCTCGCTCTATCGCCCAGGCTGGAGTGCAGTGGCCGGATCTCAGCTCGCTGCAAGCTCCGCCTCCCGGGTTCACGCCATTCTCCTGCCTCAGCCTCCCGAGTAGCTGGGACTACAGGCGCCCGCCACCTCGCCCGGCTAGTTTTTTGTATTTTTTTAGTAGAGACGGGGTTTCACGGTGTTAGCCAGGATGGTTTCGATCTCCTGACCTCGTGATCCACCTGTCTCGGCCTCCCAAAGTGCTGGGATTACAGGCTTGAGCCACCGCGCCCGGCCTTTAATTTATTTTTTTATAGAGAAAATTACGTAACTACCAAAAAACGTAAAACTCAGGGGATGGTTAAACAAATCCTAATACATTGTTCTATTGCCATTACAACCAGCATCGAATAAGCTTTCCGTGCCCCGATATCTTCTCAGGGAGGGCTGCGGAAGGGTTTGGGTTCTGCCAGTCAGATACATCGGACCCGTGTGCACTGGCAGGGCGGCTGCGGTACTTTTGGGTCCTGCCAACCCAGGCCGAAACTGCGTTGTTCTGCCAGCCGCAGCCTCGGGCTTTTAGGTCTTCCACCTGACAGTGCTGCCTTTGGATCACAGGACTACTTACCCATGCGATTTCTGGAGAATGGAAGTTGTTCCTAAACGCTCACACGGCGCCTGCTCCTACAATTTCAAACAGTGTGGTTTGCAGCAGCCAGTGCCATTCCTTTCTGCCTATTTCTTCTGGAAGAGCAGTCTACGACTGAACCGTATCAAATACAGTATCGATATGGTAGAATATGGCAAATCAATTTAAAACCGCATTGTTAACTAATATTTAGTGACACAGGAGTAAATTCTGTAACTTTTTTATGGATACAATTTATTTTTCACTGATTTATAACTAGGTCACGACACATGACAAAAACTATTTTTGTAAAGGGCCTGGGTAGTCTTTCAGAGAGTAATTAAACACATGTGAGTAGTTTTGCCTCGTTGTAGGGAAAATTAAAAATGATTTTTAAACACGATACCAAAAGGATTTCCCTCCTTGACTCGGCTGTGATTCTGTGACTGTACTACCCAATTTCTCTCAAAAGGTTTTATTTTTAGGTTTAATCCGTGTATCAACCAAAGTAGCCTGTCTTAAAAATTCAAGCAAATTTGGCTCAAACTTATTTTACAAAAATAGTGGAATTTCTGCATTCCTCTGGTTTCAGTAGTGCAACCAATTCTTGGGAAAGAGAAGGAAGGTGAGAGAGTGGCTTAGATTTTTTTCCTAACAATTGAGTGTTTTTTTGCTTGCTGTCCCCATTTTTCTTTTACAAAAGGTGAAGGGAACTCTGCCTCTTACCCTTCTGATGTGAATTAGACTACTTCCCTTAGCAGGTAGAAGCAGCGCCATCAATTTTGGTTTTAAATGATTTTTTTCTGCCTGCATTTCACAAGTCTACAGAGTCATTACATTATCATTTGAAAACGCTTTGTAATCAGAGAGCACATCAACATGTTCTGCATATGTTTGGGATAAAGAATATCCAATGTAGAAAAAGGGTAAGGTTAGTCATTCAGAGGAAGGACTATAAAACATTTTCTGAAAATGCCCTTTTTTGTATTTTTTCTCAAAATTTTAGAATATAATTTTAGAAAGGAGCATGCTTTGTATAGACTAGAATTTAGAGCTCATTGTGTGACTTACCTTTGTTGTCTTATTAAATCTTCCCAGAATGCCACTACACCCACTTCAGACCCCTGAGCTGCAAAGTGTCTGGGAGGCAGTTTGATATGCAGACTAAAGTGAGATTTAAGATCATATAGCTCTTGGTTCAAGTTTGAGTTCCTTCATTACTTTAGTTAGCCTAAGTGTCTTTTTTTTTTCTTATTATGTTGACACTTCAGAGAATAAATTTCATTTTTAAAGATGTCTTATAAAGGCATCTTTTAAAATGAGATTATAGGCCAGGCACAGTGGCTCATGCCTGTAATCCCAGCACTCTGGGAGGTCAAGGTGGGCCGATCACTTGAGTTCAGGAGTTTAAGGCCAACCTGGTGAACATGGCCAACATGGTGAAAATCCCATCTCTACTAAAAAATATTTTAAAAATTAGCATGGTGTGGGGGTGCACACCTGTAGTCCCAGCTACTTGAGAGGCTGAGGTGGGAGAGTCACTTAAACCTGGGATGTGGAGGTTGCAGTGAGCCAAGATCATGCCACTGCACTCCAGCCTGGTCAACAAAATGAGACTCCATCTCAAAGAACTGTATAAATAAATAAATAGGGATTATAGTAGTTATTTATAGGGCTATTATAAAGATTAAATTAGTCAATATGTGCATTTAAATTTTAGCATTTAGCATTTAGTAAGAGTATAAGGCCCTAAGTATATGTCAATAGTGAAGAAATTGACCCAAACTGAACTTTTTATCTTCCTTCCAATACTGAGTATTTTATATTCCTTATCTGTGATTATGATGAGGACATATTTTAGATTAGCAGTCCCCAACCTTTTTGGCACCAGGGACCAGTTTCATGGAAGACAATTTTCCCATGGACAAGAAGGAGGAATGGTTTCTGGATGAAACTATTCCACCTCAGATCATCAGGCATTAGTTAGATTCTCATCAGGAGCTCACAATGTAGCTCCTTCACATGCACAGTTCGCAATGGGGTTCACGATCCTATGAGAATCTAATGCCATCACTAATCCAAAGGAGGTGGCACTCTGGTGGTAATGCTCACTTGCTTGCCTGCTGCTCACCTCCTACTATGCAACCCAGTTCCTAAAGACTATGGACCAGAATCTGGGAGTTAGGGACCCCTATTTTAGATGCTTTTTTTTTTTTTTTTTTTTTTTTGAGACGGAGTCTCACTTTGTCATCCAGGCTGGAGTACAGTGGCGCAATTTCAGCTCACTGCAACCTCCACCTCCTGGCTTCAAGGAGTTCCCTGCCACAGCCTCCCAACTAGCTGGGATTGTAGGCTCCAACCACCACGTCTGGCTAATTTTTGTATTTTTAGTAGAGATGGGGTTTCACTGTATTGTTGAGGCTGGTTGTGAACTCCGAACCTTGTGATCCACCCACGTCGGCCTCGCAAAGTGCTGGGATTACAGGCGTGAGCCACCGCGCCCAGCCTTAGATGCTTGTTGAGAGCATTTGCTATTTACTTCATTGAGCTGGGTATAATTTTGATTCTTTTAAATTAAGCCATGAGAAGAAAATGTCAGAATTGCAATAATATTACCTACTACTCAGGGATTTAATAATACATAGAAAATATAAAATAAAATGGTTGTTACTAACAACAATTTCCACCTCAGAAGACATAATACAAGCAGTCAGAACACTTTTCTCTTTTGAAGCAATCATCTAGTCATGTTCCAAGACCTAACCACTTATTGTGGGCAAAACTTTGTGTCCTATCTCTCTTCTCTCTAAAAAATAGGGCCACAGTAAAACTACTGCCAATAATAGTAACAATGTTTATTGTATTATATTAATTTATATGTTATGTTCTTATTATTGTAGCTACTTTTTTTGTACTTACTGCTATATGCCAGATAACACTCATGATTTACTTGCTAAATCTGTGCAGTGACTCTCTGAGGTAGATATTTTGATTCCCATGTACTGTCACAGAGGAGGACACAGAATACAAAGAGGTAAACTTGATTAATACAATCAACTGAATAGCTCCTAAGTGGCAGGGTCTGGATTCGAACAGAGAGCCCTGATTCTGGAGTTCTTACAGAGATATAGATAAAATCTCGAAGAGTTCAGCTGCCCATCAACCTAACCTAATCACTAAGTGTTTTATTAATTTCACAGAGGTTAATGGAGTTCCTTGAATTGCTTAGCACTTGTTTGTTCTTGCTGTCTTTTGTTTATGTGTGTGTGTGTGTGTGTGTGAGAGAGAGAGAGAGAGAGAGAGACGGAATCTCTGTCTGTTACGCAGGCTGGAGTGCAGTGGTAAGATCTCGGCTTACTGCATACTCTGCCTCCCGGGTTCAAGCAGTTTTCCTGTCTTAGCCTCCTAAGTAGCTGGGATTATAGGTGTCCACCACTACGCCTGGCTAATTTTTGTATTTTTAGTAGAGACGGGGTTTTACCATGTTGGCCAGGCTGGTCTTGAACTCCTGATCTCAGATAATGCATTCTCCTCGGCTTTCCAAAGTGCTGGAATTACACATGTGAGCCACCGCACCCAGCCATTGTTGTTGTCTTTTTTTTTTTTTTTTTTTGAGACAGAGTTTTGCTCTTTTGCCTAGGCTGGAGTGCAATGGTGCCATCTTGGCTCACCGCAACCTCCACCTCCCGGGTTCAAGCGATTCTCCTGCCTCACCTGGGATTGCAGGCATGCACCACCACGCCTGACTAATTTTGTATTTTTTAGTAGAGATGGGGTTTCTCCATGTTAGTCAGGCTGGCCTTAAACTCCCAACCTCAGGTGATCTGCCTACCTCAGCCTCCCAAAGTGCTGGGATTGCAGGCGTGAGCCACTGCATTCGCCCCTTTGTTGTCTCTTGAGACAAGGTCTCACCTCTGTCACCCGGGCTGGAGTGCAGTGGCACGATCACAGCTCACTCCATCCTCTCACCTCAGCCTCCCAAATAGCTGGGACTACAGGCATGTAACACCGCACCTAGCTAATTTTTTAAATTTTTGTGGAGACAGAGTCATGCAGCATTGCCTAGGCTGGTCACGATTTCGAATCACTCCTCTTGCATCATCCTTCCAAAGTGCTGGCATAATAGACATGAGCCACAGCTCTCCCAGACACTTGTTAAAATGGTAGATTGCCAGGCCCTACAAAGAGCCTCAAATCTGATATCTGGGATTAAGACTAGAAATCTGCACTTTTGACCAATTTTCCTTGTGAATCATATACACTGTATAATTTGAGAATTTTTGATCAAAAGGATGAATTTCAAACTTCCTATTTGTACATTGAAAACAATACCTTGGGCAGTGCCTGCTTTGTAATAGATGTTCAACAAATACATGGGGGAAAAAACCCAAGGAGCCAGGAAGAGAAGGAAGCAAGGGTAACTAATCAGGCTACTTAATTTTTGGATAAAATTAAGTCTTAAGATGAAGGAAAGGAGGATAGACTAGATCCTCTACAGACATTTTGCTCATATTAATTTCAAACTTCAGTCAGCTTTCTGCCTTATTTTTCTTTCTCCAAAAGGTTAGGAAGCCCTTGAAAAACAAATACAATGATTAACTAAGTGTACATGTAACCACTCAATTTTTAAATGCCTTTCATTCTTTTCTTCTTTTTATTACAACTCTCTCTGCTTGCACTGGCATGCAAACTGGTTGTACTGGTCAAATGAGTCAGTTCAAAGGAAAGCATTAATTTAGATGAGAGCATGTTTGTGTTGAAATCTTCCAGAGGCACACATAGTCACACGTGCACAAAAAAAGTGGCTGCACATCTGTGTTCCAGTTAGCCCAATTTTTAAAATATTCCTGGAAATTTGTCCTGGAAGCTGCTTTAGAAAGTTTGGCACAATTAAGTCCAAACTTACCCAAGTGAGAAGTTCCCTTTTGATTTTTCAACCACTTCGTTCCCTTTATCCCCACCACTGGTCAAAAAGAAAAAAAGAAAATACAGTGATATATGCTTCTACCATGTTACACTATTTAGAATAATAGAAAATTAGAGCTAAAACTACTAAGAGCCATGCTTAAAATTTTTATAGCATTTAATGCTTGTAAATGTACTTTCACATGCACAGCTCATTTGATCTTCACAATAACTCTGTGGTTGACATTTTATGGACAAAGAAATCGAAGCCATGTGACTTGCCCAAAGTCAAAGAAAGTTCAAGTTCCATTTCCTTTTTCTTTTTTTTTCCTTTATTTATTTATTTATTTATTTTTAATTCTTTTTAGACAGGGTCTCATTCTATCACCCAGGCTGAAGTGCAATGATACGATCCCGGCTCGTATTAGCCTACACCTACCAGACTCAGGGAATCCTCCCGCTTCAGTCTTCCAAGTAGCTGGGACTACAGGCATGTGCCACCATGCCCAGGCAATTTTGTGGGGGTGTTTTTTGTGGAGACGGGGTGCAGGGGTCTGTCCTGCAGACCCTGACCCAATGATGGATGAATAACATGCACTGACACAGACATTCTGCTTTGCCGGTCTAGCTGAGTGTCCGACCCACTTACAGATGCCAAGAAGAGTGCTGTAAATAGTTGTAACCACCAGCCTCAACCAGTCAGCAAGATTCACATTCATTCAGTAAAGATTAGTTGGCCGGGCGCAGTGGCTCATGTCTGTAATCCCAGCGCTTTGGGAGGCCGAGGTGGGCGGATCACCAGGTCAGGAGATCGAGACCATCCTGACCAACACAGTGAAACCCCATCTCTACTAAAAAAAAATACAAAAAATTAGCCAGGCGTGGTGGCAGGCGCCTGTAGTCCCAGCTACTGGCGGGGCTGAGGCAGGAGAATGTCATGAACCCAGGAGGCGGAGCTTGCAGTGAGCCGAGATCAGGAAAAAGAAAAACAGATTAATTGACAAAGACTTGAGTGAACACCACTAGAGGGTAACTGACATTGTGGACCTCCCGAGTAGAAAGCAATTAAGCACCCTAAGATTAGTCTTAGGACCACATGAGTAAACATGAGCTAGTTAGATAACCCCCCTACCACCGCATTCCTTTGTATCTACTTTAACCTATTTAACTAAAGGTAAAGGGACTAGGCTGCCTTCAGCTAGATCTATTACTGAAGTTATGCAAACTCTCAGGCCTTCCAAAGAGGGTTTGTGGCTATTTCAACTAAAATTTTTCTCACCTGCTTGACTGAACCCCCACAATGGGATTTCCCCATTTTGCCCAGGCTGGTCTCGGAACACCTGGGCTCAAGTGATCTACCCACCTGAGCCTCCCAAAGTGCTGGGATTACAGGCATGAACCACTGCATCTGGCCATGAGTAAAATTTCTTACTGGACAAAGGAGAAAATATAGGAAGAGAGAGAATAATGTATATAGAGTTAATTGAATGCTGGTCACTGGCAGAATCCAGAGCTCTTGATACCTTCTGTTTATTCTTTTTTTTCTTCTCTTTACTAAATACTTGTTTGATATTTTTGATGTGACATTCTGCTGGGGCTCCACAGAAGCTTTAAATTTATCTATAATTATTATGATGGAGACAAGTACAAATGCAGTGGGAATGTAACTAATAAATGCAGGTTAGTCACTCACTGTTTGCAGAGCCCAATTAACAAAAGCAAGGTCTGGTATAAAAAAAGTGATTTATTTCCCAAGCTAGCTTAGGGGAAGAAGCACAGGAGTCTTGACTTTAAATGTACTACTTTGTTTGTAGAGTAAAAGCAGGGACTTATTTTTTCATTTTCTTTTTTTTCTCCTTTTTTATTTTTTATTTTACTTTAAGTTCTGGGGTACATGTACAGAATGTGCAGGTTTGTTACATAGGTATATGTGTGCCATGGTGGTTTGCTGCACCTACGGACCCGTCCTCTAAGTTCCCATCGCCCCCAACGTCCCAAAAGGCCATGGTGTGTATTGTTCCCCTCCCTGTGTCCTCCTGTTTTCATTGTTCAACTCCTACTTATGATTGAGAACCTAAAGGAGGCACTTTTAAAAGGCAGGAGAGAAAGTCAGCAAGGTGAGAGGTCTGCATGTTAGCTTGGTCTCTTATCTACCAGGAGGTCAAGCTGGTGACTTCTGGCATCTTTGTGGGCAGGACTATGCTAAAAACTCCCTAGCTGGGAGAGAGTAGTGGACATGCTTTTCAATTGTTATCTCTTGAGGCAACCCTCTGGTGGGTGAGAGTTCCATAGCAGGCATGATTTGGTCTATAAATCGACTGTTAACTCTCAAAGAGAGTTCCATCTTAGAGCTCATAGATGCACTTACCCTGTAGGGAGTGTCTGGAGAAGGGGATGGCAAAAGGCTATATTGTCATTATTAAAAGACTAAGTAGAAAGGGGAAACAAGGGTGTATCAGTTCATTTTCACACTGCTACAAATAACTACCTGAGACTGGGTAACTTATTTTAAAAAAAAAAGTTTAATTGACTCACAGTTCTGCATGATGGGGAAGACTGAGGAAACTTACAATCATGGTGGAAGGTGAATGAGAAGCAAGCACCTTCTTCACAAGGTAGCAGGAGAGAGACAGCATGAAGGGGGAACCGCCACACACTTTTAAACCATCAGATCTGGTGAGAACTCAGTCACTATCATGAGAACAGCATGGGGGAAACTTGGAAACTTGGTGAGATGCAGAAATAGCTGGAACCTGCAAGAAAATATCATGTTTTTGAGGCAGTGAGTACCCAGAGAACAGTCTAGAAAGGAGCATATGACTAACTCATGGATTTATTCCCATTGTATGTCTCTGTAGTATTTTATACTATTCCTCTTTTTTTTTTTTTTTTTTTTTTGAGACGGAGTCTCAACCTGTCCACCAGGCTGGAGCGCAGCGGCGCTGTCTCGGCTCACTGCAAGCTCCGCCTCCCGGGTTCCCGCCATTCTCCTGCCTCAGCCTCCCGAGTAGCTGGGACTACAGGCGCCCGCCACGGCGCCCGGCTTTTTTTGTGTGTGTTTTTAGTAGAGACGGGGTTTCACCGTGGTCTCAATCTCCTGACCTTGTGATCCGCCCGCCTCGGCCTCCCAAAGTGCTGGGATTACAGGCGTGAACCACCGCGCCCGGCCTACTATTCCTCTTGTAACACTTGCCACCAAGAGATGTAAATTAGCCATTGTCTGTACCTTAGCTCGCTTTCCCCTTCACCTTCACTTCCCGACTGTACTGCAAGTGTTGGAGATGTGAGGTGAGGAAAAGGCTAATTCCCAGATCCCTAGCATGAGTAAGTTAGCGAACAGTGGGGGTAGTGGTGGATCAAGGGGGTACTGTTGAGGTTTTTAAAATTGAGTTAATCATGAGACATCTGAGAAAAGATGTCAAGGAAACAACTGACATCAGGTGAGAAGTTTGACTGAAGTAATCATTCTTGTATAGACGACGATTAAGCCACAGGAGTTGTTGAGCTTGCCAAAGGAAAGCTCTTTACCTTTCAGCTGCCTCAAAACAATCTTGTTTACAATAAGAGGCAGTTAAATCCAAGCACATTACAGTAGAATCTACAGAGAAAGGTAGCTGTATTTAGACTGTGATTTTCTCAAAAAGGAGAGTTGAAATATTTATCCTAATGTTCATTATCTATGAATAGAGTTAGGGCAAAGTTCTCTATTTTGATCTATGAGCTACAGAGCAATTGAACATTTTTCACCCTGTATTATGCTATGCTTATTATTATGCATATTTTGATATTTCATTTTTCCTTCATGTTCATCTTTTTGTTTGCAAATAACAAAAAGCAATTCAAGTCATATTAGAGGAAAAGGAAAATTACTGTGAGGGTAAATTTGTCTGTCCAAATCTAAGAGTAGAATGCAACCAGGTCTCAAGAACAGCCGCTGAAATCTAGAATGCTTTAAGACAAACGAGATGTATTTCCCCATTTCTGGTTTCCCTTTGCATATTTTTATGCTTCTGTACTGGAAGATAAATCTTATTTGCTACTCAGTCCACATAATGGTCAAAAAGTGACTGCCTGTAACTTCAAATATTCTTGAGTTATAGTTTCAGTCACACAAACAGGATGATTTCCATTCTGATTCCCTTTCCAAATTCTGGGAGAAGTGACATTGAATCTATTCCTATCCCTATTTATTCTCATCAGCTGTGGCCAGGATATACTATAACATCATACATATATGGCTATGAGTGCTGTGTATCTGAGGGGCAGTTAAGCATAGTGGTGTGCTGAAGCTTGCTTGTAATGACTTATAAGAGAGAGTTGTTAAATTTTTAAAATTTTTGTAGATTGGTTGTTAAACATAGGGATTATTAAAAGATAAATTATACAGAGTTACTAATATTAAGTAAATTACATTAAATACAAAAGTAATAAATATTCAAAATTTACCACTTCCTGATTCTTTCAACTATAACTTAATAATATTTGTTCTTAAGGTTATTTACATTTATAATTATTGCATCTGTATGGTGAAAATACTATAAAATTGTGTTACTTCTCATTTCTTCCTGTGTTCAGTGATGTGATGTCACATTGATAGTTTGAAATTGGTCATGGTAGGAGTAATTACACCACAGAAATTGACAAACATTACAAATAAGTTTTGTTTTGTTTTTCTGGAGAGCTGGTTGTTAAACATTTACCAGTTCACTACTGGTAAAACGAGTCATTGTCAGAAAATACCTTTTACCCCACTACAATATCTACTACTTCTACTACACTAGAAGATAACTTCCTTCAAAGTAACAATAACACATTTGCTTGCAATATAGTTGTTTCTTCCACAGTATTTGGCATTCTAATTAAGTTATAAGAAAGCTGATACATGACTTGGCTACCATGATTACAATTTAATTATTCATGACACTTCTAAAAAGCCCTGCTATCAGAGGGTTTATGTCCTCTGCCTCCAAAATCTGTTTGTTGAAATTCTAACCCCCAAGGTGTTGGTATTAAGAGGTTGGGCCTTTGGATGGTGATTGGATTGTGACAGGAGAGCCCTCATAAATGGGATTAGTGCCCTTATAAAGGAGGCCCCAATGAGCTTGTTTTCCCCTTCCAAAATATGAAGACACAATCTGTAATACTTTGTTATAGCAGCCCCCCCGAAATAAAACATACCCACATACAAACATTGTTTTGTTTCTTTTTCGTGTTTCAGACAGTATCTTACTGTGTTATCCAGGCTGGAATGTAATGGCACAATCATAGCTCACTGCAACCTCAAATTCCTGGGCTCAACCACACCTAAGAGACTTTTTGTAGAGACAGGGCCTCATGTTTACGTTCTACAAGCATTTTTTTTTTTTTTTTTTTTTTTTTCAGAGACAGGATCTGGCTCTATCTTCCAAGCTGACATGCAGTGGCAGTGTCCTACCTCACTGCAGCGCTGAGCAACCTGGTTCAAGCAATCCCCCCACCTCAGCCTCCCAAGTAATTGGAACTACAGGCATGAGTTCCAATTACAATCACACTCAGCTAAGCTTTTAAATTTTTGTAGAGACAGGGCCTCACTGCGCTGCTCAGGCTGGACTCTGACTCACGTGAGCACAGGATGACTCTGAGTTATGTCTGTCTCTTGTTCACAAGGAATTTCCTTGTGGGAAAACTGGGAGGGAAGTATGTAGCTTTTTTGTCTTTGTAGCTATTTTATTTAGGAATAGAATGGGAGGCAGATGTGCCCGTTCCAGTTCCCAGCTTGACTTTCCTTTTGCTTAGTGATTTTTGGGTCCTGAGATTTATTTTCCTTTCACAAGAGTAAAGAGAATTTTCTCAGCTCGATAATAATAATGATCAATTACTGAAGTACTTAGTACTAATATGCATACACACAACAGGTTAGTGATAAGTACTTCACATATCACTTGATGAAGAAAAAACTATTAGATTAGCTATCTTAGTTAAAGAAAATAAAATGAGGTTCAAAGAAGTAAATAATTTGCTCTGGGTAGCAGAGCGAGGATTCAAGCCACATCCCTAACTATAGAGCCAGGGCTCTTCACCTCTATCTTATGCTTCTCCAAGTTCTCGTAGCTTCTAAGCAGTAAATGTTTGCTAAAATGCTAATCTTATGCCCAAGCCTATACTCCTAAGAAATGAGAAAATGTATGACAGATTATATTTTCAAGTGTGTTTTGGGAATTCACAGAGTTAAGACCCAGTCCAATATTTTTCAGATCTGAATTGACTCCTGAGAGTTTCTTTTCTTCTTAGCAAGAGGTCCTGAGGACTTGCCTCTTCTCTTTGGAGTAGTCATCCTGGAAATCACCTCTTAGAAGTCTTAGAATCACTGTCCTACCAGCTCTAACTTTCTTTTTTCATCCTGAAGTTATGCTAAACACTTTGTTTATTAAATGGTGGTGGTGGTGGTGATCATCTTTTTTTTCCCTTTGGTGCTTGTTTTGGTAATCTCTGTGGTATTAGGACACAAACGTCACACACACAAGAAATTACAAAAGTTGTAGAAATCTAAATATTCTTTCTAGTTTGCAGTTTTTGACCTTCTTTCTTAGGTTGTATCTTGAGGCCTCACTAGATTCTTTATCATCAAAGTGGTATCACAAAAACTTTGTCCAAGAAGAGGTTCCGAGGGAAATTGGGTGGAAATGTGCTTCTGAATGTCTGCAGAGACATTACGTGAAAGTACATAGGACTTGCGCCCCACTTCCTGTTTGGAATTTTGGAAGCAGAGTGCCTAGAGCCTATGTGAAGGCCACCGTAGGGTTAAAATGGTTAAGTAGCATGTTTCAGCAGGGGGAGCCTAGGAGATTGTCTCTTGGTTTCCCAAGATGTGAAGAGAACCAGAAATGCCCACGTAACTCTGGAGGTGTGTGCAAGTTAACCATGGACTGAGTGAGTTTTTCTCCAAGGAATCACCACTGCAAAGGCCAGTGCTGGGGTCAAATGGAGTATGCACATGTGTGAGTCTTGAAAAATCCACAGTACCAGCAAGAGTTGAAGTGAAGAATCTGGTCAGCATGGGGAGATAATGAGTTGTGATCCTTATAAGAAATTGCCATACACTGGATGGGCCAAAAGAACAGAGCATGAGTTACAGCAGTCTCATATACTTCAACCCAGAAACTGAAGCCTAATCACCAAGAGAAATAAGTTGCACTCATTATGCCTTCAAGTTCCGGGAGAGAAGAAGAATATTTGAGTCAGGCACTCTTCTTAGCTTGGGTAATGTTCTCTGATTGTCTCCTTTGTATGAATCAGGATCCTATCACAAAACAATTAGCATGAATGCCAATTAGGGGAAGTTTAATAAAGGGACTCTTTACAAAAGTGTGGGCAGAGTGTTAAGAAACTATATAAGATAGTGCCTTACTACCCCAATTAGTCAGCTTGGGCTTCCACAACAAAATACCACAGACTGGATGGCTTAAACAACAGAAATTAATTTTCTTACAGTTTTAGAGACTGGACAGTCCAAGATCAAGGTTCATTCTAGCAGCGTACAATATGCGGTGAGGGCTGCCTTCCTGGCTTACAGACAGCTGCTTTGTCCTCACATGGCCTTTCCTTGGTGCCTGAATGAGAACAGAAAGCAAGCTTTCTGTCTCTTTTAATAAGTACATTAACCCAACTGGATCAGGACCACACCCTTATGAACTCATTTAAGTTTAATAACCTCCTTAAGGTCTTATTTTCTAATGTAGTCACATTGGGGAATAGGGCTTCAACATATGAATTTGGGGGCAATAGAGTTCATTCCATAGCACTACCCTAGGCCTGGATGGGCAAGTGGAGGGCAGAGTTACCAGAACCCAAATAGAATAGATGTAGAGATATGGCTGACAAGGAATTGAGGTCATGGATAGAGAGACAGAGCCACCCTATGTTAATCCTACATAGAGGGAGTCATGAAAATAAATAGTTCAAAACCCTTACTTTCTTCCTATCTTCAATTGCCTGAACTCAACCAAAACTAAGAGAAGATAAACAATCATTGTATAGTCCCTATGGATGAGATTCTTAAGGTACAGAGCAAGGTGGAAAACTGATCGGGGGGCCAGAGATGTCCAGCACATCCTGTATCAAGATGCCACTAAGAAGCCGGCATGATGGCTCACAACTGTAATCCCACCACTTTGGGAGACCAAGGTAGGCGGATCACTTGAGGCCAGGAGTTTGAGACCAGCCTGGCCAACATAGTGAAACCCCACCTCTACTAAAACAACAAAAAATTAGCTAGGCATGGTGCCACATGCCTGTAATCCCAGCTACTTGGGAGGATGAGGCAGGAGAATGCTTGAACCCAGGAGGAGGCGGTTGCAGTGAGCCGATATCATGCCGCTGCACTCCAGCCTAGACAAGAGAGTAAGACCCTGTCTCAACAACAAGAACAACAACAAAAAGACTAAATGTTTACTCAGAAGAAACTTAGTTCCTAATAAAGTAAAGCTAACAAATCAGGCGCTGTGGCTCATGCCTGTAATCCCAGCACTTTGGGAGGCCGAGGTCAGGAGTTCGAGACCAGACTGGCCAACATGGCAAAAACCTACCTTTACTAAAGATACAAAAATTAGCCAGGCTTGGTGGTGCTTGCCTATAGTCCCAGCTGCTTAGGAGGCTGAGAAAGGAGAATCGCTTGAACCCGGGAAACAGAGGTTGCAGTGAGCAAGATCGCACAACTGTACTCCAGCCTAGGCCACGTAGGAGAGACACTGTCTCAAAAAAAAAAAAGAAAAAAAAAGATAACAATAATCCCTTATAAGACTGTTATAGGAATTAAGTGAGGTAAAATATAGGCAGCACATAGAGCAGATTGGGCACAGTCAGTACTCAGAAAATGTCAGCTACCAATATTACTCAAAAGTAAGCAGAACAACTTCAGAATTCCAGAATTCTATAAAAATCTCAGGGATAATTAACTAAGTTTTCCAAAACAGGGCTTTGTAAAATTCTATCCTTTTTTGGAAGTACTTACATTTTGATAGTCTATTTCCTGTTATGAGACTCAATAAACCAATATAATTGCTATTAAAGGATTCAAGGCTGCATTCTGTGGTACAGGTAAAAGCTAAATGAAAATTTAACGTTGACATCCTGGTGTGGAAGAAAAGGCTTAGATACCAGGTCTTAAATCTGAAGATTAATACATTTCCAAATTTAAGAATATCCAGTGATATTTAAATATTCCTTTTATTTATTTTTCAATTAAAAATATAATTGCCGTTATCGTAATTAAATCACAAGCTTTTTCAGAATGTTAAATAAGATAATATATGTGAAAAAGAAGTTATAAGTAAATGTATTGGTAAAATGTTAGTTATTTTAAAACTACAACATATGCTAAATTGTACAGGCAGGAACTTGGCACAACAAAAACGACTCTGCTGCATTACACTGTTAAAGAAAACCACAGTTGAATAGTAGCTAGAGCAGAAAAAACAAATTTTATTTAGTAATTATTACAATGTAGGAAAATAAACCTCAGTATGGAATTGGGCTCAATTCTGAATACAGCATGAACAAGGGGAGATTTATAGCCAATGAATAGGGTGGGGGTCAGCGGATTGAAAATTACTAAGAGAAAACATTAGGGGTGTCTTTGTCCATTTTGTGCTGCCGTAACAGAATACCTGAGACTGGGTTATTTATTTATGTATTTATTTATTTTCTTTTTTTTGAGACAGAGTCTTGCTCTGCATGCCCAGGCTGGAGTGCAGTGGTGCAATCTTGGCTCACTGAAATCTCTGCCTCCTGGGTTCAAGTGATTCTCCTGTCTCAGCCTCCCGAGTAGCTGGGATTACAGGCTGGGATTAACCACCACGCTGGGCTAATTTTGTATTTTTAGTAGAGACGGGGTTTCTCCATGTTGATAAGGCTGGTCTCGATCTCCTTATCTCAGGTGATCCACCTGCCTTGGCCTCCCAAAGTGCTGTGATTACAGGCATGAGCCACTGCGCCTGGCCCAAGAGACTGGGTAATTTATAATGAATAGAAATTTATTGGCTCATAGTGCAGAAAGCTGGGAAGTTCAATGTCAAGGTGCTGGCATCTGGTAAGAGCCTTCTTGCAGCATCATTCCATGGTGGAAGGCAAAAAGGCCGACAGACGGTTGAAGTCTCCTTTTCTTAATATCAGTCCCACTTATGAGGGTGGAGCCTTTATTGCCTAATCACCTCTCAAGGGTCTCACTTCTTAATACTGTTACAATGGCAATTAAATTTCAACATGATTTTGGAGGGAACAAACATTCAAATAATAGCAAGGGGTAAGAGGAGATTCTTGCTAAACTGATTTGATAGCATTCTTTCTAAAAGCAGGTTAGGGTGATCAGATATCATCTGGGGGAAGGTAGAGAATGATCAATTTGATCAGATATTGAAGGTGATCAGCTATCAAGAGCAAGGGACTCTTATTAAAGTGACTTAGCAGAATTCTAGCTAAAACTGGACAAATATAGACATGGAAGCCTAAGGTCAAGGTCCAGTTGACAAAAGGGATCAGAGGAACCTGACTAAAGTTTGGTCAAGGAGAGAGTCTTTGTATTCATCCACGTAACCACCACAACAATCAAGCTATAGAGCATTTCCATCTCCCTAGAAGGTTTTTCATGCTCCTTTGCCATTAAACTTCCCCCCAAAAATCTTACACCTGGGAACCACAAATGTGATTTATTTCTTAATGACTAGTGTTGTCTCAACCATATTGTGTCCAGCATCTTTCACTCAACATATATGTGAGATTCATCCATGTCGTCATGTGTAGTTTGTTTTATTGCTGAGCAGTAATTTGATCGATAGATAATTATGACACAATTTGTTTTTGTTAGGAGGGGAAATATTGGGTTCTATGATAATAACTTGTTTAGATTCATAATAAATATTACCACTGTTTTCCAAAGTGGTTGTACCATTTTATATTCCTATTAGCAAAGCATAAATGCACTAATTGCTTCAGATCCTTGCCAACACTTGCTATTCTTTTTTATCATGTATTTATTTATTGACACAGGGTCTTACTCTGTCACCCAGGATGGAGTGCAGTGGTGTAATCAGGGCTCACCTAGGCTCAGAAGTTCTTCCCACCTCAGCCTCCCAAATAGCTGGGACTACAGGCATGTGCCACCATGCCCTGCTAATTTTTAAATTTTTTTGTAGAGACATCTCACTATGTTGCCCAGGCTGGTCTCAAACTCCAAGCCCAAACAATCTTCCCACCTCAGCCTCCCAAAGTGCTAGGATTACAGGTGTGAGCTACCATGCCTGGGCAACACTTGCTATTTCCAATCATATTAATTTTAGCCATTCCAGTGGGATTGAAGTGATATTTCATTATGGCTTAATTTCCTGATGACAATGATGTGATAATTGCCTGTTCAACACATCTTCTATGATGAAGTCTTTTGCGTATTTTTTCAAATAGGGATATTTGTCTTTTTATTGAGTAGCAAGTCCTCTATATATATCCTATGAGTCTTTTGTTGGACAAATGTTTTGTAACTATTTTCTCCTAGTCTGTGATGTGCCTTATTCACTTATTTATTCATTTACCATCCTTTAAAGATCATAACATTTTAATTTTTTAAGCTGCAATTATATTAATTTTTTAAAATGTTAGGACTCGTGATTATTTTATATGAGAAATCTTATCCTACTCCAAGGTGGTAAAAATTTTCTCCCATGTTTTCTTCTAGAAGTTTTAAAACAACTTTTATATTTAGACCTATCATCCATTTTGAATTAATTTTTGTGTATTATGTAACGTAGGGGTCATGGTCATTTTATTTCCATGTGTATATCTAATTGCCCCAACACTATTTGTCAAAAAGACTATCCTTCTAAACATTTCAGTTATGTTGGTGCCTTTGTCAAATTCAATTGACCATAATATTTGTGACTCTACTTTTGGACACTGCGTTCTGATCTGTTGATGTATTTGTCTTACTTTACATAAATACCACATTGTTTTGATACCATAAGTTTATATTAAGTCCTGAAATCAGGTAATGCTAGTCCTCCAAAACTGTTATTGTTTTCCCAAATTGTTTTGGCTATCCTATGTCCATCACATTTCCTTGTAAATTTCAATTCACATTGTGAATTTCTGTTAAAAAGCACACTGAGGTTTTGATTGGGATTGTTTTGAATCTATAGATGAAATTAGGTAGAATAGACATCAATATTGCCCAATGCTCTTGACACTTTTTATTGCTAAATTCCACTCATCTCAATTCACAATTCGTTATCAGTATAAAAGGAACTGCCTTCAGAAGCATTATATTTCTTTTCACTACATATTGAAATACTTTTTTGGTAATTATTGAGGTTTTTTAAAAACATTTTATTATAGTAAGAACCTTGAACATGAAATTACCCTCAACAAAATGTTAAGTGTAGAATACAGTAACATTAACAGTAGGCACAATATTGTACACCAGCTCTCTATAACTTATTCGTCTCGTAGAACTAAAACTTTATACTTGTTGAACAGCAACTCCCCATTTCCCTTTCCCCCCAGTCCCTGGCAACCTTACTATTTCCATTAATCTGAATAGTTTAGATACTTCATAAAAGTGGAATCATGCAGTACAGTATTTGTCCTTCTCCGACTAATTTATTTCACTTAGCATAACATCCTCCAGGGTCATTCATGTTGTTACATACAGCAAGATTTCCTTTTTTTATTTTATTTTTTAAATTTGAGACACAGTCTCTCCTCCGTGGCCTAGGTTGGAGTGTAGTGAGTGGTGCGATCACGGCTCACTACAGCCTCTGCCTTCCAGGCTCAACCGATTCTCTGTCAGCCTCCTGAGTAGCTGGGATTACAGGTGCGAGCTACCACGCCAGGCTAATTTTCATATTTTTAGTAGAGACGGGGTTTCACCACATATGCCAGGCTAATCTCGAACTCCTGGCCTCTAGTGATTGGCTTGCCTTGGCCTCCCAAAGTACTGAGATTACAGGCATGAGCCACTGTGCCTGGCCGATTTCCTTCTTTTTTAAGACTGAATAGTATTCAATTGAATGTATAAACCATATGTTTTTTAACCCATTCATCTTTCAACATACGTATAAGTTGTTTCAAAAGATACCAAGTTTTGGCAAGGATATGGAGAAATTGGAATACTTATACACTATAGCAGGAATGTAAAACGATGCAGTGACTACAAAAAAAAAAAAAAAAGAGTATGGAAGTTCCTCAAAAATAGAACTACCATATGATCTAGCAATTCTATTTCTGTGTATATGTCCAAAACAATTGAAATCAGGATCTCAAAAGAGATATCTGTACTCCCATGTTCATTGTTATATTTTTACAATAATATTGTGATGATCCCTCAGGTCTGAAGAGGATTTTCAGCTGTGCATTTTTAGTTCAGCATCTTTACCCAGAAAGTTATTTCCACCCATAGCTAGGCCAAAAATCTGAGTCACTCAATATTACATTTTCTGTTTAAGTTCACCAACAATAATTGTCAGAAAAATCAATCTTTCCTGAACTACAGGAACAATAAAAATAACAATAGCTTCAGCTTATTGATCACTTAACTGCCTTTAAAAAAATCATTTGAAACATTATAACAATCCTTCAGAAATTATTTCTAAGTTCCCATTTATGAAGACACTAAAGAAGTTAATTTCGCTAAGGTCTCATGCTATTGAGAGACAGAGCTGGAAATTGTACCCAGGTCATTATGATTGCAAAGCATACTCTCTTAATCACTATACAATACCTTCAGACCAATGTTCAGCATATCTAGAGTTCATTCTTTATAACCTCAACAACTTTTCCTATTTACTAACATAACTGAATTAAAAACCACTTTTTTTTTTTTTTTTTTTTTTTTACAGCTGTGCTCTTAGTTTAACATAAACTTACTTCAGTTTATTTTTTGAGACAGGGTCTCGCTCTGTTGCCCAGGTTGGAGTGCAGGAGTGTAGTCATGTCTCACTGAAGCCTTAACCTCACTGGCTCAAGCAATCCTCCCACTTCGGCCCCCAGAAAAGTTGGGACTACAGGTGTGCACGACGTGGTTTTGCCAGGTTGCCCAAGCTGGTCTTCAAACTCCTGAGCCCAAGCAATCCACCTGCCTCAGCCTCCCAAACAGCTGGAATTACAGGCATGTGGCACTGCAGCTGGCCCCATAAACTTATTTTAATAATGAAGATGCACATATGGAATTCTATTTGCATTAAAAATTACTCCTTAGTTCTAATAGGACAAATGTAGAATCAGGGAAAATGGCATTTTGATATCTTCTAAATTACTTGGCTGTTTTCTTTTGCTCTGCCTTATAAAAATTATTAAAGAAAACTCAAATTGCAAAAAGTAGAGAAGAGAGTATAATATCTACTAATGTATGTGTAAATCAAAAGGTATCTGAGGCAAGTCTCAATCAATTTAGAAAGTTTATTTTGCCAAGGTTAAGAGCCCATGACAGCCTCAAGCTGTCCTGATGACATGTGCCCAACGTGTTCGTGCACAGCTTCATTTTATACGTTTTAGGGATATATGAGACATCAATCACCAGTTTGACTTTTTCCTTTGGCTTAGTGATTTTGGGAAGATTTTCCTTTCACATGTGTATCTCCCAGCTTCAACAATTATTAACTCATGGGTAGACTTGTTTAATCTATTCTCCCACCCACTTTCCTACACCTGCCACCAGTTTATTTTGATAAATCCCAGATACCATATAATTTCATTTGCAAATATTTATTATTATTATTTTGAGACACAGTCTAGCTCTGTTGTCCTGGCTGTGGTGAAAGTGGCACAATCTCAGCTCACTGCTACTTCCACCTCCCTTGTTCAATCAATTCTTCTGTCTTAGCCTCCCGAGTAGCTGGGACTACAGGCACACGCCACCACGCCCGGCTAATTTTTGTATTTTTAGTAGAGACTGGGTTTCACCATGTTGGTCAGGCTAGTCTCAAATTCCTGACCTCAGGTGATCTGCCCACCTCAGCCTCCCAAAGTGCTGGGATTACAGGTGTGAGCCACTGCACCTGGCCTGCAAATATTTTCGTATGAATCATGAAATTGTAAGAAATTCTTAAAAAAAAAAAACTTATTACAACTAAAAATACAAATAGCAATTCCTCAGGATCATTAGATATTATTTAATGTGTGTGTGTGGTGTGTGTGTGTTCATATATTCAAATTAATGTCCAATTAAGGTCCTAGAAACAGGACCAGTCCTGGTGGCTCCACACCTGTAATCCCAGCACTTTGGGAGGCCGAGGTGGGAAGACTGCTGGAGCCCAGGAGTTAGAGACTAGCCTGGGCAACATGGCTAACACCATCTCCACAAAAAATGCAAAAAATTTGCCGGGTGTGGTGGAGCATGACTGTAGTTCCATCTACCGGGGAGGCTAAGGTGGGAGGATCACTTGAGCCCAAGGTTGCAGTGAGCCACGATCACACCACTGCATTCCAGCCTGTGTGACAGTGAGACCAAGTTTCAAGAAAAAAAAAAAGTGGTACCACATTCTAGACTTCTAGACTACTTGTCTTTCTCTGAATATGCAATTAGTTTGCCAGTTTGTCTTCATATAACAAAGTTAGTTACCTTTTTGCAGATTTTTCTTACCCTTATAATTCAGTTATAGTTCAGGGAAGCAACATTAGATTTTCTTTCCATTGGACAATGAATCTTAAGCAAGTTTCTCTTGCAGATTTTTACCACACTATGTAGTTATGTATCTATTGGTCATTTCTTCTGTAGTTTCGATTCCTGGATGGTCTGCTTCAATCAATTTTGTGCCCCAGGGCCTTGATACATGTTTACATTAGTTGTTAATTACAAAGACATATTACGATACAATTCTTTCCCCAATTAAAAACAAACCTAGGACGGACGTGGTGGTTCACACCTGTGAGCCCAGCACTTTAGGAAGCCGAGGTGGGTGGATCATGAAGTCAAGAGATCGAGACCATCCTGGCCAACATGGTGAAACTCCGTCTCTACTATAAATTAAAAAAATTAGTTGGGCATGGTGGCGCGCGCCTGTAATCCCAGGTACTCGGGAGTCAGAGCCAGGAGAATCGCTTGAACCCGGGAGGCGGAGGTTGCAGTGAGCCGAGATGGCGCCGCTACACTCCAGCGGAGCGAGAATCCCTCTTGAACAAAAACTAGTAGGCTTTTGTGACTACAAAGGAGCTGGCTGCATGCTGCATTGCCTTTGAGTAAGAGTGGAACCCCAACTAAGAAAGCACATCTGGTAAACATAAAGGATTCACCCAGACTTGTCCTAAATAAGACTCCGATTTCCCGAACTGAATCAGGAGTCCTTTAGAGCGACTCTAGCTAAGAAAGCCTGGCAGGCACTCCACTAAGAGTTTCAGGTTGGAAAATTGCGCCATCCGGGTATAGCCAGCACAGCTGGAACTCCATGAACAACCTGGGCAACCTAATCTCTGCATAAGACTCCTTCCAGGTACCAGTGGGTTGAGGGCAGCGGGGTGACGCGCTGACGTCAAGTCACGTTCTTTTGCACGTCCCGCTTCCCCGCCCCTCTCCGCACTGTGACGTTCCCAGAGAGGAACGAAGCGTAAACAGCGCACGGCATTTCGGGAGCGGGATTGTTTCGCGCAGGAAGCAGGCTCCATTTTAGCGCCGCCCGCCGTCGCCATCTGTTTCCCTTCCCTCCCCCATACCCTCGCTCGAGTCTGAGCCCTAACGAGAAGGCTGGGCCTAGGCCGCTGGAAGCTGGAGTGAAAGGAAGGGAGAAAGGGAAAAAGAGGGAAGAGTCGAGAAGGCTGAGCGTTAAAGAGGCCAAGTGCGACGCGCGCAGCCGGGCGGACGGACTGACGGACGGGCCCGTGCTTCTGCCGCGGCTGCGGCACCCGCGCGAGTCGCGTCTAAGCGGCAGCGGCGGCGGCAGCGGCGGAAACCGAAGGGGAGCAATGGCGGCCGACAGTCGGGAGGAGAAAGGTTAGTGCGGAGAAAGGTGACGGGCGGAGGCGAGGCTGGGGCTCGGGAGTGGAGTGATGGAGCAGTGGTCGTCGTTGCGGGGCGGGAGTGGGGGTTGGGGAGGTTAGTTTGCCTCGTTGGGGAGCCGGTCGCCCCCACCGAGACACTTGGACTCCTTGGCGGAGACCAGGCCTGCCCTTTCGTCCTCGGTCTCCATATGGCCTAACGTTTCATCTCGGTAGGGTTTTTCTTTGATCCGGATTTCACGCTTGATTTTCCGTTTAGCTGTCTTGGGCTGAGAGGGGCCCTTTCTGAGTTGCAAGCTCCTAGGTTTATTTCCTGGTAGGATCATGCAGATGTAATGCGTATTTTCAGGACAACCATTTCTGTTAGACTAAAATTTGAGAACCCCTAATGCCACGATCACACTGGTAGTGTGGTAAGTGAGCATGTTTAAGAAGTGGCACTGGCAGATTATTAATCTTGAGAAATATCTGCAAATAACTTCTGGCTGTTCCTGTTCCATAGGCAACAGGAACTAGCCGTTTTGTTCCTCGAATACTCATTTTGGAAAAACATAGTACTTGGAAAAACGAATACTTAGTTTGGAAAGATAACTATGTGACATAGGCTGGCAAAGAAATCCTGGGTCTATTATGCTAGAAAAACGTGTGTAGGTCCCAGAGGGTACAGTCAGAAACAAATGGATGCAAGTTACAGAGAGTTGGAGGGATAAATTTCAGTGAAATGTAGGGAGAACTGATGTTGCTATAATGGAAAGATATACTAAATTCCCAAGCCCTAGAGATGTTAATGTAGGTCCTAGATCAATATCTGTCTGGAGAGTGGTTTAGATTAAATGCTGCTTTAAGATCTTTTTCAACCCTAAGATTAACATAATAGCCTTGGAAAGATTTTAGTTGATAATATGACAACGGTCGCTGCTCTGTGTCTCACACATCTCTTCTGTGTGCCTAAATGATTTGGGAGATTTTTGTGGGGGTTTGTTAAGTGGGCTCTAGAGTCAAGTTACTTAGGCCTGTGATCCTTTTTTCTTCATTTTTCTGGTTTCTACATCAGGAGGGTCTTCATGCTTTAGTGAACTGCCCTAGGATAGAGACAGGCTTGGAAAGTGGAGTGGGTGGGAATATGTTTAAGATACTGCCCTTATCCTAAAGCAGTTCTTTGATTAGGTTATAGCAGTTTGATGTTCCATCATTAAACTAAATGCTAAAAAATCTCCCTGGGTTTGTTTTTTGTTTTTTCTGAGAAATCCAGAAGGAATGTGAACATAGGATTGCATGGTGTTAGTGAGTAAAAGAAACTGCTTTTACTTAGTTAACTCAGTTATTAAAAATACGTACTCTTAATTAGTAAGTATTCAGCAAACATCTGATTGTAATTTATGAGCTGTGGATATGGGAGTCTGTAGTGGTTGTGGTGGACGAAATGAACCAAACACAAACATAAGTAAAATTCAGTACTTCTCAAGAATTCGTTGTCTAAGGTGAAAATATTTACAAGTCATTGATAGAGTAGACGCAGTAATGCACATTGAAGAAGAAAAGTAGATGATTTTAAAAGTTTTGCTTTAGAAATGATTTAGTGGTGATAATGCAATACAAATGCATAGACTGTATAGCTATTATTGGGAAGGAGTGATGTCACCTGTTTTCTATACATAGGATACGTTTCCCCACTTTTGAGAAGGTTCTTTGCCTCACGTTTGCTTAGTTTTTTTTTTTTAATTTAATTTTCATAACAACTTTATTTAAAAAGTTTATGTAAGTACTTTATAGTTTAGAACAAAGATTGTTTCTGGGCTGCATGGAGAACTAGCACTTACCTACTGGAATTGTTTATTTCGTTTTGGGAGAGTTCTAGGTAACCTACAGGTTGTATCATTTACTTGATCATCATTGCACGCCTAGCTTTATAGTTAGAATCAATACTTGGCTCTTCCTCTCTTAAGGAAAAATGGTACTCTAAGTGCTTTATTGCCTATGAAACAGGAAATTATAAGGATAAACCCTCTAAAAATCTCAGTCATGTCACAAACGTTAAGTTCCTTTTCAAGTGATTCCATAAATGGTTTAAGATCTTGATAACGAATGAGTCTAAGTTGCAGAAATTGGCAATTAATCACAGAACAGTGAAAAGGCTCCTGTTCATAGAGTTCTTGAATTATGGGTTTTGCACCTATCTGGGTAATAAAGACATTAATTTCTATAATCTATAATGATGCTTCTATAATATTCATACCTAGAAGCTGAAAGCCATATACCTGGGCAGATTGCTAGGTCCCTGTGATTCCTGTGGTGATAATTTGCCCAGTAAACTGGATTTGAAAGGTGTTGCAATGTTGATGTTAACTAATATTAAATGCCATTTTTCTATATAAGGAGGAAATGTGCATCTTTTCTGTTATTGCAGACACCTTGTATAAATTTTATTAAGCTTTTACAAAGTTTCCTACAAAGAACAGTTAAAAAATAATCTATCCAAAACGTGTATGAGTAATGTGTAATGAGTTACTGCATTAAAAATAACATGTTTTCTACATTACCCAACTGGAAGCTCCCTGAGGGCCCAGAGTACATCTGTCTTGTTCACTGAGTTCTTTGTATACAGTAATTGTGTTTCAGTACCTTGAATATTTACCAGGTTGGACTTCGTTAACTGATTGGTTATATGACATGTGCAGTGTGATAACCAAAGCTAAGAGTTTCTCAGTTTAAGTTATACAACACTTTTCCCCCCACCCCCAAACTCTACCAGCCTTATTCCTGATAAGTATGTTCTTTTTTTTTTTTTTTTTTTTTTTCTGAGACGGAGTCTCGCTGTGTCGCCCAAGCTGGAGTGCAGTCGCGCGGTCTCGGCTCACTGCAAGCTCCGCCTCCCGGGTTCTTGCAGTTCTACCGCCTCAGCCTCCCAGTAGTTGGGACTATAGGCGCCCGCCACCACGCTCGGCTAATTTTTTGTATTTTTTAGTAGAGACGGGGTTTCACTGTGTCAGTCAGGATGGTCTCGATCTCCTGACGTCGTGATCGCCCACCTCGGCCTCCCAAAGTGCTGGGATTACAAGCTTGAGCCACCGCGCCCCGCCGATAAGTATGTTCTAAGACCCACAGTGGATACCTGAAACAATGGATATTGCTAAATTCTATATATACTGTGTTTTTTTTCTATATGTACATGTCTATGACGAAGTTTAATTTATGAGTTAGGGACTGTAAGAGATCAGCCACAACAGTAATAAAGTAGAACAGTCATTACAATATGCCATCATCACTACTCTTGTGCTTTGGGCCTATTATTAAGTAAAATAAGGGTTACTTTGAACATTGGCACTGCCATATGTGAACAGTTGATCTACTACCCGAGACAGTTAGCTAAATGACTAATGGCAGGTAACATATGTAATGCAAATATTTGTTGACCAAAGGAATGATTCACTTCCCAGGCAGGACAGAGTGGGACGGTGCATAACTTCATCACACTACTTAGCGCGCAGTTTAAAACTTATAAATTGTTTATTTCTGGAATTTTCTATTTTTGTATTTTTGGACAGTGATTGACTCAATTGACTGGGGGTAACAAACCCTCAAAAGCAAAACCTTGGATAAGTGAGGGACTACTGTATATATACACACAGTTGTTGTTTTCAGACAGCCTCTGTCTCGTAGGCCAGAGTGCAGTGGGGGCAGTCATGGCTCACTGCAGCCTCAACCTCCCAGGGCTCAAGTGATCCTCCCATCTCAGCCTCTCTAGTAGCTGGGACTATAGGTGTGTACCAGCATGCCCAGCTAATTTTTTATTTTTAGTAGAGATGAGGTCTTCCTATGTTGCCCAGGATGATCTTGAACTCCTAGGCTTAAGCGATCTGCCTGCCTTAGCCTTCCAAAGTGCTGGAATTACAGGCATGAGCCACCATGCCCAGCTGTTATACACACGGTTACATGCAGGCATATACAAATATATATATACACACCCACAGAGTCTTGTGCACACACATACAGTTATGTGTCATTTAACAGTGAAGGTGGGCATTGTTAGGTGGTTTCGTTGTGTTATCATAGTGTGTTTACACAAACTTAGGTGGTATAACCTACTACATATCTAGGCTGTATGATATAGCCTATTGTCCCTAGGCAACAAATCTGTACAGCATGCTACTGTAGGCAGTAGTAACACAATGGGAAGCATTTGTGTATCTGAATATCAAAATGATAAAGGTGAGGCATTATAATATTAATGGAACCACTGTCGTTTATATATGCATTTCATCATTGACCAAAATGTTGTGGCACATGATGACTGTGTATATACTATGGCTCTCGCTATAGTAATTTCTTAGGATAAAATTGCCTTTCCTGGTTCACTTTAGTTTGGGCTGTGTAAAGCATAGAGTATGTAATTGATATTCCAATATATTCATTTTATCTATAGGAGAAGTAAGGTAGAAAATTTTAAATGCTTTCTTTGCACTTAAATTGTATATTTTTTAGAAGACAGCAATTTTGGATGGGAAATCCAAGTTTTTAAACTTCATTTGGAGGAATGAGAATTTTGAATGACAAAAACTGAGAAACTAGTCTAAACGTACAATGTACATTACAAGATATAGAAGGGGGAGGTTCTAGTAATCTTGCTTCATTGCCAGATCCCACTAAAATTATATTAAATGAGTTAAAATATAATTTATTTTGGTACCTTGTGTTAGAAAACAAAATGTGTAATATATTTAATATTTAACTTTTTTTAAATACTAAATCTTAGTCTGATGCTGGAACCTCACATCTTAATAAATAGTGCAGTCTTCTGACCCAGAAGCTTCTGCAGTAAAAAATGATTGTCCCAGATAAAGGTTAATTTTCTACCCTGGTATCCCTGGAGTTAAGGTTTGTGACCTTCGTGGACAAGAATGTAAAGATTATGGTAAATTTTAAGTTTCCATGTTTACCTAAAACAAATATCCCCCAGCCAAGCAACAAACAGCTAGCTTTGTTATTCCTTTTTTTGAGACGGAGTCTCGCTCTGTCGCCCAGGCTGGAGTGCAGTGGCCGATCTCAGCTCACCGCAAGCTCCGCCTCCCGGGTTCACGGGTTCACGCCATTCTCCTGCCTCAGCCTCCCGAGTAGCTGGGACTACAGGCGCCCGCCACCTCGCCCGGCTAGTTTTTTTTTTTTTGTATTTTTTAGTAGAGACGGGGTTTCACGGAGTTAGCCAGGACGGTCTCAATCTCCTGACCTCGTGATCCGCCCGTCTCGGCCTCCCAAAGTGCTGGGATTACAGGCTTGAGCCACCGCGCCCGGCCTAGCTTTGTTATTTCTAACATCTTGTCAGTTTTTGAACAGGCTTTAAAAATAATGATGATTTTTTTTTTTTTTTGGTTGTGGGGAGACAGGGTCTTATTCTGTTGTCCAGGCACTACTGCACAACTTACTCTGTTGTGCGGTAGTGCGATCAGGGCTCACTGCAGCCGCGACCTCCCAGACTCTGGTGATTCTCCCACTTCAGCTTCCTGTGTAACTGATAGTACAGGTGCGGTGCGCACCACTAATTTTTGTGTTTTTTGTAGAGATGGGGTTTCGTCACGTTGCCTAAGCTGATTTCATGCTCCTGAGCTCGAGCTATACACCTGCCTTGGCCTCCCAAAATGCTGGGATTACAAGTGTGAACCACCATGCCCGACCTGTTACTCTTTTTATATCCTTGTTTACTTCCTATATCCTGGGAATCTATACCTTTACCTCAGAACTCATTTTGCTAATAGTTTGTGATTATAATATTAATACAAAACATTCACACATGATTATACTTTCACGGAGGAATCTAGCAGCCAGCTATGGAATCTAGCAGCCAACTGTTTCGTTTTTAATTGAGGCAGCACTTAAAAGTCATGCAATTCCAAATATCTGGGTTTCAGAGTCCTCTTGAAAATGTGGAAGATCTGACAACACAGTGCTTGCAACTGTCAAGGAAGTTAATCTTTGAGTAGGATTGTCCCCTTTAGCTTTCCTCCTCTTTCCCAAAGTATTATATATTGTATACTAAAACCAGTTTGATGTTCCTGTGCCTTAGTATATGAAACTGAGCCTTGGGTTTTTTTGAAGTTTAAGATCAATGTTATGCAGGGTTTGCAGATATGTGTGCATGCCAGAATCTGGCAGATAAAGTACTTGCTTAATACATTAGGTAATAGTATCATGGGTTTTTTGTTTTGTCTTTTTTTAAAGAGCCAGCATGCTCTTTGTTCAGGTAGTGATAGTAAATACACTGATTCACCAGATACAAACCCAGATTGTCTCATGCAAATCTTTGACATATGTTACCTTCTCTGTGTCTTAACTGAAGACTAGACTACTCCAGCTGGTTGTTTTCAGGTGAGAATCTGGGCCCCTAATAATCAAGTAGTATTTTTTTAAGCAGGTTCTCATATTAAATCCTTAGAATTTTTTAAAACAACATTCAAGAGCTGAGTTTATTCTATAGACTGCTAGTATAAAACTTTTGGATGGATTTGAATTTTAACTCTAAATGTAAATACTGTTTAATGTAGGATTGTTTTATTAAGCTTATTTGTTGCACTGGCACATTATAAAAAAATCCATCTTTTTGTGACATCTTAATTTTGGAACAAAATTTTATAGATTTTAACCTGAGGTCAGGAGTTCGAGACCAGCCTGGCCAACATGGCAAAAACCCTTCTCTACTAAAAATACAGAAATTTGGCTGGGCCTGGTGGCGGGTGCCTGTAATCCCAGCTACTTGGGAGGCTGAGGCAGGGAGAATTGATTGAACCTGGGAGGTGGAGGTTGCAGTGAGTTGAGATCATATCACTGCACTCCAGCCTGGGCAACAGAGCAAGTCTGTCTCAAAAAATTTTTTTTTTTTTTTTTAGAGATTTAAAGTGATTTTTAAAGGCCGGGCTCATGCCTGTAATCCCAACACTTTGGGAGGCCAAGGCAAGTGGATCACCTGAGGTCAGGAGTTTGAGACCAGCCTGGACAACATGGCAAAACCCTGTCCCTACTAAAAATAACAAAAATTAGCTGGGCATGGTGTGGTGAGCGCCTGTAATCCTAGCTACTCGGGAGGTTGAGGCAGGAGAATCACTTGAACCTGGGAGGTGGAGGTTGCAGTGATCCCAGATTGTGCCATTGCACTCCAGCTTGGGTGACAGAGCGAGACTCCGTCTACAAAAAAAAAAAAAAAAGTTATTTTTAATGTCTGTATAGTTCTCTATATAGACATCTAAAAAAAATTTCAATGTGAAGTGCTTTGTGTCATAGAAATTAGGATTTTTGTAGTGCATGAATTGTATGTTCATAGACCTTTTTGTAACCTGGCATTTCTAATCTTTGTTTACTGTTATTATTCTTGGGTTGGGATGCTACTATCAAACTATTGTGAAGTAATTGAAAGTATATATATTTCTATTTATATAGAATATCAATAATGTTAAATTTCAGGACAAAGGAAATGGTTAAAAACATTTGTTCAGGTAGGTTAAAGAAAGTCAACCTGGAACTAGTGGATATTACTTCATATCTTAAAGAGATAATTCTTAAAAATGGATATGCCAGTGATGATTGTAATCTTTAATAGCAGTAACTTGTGAGAGTATTAAAATATTTCTGCTTTTGTAATTCATTCTACTTTAAAAAAAAGAATTAAAATGTATGGAAGGTGTACTTTTTCAAGTCAGTGAAGGATATGGCCAGAGGAAGCAGTTTATATTAGCTTTATAACTTAATACTATAAGCTTTAACACTGACCTATTTAAATGAATTTTTTTGTTACTAAAAATGCACTTCACTTATATAATTAAAATATTTATCCTTAAAACTATAGTCATTTTGGAAACATCTGTCATGTATTATATATGACACTTCTGTCAACAGTGATTAGAGTATGTGTCCCCTTATTAGAGTAAGCTTTTGTGATGAATAAATACTGTGATAGTGTTGCTGGATTTCTCCCTGGTCCTTTCTCTGTTGGGACACGAGTGTCCTAAACTACCATGTAAGAGGTCTGCCTACTCTGTGGCTGCCATAGTAATGAGTAATCACACAGAGAGAATTGGAGAGGCTCCAGCTTTGAATCTTCCCAGCCTAGACATCAGCCAGACTTGTCAATGAACAAGGCTTCAGATGATTTCAGCCCAAGCCCTAGCCCCATTTAACAGCAGCCACATGGGAGACCCAGGTCCAGCCCTGGAACCATGAGTCATAATGAAAAATGTTACTGTTTTAAGTCAAGTTTTAGGGTGATCATCTTACACAGCAGTAGAAAATTAGAACATGTATGTATATACCATACCTGTTTTGTTGAAGAAGGGATTTTGTTTTGTGTTCTGGACCAGGTTTTATATATATCATGTAGCCCATTAGCAAGAGGATTGGGGCAGGCAACCTCTTAAAGTCTGATAGTGATAAGGAAGGGGAGTCTTAAAAGTTGAAAACTCATAGAAGATTCAAATGTCCTCCTTTTCCTGTCCCCAAAACTGATCTTTTTTAAGTGCCTCTTAAGAGAGGTGAAGAATTGAACTCAGAAAGACTGGGAATTTCCTGATACCTAAATGTAAGCTATAACCTGTATTTTCTTAACCTCCAAGACTTTTTCCCTTGTATATCATATTCCAGTGTATATATAAGGAGTTTCAGTGATGGAGAAAAGTAACTTAAAATTTGGTCATTTGTATTTTGTCAGGGGTGGCAAAACTTTTTGTAAAGGGCCAGATAGGCTTTGTGAGCTGTAAGTGTTTTCTGACATATTCTTTGCTTTTTTTTTTTTTTTCCTTGTTAATAAGCACCTTAAAAATGTAAAAACCATTCTTGCAGGCCATTCTAAACAGGCAGTGGGCCACGTTTATCCTGTAGGTTTTAGTTTGCCAGTTTGTGGTAAAACCAGTTTATTGATTTTATGGACTGTAATATGGATAAAAGTGTATACATCATTTAAGGGAGGATGTTATAGTTGATTTTGAATATTTCAGTAGATTTTAAATGTTGTAATGTTAAAGATATAGAGCTTTCTGGTGCACTGATTTGAAATTTATGTTCTAGTATGTATGTCATTTTAATATTTTGCATTTGCGTTCTTTATACTTTGGTTAAAGGTGCTTTTATTGTTCCCCATCTAATTTAACTGTAGATTTGTAAAGCCAGAACTTCATACTAATATCTGTTTGTTATTAGAAAAGTGTATTTGGTGAACTTGAACATTTGCACTTCTGTTTCTTTATCTGCTAAGTAATGAATGATTAAACATGCCTTATTTTATATGATTTGTATATATGATATATTTTTAAAAAGATAAGATTTTAAAGTGACAAAGTTTTTTTTTTTTTTTTTTTTTGAGACGGAGTCTCGCCCTGTCGCCCAGGCTGGAGTGCAGTGGCCGGATCTCAGCTCCCTGCAAGCTCCGCCTCCCGGGTTTACGCCATTCTCCCGCCTCAGCCTCCCGAGTAGCTGGGACTACAGGCGCCCGCCACCTTGCCCGGCTAGTTTTTTGTAGTTTTTAGTAGAGACGGGGTTTCATCGTGTTAGCCAGGATGGTCTCGATCTCCTGACCTCGTGATCCACCCGTCTCGGCCTCCCAAAGTGCTGGGATTACAGGCTTGAGCCACCGCGCCCGGCCGACAAAGTATTTTTAAAAAGTAGTAAGCATTGGTTCATATTTGTTGTCTTGAAAAAGGTTGTAGGTGCTTTCTAAAACTGCAACCAGTGTCTGAATTTGAATTCATTAAAACTTTTTAAAACAGTAATACCCCCTTTTATAGGAAAACCAGGCTTTAAGTGTCTTTGAAACTTAAATTTATTTAAATTAACATTCTGCAAAATTCATTCTGTATTAAATTTAGCATGTCTAAAGTGTATAATATATAAATGTTCAGGGTTCGGGGGTGATATTTCCAAATAAGAGCTAGTGATTTTATGAAAAGATTTGTATAGCATTATATTTGCCTATTTCATTTGATAGTCTTTTTTTTTTTTTTTTTTTTTTTTTTGAGGTGGAGTCTTGCTCTGTCGCCCGGACTGGAGTGCAGTGGCCGGATCTCAGCTCACTGCAAGCTCCGCCTCCCGGGTTTACGCCATTCTCCTGCCTCAGCCTCCCGAGTAGCTGAGACTACAGGCGGCCGCCACCTCGCCCAGCTAGTTTTTGTATTTTTAGTAGAGACGGGGTTTCACCGTGTTAGCCAGGATGGTCTCGATCTCCTGACCTCGTGATCCGCCCGTCTCGGCCTCCCAAAGTGCTGGGATTACAGGCTTGAGCCACCGTGCCTGGCTCATTTGATAGTCTTAAATTTTTTCTTTTTGTTTTCTGCAAATGTATTTGATTCTGTGAAGACCTGTTGGATCTACTTTTTTATTGATTAATGAGCTTTGACCCAGTACTTATTAAACATCTGTAAAACGTGGATTTCTATCAAACTATTTTTTTTTTTAATTTATGATGTAGAGTCCAAAAATGGTGTTTGCCACCGTTCAGATCTTGAAGGAATTTTGTCTTAGCAAAAACATGAATCTAGATGATGAGAGAAGCTTTTTTGTTTGACATGTCTGGATTTTAAATAAGATTTTTAAAAAGTAAACAAAAATAACCCATGTAACCTGTTTTCATTTTAGAAAAATGATAGAAAGTACATATCAGCATTGGTACCACCCAAAATAATCAATTTTGCTATTCCAGACATAGTAGTTTTCAGATATCTTTAGACTGTGTCTGTCTTCAAATGTAAAGGAAACTGTTATCTTTTCCATTCCCTGTGTAACCTTCTTATCATTTGTATTAACTATTCTCTTCAGTCACTGATGTCTTTCCCACTTTGGGGAAAATTTGAATCCCATTTAACCTGTTTATAGCCCCCAGGTTAATTAATAGACCTTGCTGTAATTCAAGTGGGCTTTGTTTTTTCCCTGAAGCCACAAATATAATTGTTCTGTCTCATCAGTTTTCATTGCTTTATACTTCCTCTTTGGCACAACTTAAATTTGGAAAAATTTTTGTGGTATTGGAATAGTTAATGTTTAAACATTTACTATTAGCATTAGTACATTATTTTAAAATTTAAAATGGTATTTGTGTGTATTTCTAAGGTTTGTCTTGTTGGACAAGGTGGAAGTGGGGACAAAACTGAGTTTTATGCTTTCATGATCATTGAATATGTCAATATAGTCATAGTTCCCTTGTCTGAGTAAGTTTTATGCTTTTACAGTCCACACCAGCAGGCTCTAAACGTTTTTTTATTATATAGCGCATTGATAATTTTTCATTTAACTTCCTTTTTGACATAATTTCACATAAGCATAATAGCTACAAGTGCAGTGTGAAGAATTTTCTTTTAGTGTCCAGCCACATTCTGCGAATGTTAGCATTTTGTCACGTTTGTCTCATTCTGTGTGTCTGTGTGTGTACGTGCGTGTGTGCACACTTTTTCCTGAACCATTTGTAAGTTTTAGACATAATACAGCTTTGTCCCTGAATACTTAAATATGTCTTATAAGGACTTTCTTTGACCTTAACCATAGTACAGTCAAAATTAGAAAAATAACGTTGATACTTAACCTTTTTCAAGACAACTAATATTAACCAATGCTTACTACTCTTTAAAAATATTTTGTCACTTTAAAATTTTATTATTTTAAAAATATATATACAAATCATATAGAATAAGACATGTTTAATAATTCATTACTTAGTAGATGAGGAAATAGACGTGCAAATGTTCGAGTTCACCAAATAACGTTGATAAACACGTTAAATGGGATACATTTACGTTGATATAAACTATTCAGATTTCACCAGTTTTTCCAGTTATCCAATATTGTGGGCTGTGTTCAGTTTTCATGCTTCTCTAGTCTGCTTTGATATGTAATAGTTCTTACTCTTCGTTTCATGACTAGTGACATATTTGGATACCCTTTACTTTGGGTTTGTCTGATTTTTTTCCTCATGTAGGTTCAGCTTTTCCATTTTGCATAGAACATTACAAAAGCTTAGTTCTGTTCTCAGAGCATTGTAACGGGGGGTCCATGATGTTGATTTGTCTCATTACTGGTAATGTTAACTTTAATTATCTGGTTAATTTGGCCTGTGCGACATTTCTCCACTGTAAAGTTGTTTTCTCTTTGTAATTGTGGAGTGCACATTTTTGGTAAATGTGTATTTATAGGTTGTACATATGTATTTCTCTACTAATTTATTGTACACATTTTTAAGCCATCAGAAATTTTAGAAATTTAAGAATGAGGTAAAAATAGAGACATTCTTACATTTTCTTTTTATGCTCCAATATATCTTTTCATGCCTTCTGAGATGTATACTCCTGGCTTTGTAGACCAGATAGCCCAGACTTCTCTTTCTCTCTGTGTGTGTATGTGTATGTGTGTGTGTGTGTGTGTATCTGTGTATGTATATATATTTTGAGACACTCAACTCTTACCGTCCAGGCTGGAGTGCAGTGGCATGATCTTGGCTTACTGCAGCCTCTGCCTCCCGGGTTCAGGTGATTCTTGTGCCTCAGCCTTCCGAGTAGCCGGGGTTAAAGGCATGTACCACCACGCCCTGCTAATTTTTATATTTTTAGCAGAGCAGAGTTTTGCCATGTTGGCCAGGCTGGTCTTGAGCTCCTGGCCTCAAGTGATTGGCCTGCCTCAGCCTACCAAAATGCTGGGATTACAGGCATGAGCCCCCATGACTGGCCAATTCTTTACCCTCTATTGTTTTATAGAAATTAATCTTGTGTCTTGATTCTGAAATAAAACTAATGCTTTTTTATGTAAAAGTGAAGTAAAAGCTCCCTGGGCACTTGTGGCCTCACGCTTAGTAAGTACTCAAAAGTACATGCTTAATGATAGTGATTTTTCCCTATTAATTTTTAATTTGATTTGCAGATGGAGAACTTAATGTTCTAGATGATATTTTGACTGAAGTACCAGAACAAGATGATGAACTGTATAATCCAGAGAGTGAACAAGATAAAAACGAGAAAAAGGGTATGTAAGAGTTCTATTATTTTTGAAATAACAGTATAAATAGAGGAGATTCAGTTTCTTAAGAAAATGACTTAAGTGCTTTTTTGTACTTGTTCTTTGAGGTAGTTAACACTAAATGTACATAACAAACTGATATCCATATGAATGGGGATAATCTGTTTTTTTCTAATACATGAAACTTTTCAAATATATGGATTTATTCCCGTAGTTGAAAGCTATATTTTCTTTTAGATTAATTAACTCTGGAGCAGAAATCTTTCAGAAGACTTTTAAAGAAATGAGGCCTTTTCCCCCCTTCCTGATGTATATTATCGTCAATCTTTGGTGAAATAAATGGAATATACTACAAATACTACTACTACTTTTTTTTTTTTTTTTTGTATTTTAAAGGATCAAAAAGAAAAAGTGATCGAATGGAATCTACTGATACCAAACGACAAAAGCCTTCTGTCCATTCAAGACAACTGGTTTCTAAGCCACTGAGCTCATCATCCGCTAGCAATAACAAACGAATAGTTAGTACAAAAGGAAAGTCAGTCACAGAGTATAAAAATGAGGAATATCAAAGATCTGAAAGAAACAAGCGTCTAGATGCTGATCGGAAAATTCGTCTATCAAGTAGTGCCTCCAGAGAACCTTACAAGAATCAACCTGAAAAAACCTGTGTCCGGAAAAGGGATCCTGAAAGGAGGGCCAAATCTCCTACGCCAGATGGTTCTGAGGTAGTAAATATTATTGCAGATATAAAACAGAAAGCCATTCTTTTTGAGGCTTTAGAACTGTTTATTCACCCTGACCTTGTCTTTTATATGACTGCTGATCCCCTTTTTCTTTAAACATCAGAGAATTGGGCTTGAAGTGGATAGACGTGCAAGCAGATCCAGCCAGTCTTCTAAGGAAGAAGTGAACTCTGAAGAATATGGCTCTGACCATGAGAGTGGCAGCAGTGGTTCTTCTGATGAGCAAGGCAACAACACTGAGAATGAGGAGGAAGGAGTGGAAGAAGATGTGGAGGAAGATGAAGAGGTAGAAGAAGATGCAGAAGAAGATGAAGAGGTGGATGAAGATGGAGAGGAGGAGGAGGAAGAGGAGGAGGAGGAGGAAGAAGAGGAGGAGGAGGAGGAAGAAGAAGAATATGAACAGGATGAGAGAGACCAGAAAGAGGAGGGAAATGATTATGACACTCGAAGTGAGGCCAGTGACTCTGGTTCTGAATCTGTTTCCTTCACAGATGGGTCCGTCAGATCTGGTTCAGGCACAGATGGATCAGGTACTACTTTTTATTTGTAAAAGTTTGTCTTTAAAAAAACTTGATAGGTTTCGATCTTGAAAATGTTTAAATTATAAAATTGTTTAGGAGATGGGGGATATTAATAGGATTGTCTTGTGATCTTTTATAATTATATGCTGTTGAATGTTATAAATATGTTTGAATAATCTTGAATAAGATTTGCATATTTTAGTAAAGGCATTTCCTAGCTACAGATTGGTTGTGTTGTAAATGAGCACAAGTCCATTTGATTCTGTATAAGGAAATGTATTTCAGATTTCTGTAAATTCTTAGATTTTCATACCAGTCAGCAGTTTATTTAAACACTGATGTACTTGAAGTATATTCATATGAAACCTGTCCACTGGGTATTACAGTATTTCCTTGGTAAAATATCCCTGGATTTCCATCATATGGCTTCAGAATCAAAACAAATCATTTCTTTTTTCCCTGGGAGCACGGACTTTTCTTCTAATTCTGTGTCTGTCAGTTGACTGGCTGAGACAGGGTCGACAGGAGGGCTGGGGTGTAAGATATAAGATGGAGACGAAGACTATAAATAAAATTCTTGTGGAAAAATCAGGTAAGAGCTGTCTTGAGTCATTTCTTCAATGCTGTCTATCCTGCCTCTCTATACCTATGAGACAAAAATGTGTGACTGTTAGATAGTTGGAGGCACTAGTCTTAGGGGAACCTTTCTTGGGGGGAGGGTATAGGAAGGAGAGGTTAGGGTACTTACAGAGCACTGTATGACTGTCTTATGTAAAGATGCTACCAGATTGCTACATAAGCAAAATGTACTAAACGTAAGAAAATTCCTATTTTTTGAAATACATTTACAGTTCCATTATTATAGAATTTGATCATTTATAATAGTACATTTTATATATATATATAGTATAGAAAAGTACTTCAGTTGCCAATCACTAGAAGATAAAGCCATCTGCTCTACCTATACTACATACAGATAGTACATGGCTATACTATATATATTACATATTTATACTATATAGATGGTTTCTATCTATACTATATACAGTATAGGTAGAACAGATGGCCAGTTATTTTCTAGTGATTGGCAACTGAAGTGCTTTCAACCTTTTGTTCGCTAGAATTCTAGGTTTGGGAGTTAAGATAGGCTTTTCAAGGGAAGTAGAGATAAACGGAATGGATGAGTAGTTGGATTTGTTGTAAAAACTTGTGGAATCTTTAATTCTGTGCTTCCATCATGCCTTTTGCAAACTGATAGGATGTATTTTTTATAATTTAAGATAATAAGAAAAATTTCATTAGCAGTATGTGTTGAATGTTTGTTTATTATGGAGAATGTGTGAAACCACTCCCGTGGGTAGGGAACATTTTGTTGTAGGAATCTTTTTTGTATCTGTATTATTTCTTAGACTTTAATGTTTGTATTGTTTACATTAAACAAAGGGAACTTACTTAAATGGTAGGACCAGAAATCTGCAATTGTAACAGGCTCCTAGATGATACCATAGGAAGGTAACTTGATTGATATATTTTGTTTTTGTGTAGAAGACATTTCAAATTAAATGGTAACTGTAGTTTTATAACAAATCTTGATATCAAAACTCTGTTACTAGACTAGGTTTATTCTAAAAGGGATACCTGAAATTTTTATTTTCCTTATTAAAGGAAAATCCCTAATGTGGAACATGCTTTAGGTACTATATTAATAAGCAGGAAATTTTTTTATACAATAGTTTATGAAAGAGAATGGTGTGGTTTTGAAATTTCTTCATTAGGAGACATCAATTTTTAGATAAAAGTGATCACAATTTAGTTTCTTTGTCATGAATTTTCTAGATTCCAGTTCATTTTACCTTATTCTCAGAATTTTTGTTAAGTTCATAAAAGCAACAGGCTGATGGATAACGCTTTATTTATTAGATGATTTTCATTGTTCTTTTGACCTAAGAGTAACAGCTGGGGGAGAGGGCCATAGACTTAAGAGCACTGGGAGTTATTCATGAAAAATGATGAAAATTTCTTGGAGATTTCTAATGCTAATGCTAGGTTTAGCATTATATAAAAACAATTGAGTAGGATCTTCTTCTGTTATTTTCCCTGCATTATCTCAGATCTTTTTAGTAATTTTTTTTATTATTGTTTTGTCTTTATATAAAGAAGGTCTTGCTATGTTGCCCAGGCTAGTCTCGAATTCCTGAGGTCAAGTGATCCGTCGGCCTCGACTTCCCAAAGTGCTGGGATTATAGGCATGCGCCAGGCCCATTTTGGTACTTTGGACCATAAAGTAATTCTTTTTTAACAGCAACAAGAGACAAATTACACTAAATCTGATCCATTCATAATACTTAGACTCCTGAAAGAAATATCCATGGAGGAAAAATTAGAACATGTCAGAACTTTTGAAAGGAACAATGAAAAAAGCCCCCTAGACCAGTTAAACCTGTAATCTCCTTTCAGAAATAGTTATAAAACATCCTTTCTACTTGCTCAAGCCAGAGGACCTGCCCTTGAGTCTAGGTTCTGCCACCCAGGAACTGTGGGACCCTAGTCTAGTTGCCTAACCACTTGTCTAATCCAAGGTTTCTTCATCTGTAATGAGAATATCTTGTAAACTTGTTCTGAGAATTAAAGGAGATAAGTACTTAAAGCTTTTTAAATAGCTGTCGTTATATAGTGGGTTATTGTATACATGACCACTGATTATTCTTTTTCAGCTCTCGATTGTTTGTATAAAAATAAACATGCATTTTTTTTCTTCTTATTCCCTTATCTCTAAGCTGAAAAGTAAAAGGAGCTTATCATGGTAAAATTAAGATAAAAATAAACAGATAGGAGAGCTGAATTCCATTTCAAGTCCTCATGTATATGCTTATAAATTTCCAAATTAAGCTTGGGACTGGTTCTTACATGACAGGTAATCCAAACCTTTTCTATTTACTGAAGATTTTCAGCTCTCTTACAGAAATACACAGGCTACCATTAAAATTGTAGGGGTAAATTTTAAATTGAATTTGAAAATAAGAGCAGTAATCCAGGGAGGAAATGGCTAAGGAGAATGAAATAGAAGACACAAAAACAAGCAGTGCCAGCCAGAAGGGCATCGCTAATTATGGTATATATATTTTTTCCATTTGTAAAGCTTTGGGTTCAGGGGTTCATCAAATCTCTTAAGATAGAATCAGAATTGGAATTGTGATAAAAAATGGTAGTGGAGTTTAAAAAAATAAGGACTTAAGACAGTGATACCTGGTGTGTAGAAAGGACACAGTTTTGAAAGAAATTGTTTTTGCTTTGCAAATTTTCCCACCTCTTGGAAAACTGTATTCAAGGTCACCTATATATGCCAGTTAAGGCCCTGACTTTGTAGTTATTTCATTTGTTTTTATTTGGTTGAAACTGATGAGAGAAATAAGATGCCTGTACTTTTAAAACAGTATTTTTAAAATAAAACATTCTTAGGAAATTGAGGGATCAGGAGAGGAGCACAGACTAATATAAGGGCTATGCAAAAACTAGACGTGTTAATGATACATTCTTGTTTGATTACTTCTCTTCGTTTCTATATTGTGATTAAAAAAAAAAAAACTCTTGTTCTTTTTAGATGAGAAAAAGAAGGAAAGGAAGAGAGCTAGAGGCATATCTCCAATTGTTTTTGATAGAAGTGGAAGCTCTGCATCAGAGTCATATGCAGGTATTCTCATTTTGTGATCATATCTGACTTGATTCTAATGTAATCTGCTTTAGAAAGCGTGTGGAGGCTGTAGTTTAGTGTGAACTTGTTGATGTCCATTAGTACTGATTTTTGGCATGTTCAGTGTAATAATTCTAGAGAAAACTAAGCTTTTTCTTATTATTTTAATCCTGTTCTGTTACTGCTTAAGTGGAATTTTCACTTTTTTTTTCTTGGAAGATGATGATTCAGTGACTAGTTTTCTGAGTGGGAAACTGTTCAAACACATACTTTTAAAAAAATCCAAACAACCCAAAAAGCAAAACACTCGTACACATTGAGAAGTTTTTTTGTGTGTGTGGGTGCGCCAGGAAGATAATTTGTCTTGAATGAGAATTTTATGTGACAAGACTGTAGAAATTTTGTCTTATCTCTATTAAAGCTCAATCTGAACAAATGTACTTTGGCTAAATACAGGTTCAGAAAAGAAGCATGAGAAATTATCATCTTCCGTTCGTGCTGTCCGAAAAGGTATCATTTAAATTTGAAATTGTTTTCATTGCATGCTGCACAGTTATTATTTTGCCTTATTGGTTCTCCATTAATAGCTGCTTTTAATGTAGTAATGTTCCGATATATTACATGAAGCAAAAAATAGTATCTTACATTGAAAGCTCTGTGTCTGCTTCTTACTGCATATCTTTTAGAATAATACCAAACATTTCAGGATATTTTAGTTTTTGGACAAAATGGGATGGGTGTATGTGTGTTTATGTGTGTATGTGTTATATATAGATGTGTGTGTATATTTATGTATGTATATAATGGTCTATTATCACTATTGAATCTGAGTAAGAAAATCTGTAAATCTTGGTAACCATTTTCATACTTAAATATGGATTTGATATATCGGAACATCACTAGGTTAGGTTTACTTTCTTGCAGTATGCTGGTTGTCTTTTCTTAGCTTTGCTTTATTACTTGTCGTGGCTTAGCTTTCCAGGTTGAATGGGTGATTGTTTTAAAAGTTTAGCTGGGTTGTGGAGGGCTAATTTCAATTAGTATAGTTTTTATCCCTTTGTGTGATAATGGCCTGTGGTTAATTGATTTGGGTTTCTTTTTTTCAGATCAAACCAGTAAACTCAAATATGTGCTTCAGGATGCAAGATTTTTCCTCATAAAGAGTAACAACCATGAGAATGTGTCTCTTGCCAAAGCTAAGGTATTAGCATCAGTTCTGTTGAAACTATCCTAATATTAAAATTTTTAAATGGGAAAGTAGACTTGTATCAAGTAGCATAGGTATTATGGTTTTCATTACGGCTTTAAAGTTCTACATTGCAGTTACCACTTAGGATCTGGTTTGTAGTCAGGCAGCCTACTTGTCATTTGAGTTTTCTTTTTTTTTAAAGATGATTTTAGGAGTCAGAATATTAAATGTTGAAGGCTATACGGTTTAACTTTTTGCTGTAAAAGATCCTGTTTCTGTTGGTTTTTGTTTTTGTACTTCCTCAGTGGCTCGTTTATTGTACTAACACTTCTAAAAGTACCTCTAGTTAACCAATTACTGTTTTATGTTGATGGTTGATGTATACTTTGAGGTTCTTTTGAAATCATTCTTGTATGGAGAGTTTTATTTTTTAAAATTAAGATCATTGGTGTTTAGAAGAAAAAGGAAGAATTAGCTTAAAGGCCCACTCCAGACTTTGCAAAAAGGATATGCATAGTTGCTGTAGGATGTTGTAAGATAGTAATTTTCTTTTTATGTTTGGCTACAAAAATACATTGTGTGTTACACTAGCTGTTATAATGTTTTGCTATTCTTAGTTTAAATTGAGTAACTACAGTTTCAACTGATTTTCAGAAACTTTAAAGTTAGACATTTTTCTAATGATATTTCTGTCAATATTCTATATTTCTAACTTAAGGACTACCCATAAAACTTTACAAACAGAAGGAAATAGTACACCAGATAGCCTTATCCTGCTCTCTAGCTTAAGTGGATTTAGGCAGAAGTACACTTAGCCCTTGGTATCCACAGGATTCCCCATCTTTCGATTTAACTAACTAGATTGAAATAATAGGAGAAAAAGGAATGAGAAATAATACAACAGAAAATATAAACTTAAACACAGTATAACAACTGTTCACATAGCATTTACATTGTATTAGGTAAAAGTATTCTAGAGGTGATTTAAAGTATATGGGAGTATATGCGTAGGTTATATGCAAATACTATGCCATTTTATATAAGGGACTTGAGCATCCTCAGATTTTGGTATCTGCATGGGCCCTGGAACCAGTCCCCAACAGAAACTGAGGAACAACTGTAAGCACTTAGTTTGAATGAGATGTCATTTGTATGAGCAGATTGGTGTGAGCTGAATGATAGCATCTGCCTTGTAATTCCATTTCTTTTTATCTTTTATGAATGAAGAATTGGTTAAAATGCTTTAGAAATTAACAAATATCTTCCAGCTCTAGGTAGAACATAGGCCTCTTCACTCTTCAGTCAAACTATTGATACATAGAAATTTGAACTTAAAAACTGCTTTAAAAAAACGAAGTTAAATAGAAAAATGCTAGATTCTTGACTAATACAGTAATTTTTAATTATTTGATTAGGCACAGTTTTTCAAGAAGACAAACTTCTAAGTTGCGGTTCACCTTCAAACAGGATGTATTTACTACAGTAAATCGTTGTAATATTAAAATAATTATAGGTGGTTGGTTTCAGTATGTAGAATTCTGGTCCCTTAGATTTGAACCTCATCTCCGTGTGTTTACTAGTTAGTTGCTTTAATAATTTTGTAAAATTGGTAATTGTCTACATTTTTTCCCTTAGGTTTTTATTATTTTGACAGCTGATAAATAAAATCTTTCTTCATTATAGCTTACTTAAATTGAAAGCACACCGAAGTATGTAGTTTTTTTTGTTGTTTGTTTTTTGCAAACATAACTGGAAACACAAAAGAGTTGTAATTAATTTCACTTTGTGGTCTTTATGTTATTTATATAGGGTGTATGGTCCACGCTCCCTGTAAATGAGAAGAAATTGAATCTTGCATTTAGATCTGCAAGGAGTGTTATCTTAATATTTTCTGTCAGAGAGAGTGGAAAATTTCAAGGTAAGAATAAAAATAATTTGGACATATAAAAACATTAATTATATTAGCATCTACATATTATGATATGATTCTCTTAGGGTTTGCAAGACTTTCTTCAGAATCACATCATGGAGGATCTCCTATACACTGGGTGCTTCCAGCAGGAATGAGTGCTAAAATGCTGGGAGGTGTCTTTAAAATTGACTGGATTTGCAGGTAAATTAACACTTGAGTATAGATAACTGAAGTTTTGAATACGCTGCCAGTTTAGAATAATGTGTTAAAGTAAAAACGTCATCTTATGCATATCTTACCTTATTTACTATCTTTATCTAATGTGGGACACAACAAAGGTGTATTAAGTCTGAAGTTTCATGTATTTGATTTGTTTTGTATATTAGTAATACAGCAGTAAATGAATTGGACAATTGCTTGAAATGTCAGGCATATCTATATAATTTTAATGATTTAACATGTCACTTAGCTATTGTGGAGTAAGTACTCTGACTTGGCTAACAATTTCGGAGTTAACTAGTTCAGTTGTGAACAGTATTTTTTAAGGAGGTTAGCAAATGATGTTTAGTTGCCATTGTGATCTTTTAAAACTGAATTAAGATTTAACTATTTATTAGAAAAATAATCAGGCTTATTTTGAACACTGAGTTGTCACTATTTTTAGGTCCTTACTGCATACTGAATTATTGTACACAAGAAGCTCATTATTTAAGGGATCTTTATGTGGCATACACAAATCTGTTACCTATAAAATTAATTTTAGTTAAAAAGTGTCTGAAAGGAGATGGTTACTTTGTGAGTTTTAAATTGTTTTTGGGTATTAGATCTTGATGAGCATGAAGGAGTTGGATGAAAAAAAAGAAAAATGCTATGCATATGAAGGAAAGCTCAGCCTAAGTCAAGAAGAGCATGGAAACAAACTATGGGCGGGGCGGGTGGGGAGGGCATGTGGTTGTGTGAGTGGGATAGGGAGCTACCTTTTTTTATGAAGGAGATGGTTAGGAAAAGAGAAGAACAAAGGGCACAGATGGATAAGAATGAATGAATGTGAGTCAGCCTAAACGTTTATTGTAGGATAGTGGGGAGCTGTGAAGATAGGGGGGTGATATATTACAAATAGCATACAGTCACTTGCTGCGTAGTGACATATCCATCAAGAAAGAATCTTGTCCCATAAGACTGTAGGATTCGTAAGAGGTACCTATAATACCATATTTTACTATACCTTTTCTATGTTTTGATACACAAGTATTTTCATTGTGTTACAGTTACCTACGCTATGAAATACAGTAACGTGCAGATTTGTAGGCTAGGAGAAATAGGTCATACCATATATCCTAGGTATGTAGTAGGATATACCATTTAGGTTTATGTAAGTACATTCTGTGATGTTCACACAATGAAATCACCTGATGAGTGTATCCCTGTCATTAAGTGACACGTAATTGTATTAGGTTGATAATAGCATAGCAAAAAGCTATGTGCAGAAAAAATACCCATCCCATTATTACTTTCTGTGGGGAAGAGTTGGAAATCATCTAAATTCTTTGAAATAGAAAATTAGTTAAACAGATTATAATTTGTCTGTTAAATATATGTAGAAGTAATCTTGCACATATCAGCATGGAAAGGTATAACATGAAAAAATCCATAATTACGGTATTGGAATGCAGTGTTAGGTGGTGAGACTGTTAGTACTATCTCCCACCTCCTCTCTATTGCCCCCAGGGATTTTAAAATACAAATTTAATAGTTTTTTTGAAATCAAAATTAAACTTGAAAATCTGGTGACAATTTATAGGGAAAGGGAGTGATTATTTTTCAGCAGAGAGATGAACATTTTTATTTATTTTTATTTTGTGTGTGTATGTGACTGCTCTGTAAAGGCTAGAGGAAACATTGTAATGTAACATTTGCAGGTGTTGCTTTCTTGAGAACAGGAGAGAAAATAATTGCCCATTTTTACGTGGGTTGCAGCAGGTTTTGTTTTGAGTGTTATTTGTTCTGTTAACCTTCATTTTTACATTACTGATAAGGAAATTTGTTCTTAATTTTAAGATGAATTTAATTTTTCATGGATTATTCATTCTTCATATTCTTCATTGACTTACTGACTATTCTACTGACTTGTTTGAAATGTATCAAGCAACTGAAGAGGTAGACAGACTCAAATTGTCTGTCCTACTAACATGAGATGTAAAATTATGGGCAGTAAAGGGCTTTTATTATTTTAAAGTAAGTTTATGGGTTTACCTAGAAATAGTATTTTTACATAATAAAACTATAGTTTTAATTTTTTTAATACTCCTAAGTTCTATTCAAGAGTAATTTTGCAATACTTTACACTTCTGGAGGGCATGTGATATTTCTAACATTGATATTTTCCTTAGATAAGTCATTTGAACTCTGAGTTTAAATTCTCTATATATACTGAGAATTACATTTGAGTCTCAAAATTAAAATGATTTAAATTTAATAAATACAAATGCTAAGGATTTTGCTATCAATAACAGTAACTGCTCTTAATGTATTTTTCTTTTTCAGATATAATAGTTACTAGGTTTATTTAAATACGCTTTGGATATAATAATAACTAGACTTAAGCCTCTTTACGTGTGATCACTGGATCACTTCTATCAGTAGCATCTGATTGTTAAAATGCAGAATCTTGAGACCCACCTCAAACCTGTTAAATTCCTGGTGGTTCAAGTAATTGGTAGGCACATGGAAGATTGCAACCAGATAAGTGTTGTTTTAGCTGATAAAGAGGGAGGCATAAAAAGTGACTTACTAAGGTTGCCACCTGGAATTAGCTCAAAATAAGGCATAATCTATGAAATATTATTCATCCAAAGTTACGTTTACTGACTAGATATTATATTCCTTTCATGTCCATTCCAAATAACTCATTTCTCTTTTCATTTAGTCTCTCCATTTTTCTTTCTTTCTTTTTTTTGAGATGGAGTTTCACTCTTGTTGCCCAGGCTGGAGTGCAATGGTGCGATCTTGGCTCACCGCGACCTCGGCCTCCCAGATTCATGCGATTCTCCTGCCTCAGCCTCCCTAGTAGCTGGGATTACAGGCATGTGTCACCACACCCAGCTAATTTTGTATTTTTAGTAGAGACGGGGTTTTTCCATATTCGTCAGGCTGGTCTCGAACTCCTGACCTCAGGTGATCCTCCCACCTCAGCCTCCCAAAGTGATGGGATTACAAGCATGAGCCACCGCCCCCGGCCTCCGTTTTTCTTTTTAGCATTAATCAGCAAACTACTGTCCAGCCTATAAGAGCCTCTGCATGACTGGGCACAGTGGTTCATGCCTGTAATCCTAGCACTTTGGGAGGCTGAGGTCGGTGGGTCACTTGAGGCCAGGAGTTCGAGACCAGCATGGCCAACAAGGTGAAACCCCATCTCTACTAAAAATGCAAAAATTAGCCAGATGTGGTGGTGCATGCCTGTAGTCCCAGCTACATGGGAGGCTTAAGGCATGAGAATCGCTTGAACTCAGGAGGTGGAGGTTGCAGCAAGCCGAGATCATGCTGCTGCACTCCAGAGTGAGACTGTCTCAAAACAAAACAAAAAACTGTGCACAATTTTACATTGTTTTGTTAAATTTGCCGTATTTGCAGAACCACTTAGGTCAGAGAATCTCTTACATGTTCTCAAAGAACTCACAGTAAAGATAAATTGTATCTGTATGCTTCATAACATAGCTGCTCAGAAGGTAACTGTTTGGTTGTTCTATGATTGCGATCTGAGAAGAAAGGATAAAGTAAGAAGGATACATGGATCACAGACCCTTCAATTTTCTTAATTCTGAGCCCTGTTTTGCCTCAGACTTCACAGTTTTCTGTGATGTTCTGGCTGAGATTAACTGTGTTGAAACAGTGCACAGATGTCTCTTGAATATAGTTGGAACCAGTGCCACCAAAGAATCTCAACCCCAAATGATACATCTAGCTTGGCCTGTGCTTTTACTTCTACTTGGATGGATCATGGGTATTTACTTGCTGATATTTAAATAACAGTGATAATCTCATTAATTTATAACCTTCTTATATTTTGTTGGCTATAGGTTTTCATTTATTCCTTTCCTATAACTGTTTTAAACTGGCAATTAGAAGAAAAATTTAAATTATTGAACAGAATACAAAGAAAACTAGGTATCTGCCTCTGGATATTCAAGCTTTGATGTGGACTTGTTCTGATCTTTCTGCTTCTGACATCCTGAAAAGGGGAAAAAAAAAAACATTCAGTATTTTTGACTCACTCTTGATGGGTGAAGTAAGGTGTATATTAGAAAAAGAAACCAAGCTTTTAAGTGATACTTAGTGGGTATTTTCATTACTCACTGACCACTCTTCTATGTATATATATATATATATCACTACCATCACAGAACATACCACCTTGTTAATTTAACTCTAAAATACTTCTGTTTCCCTGGAAAATGTCAAAGTTTTTCCTGAGGATTAAAAAAAGTTGTATAAGATCTGAGCATTCAGGCCAGGTGTGGTGGCTCACACCTGTAATCCTAGCATTTTGGGAGGCTGAGGTGGGAGGATTGCCTGAGCCCATTTGTTCGCAACCAGCCAAGGCAAAATAGTGAGATCCAATCTCTGAAAAATTAAATTTAAAGAAAGATCTGAGCAGTTAATATTCACTTTCAAGAAAATTAATGTAAGGTTATGTGGCATGTTCACTGGGTAAAGTTACTTATGTTTTCCTTTTTCCATTATGCCTCTGTTCTAGCCGTTCTCTTTGTTTCAGATATATTCCTGCCTTAGTTCTCTACATAAGGCTTTACCTGGGTTATTTTTCTTTCAAGCTTAACTCATGTACCACTTCTTTCATGAAGCATTTTGTGATTATTTTTCTTTCTTTGAAAATAGACATGACCACTCTTATTAAAAACAAAACAAATTTTCTGTATTGTGCACATAGTACCCATTCTCTTTGAAAATTGTGTGTGCTTGTTTTTTGTTCTTTGATGGCTATGGAAGAAAGGCTAGGGATGAAAACTCTTTTATCTTTCTCGTCTTTGTATGTCCTTTGGCTGAACAGTTTCATTTGTGTTGTAGGTACAATGACTAGTTCTTTAAAGTATTTATTTATTTTGGCATTATTTGTTTTATGCACAGGCAGATAAAACCTTAAATACTGTTAATTTACAATTATATCTTGGCAGCTAACAACTGTTGATTTTATGTCATCTTTGTATTCATGTGACATTGTGTTAGGTTGACAAAGCACTATAAAAATACAGGGTATCTTTTTAAGTTTGGTGAGACCATTTTGTCCTATGGCTCAGAGATCTTAAAACCAGGTTTTTAATATTTAAATTATGTAGATACTGCCTTTGAGTTTCAGTAAAGGGCATAATTAATATAAATATATACATTTATAAATAATTTATTGCACAACTCAAGCCATTCTATGGGTGGTGAAGAATATTGCCATATTGAATGAGGGAGTACACTTGAACAGGGAAAGCAGCCTCCAACTGAGAATAGGGGACACTTCTATTTTCATTTGGTTTTAACAGCTGGGTTAAGGTCCAGCTTCTTTTTGGTCAGTTTTAAGGTTTTTGAGGTCGTAGAGGAAAGGGATATGCTGAATATTTTATTGTCATTTCATTTGCAAACTGTGTAAAACAACTATAAAGTAGATGGTGATAATTCTTTTTTATCAAAGGAATAGATTCAGGCTCAGAGAAGAGAGCAAGCTGGGGTTTAAGCCCCGAGTTATCTTGGTTCTCAAGCCCTTGCTCTTAAGTTCTTTTTAGAAAACCGGAGAATATGGAAAAAGTCTCTGAAGAGGCTTTCTGTAGGGAATAAACTCAACCACTGTAAGTGATTTTTAAAATTTTAGTCATATTTAAGTTACAATTAATACAGGAATTCACTGCTAGAAGTAGTATAAGGTCCTTAAAGGATTCTGCAGAAGAATGTAATTGATATTACTTTGTGTTTAGGCGTGAATTACCCTTCACTAAGTCGGCTCATCTCACCAATCCTTGGAATGAACATAAACCAGTAAAGATCGGACGTGATGGACAGGTTTGTGGTTTTAATTGATTCTTTAAGAAGCACATTTAATCAACCCTTTTAGAGATCTTTATTGATGTATTTGTTTCAACCATCTGAGATCATGTGAGAATTTGAAAAAATAGTCTTATCTGAAGTTTATAATAACTGATTAAGACTAATAAGACATCCATTAATGTTGAAATATAGGCAGCTTTGTATGGTACTTTCTTTTGATATAATTGAAGGAAATATTTCTTTTTTTTTTGAAACGGAGTCTCGCTCTGTCACCCAGGCTGGGGTGCAGTGGCCGGATCTCAGCTCACTACAAGCTCTGCCTCCCGGGTTTATGCCATTCTCATGCCTCAGCCTCCCGAGTAGCTGGAACTACAGGCCCCCGCCACCTTGCCCAGCTAGTTTTTTGTTTTGTATTTTTTAGTAGAGACGGGGTTTCACCGCGTTAGCCAGGATGGTCTCGATCTCCTGACCTCGTGATCCGCCCGTCTCAGCCTCCCAAAGTGCTGGGATTACAGGCTTGAGCCACCGCACCCGGCCTGAAGGAAATATTTCTAAAGAGAATTTGCCAGATTAAAAAAATTTTTTAACTATATTATCACTGTTTAACAGATTCTTCAGTTTCTGTAATACATTTTAGAATTGCCATTTAGTACGTGTGCTAAAGTTTTCTGAGTAGAAAGCAGCTTTCTGAAAAGATTAAATATATGTACTCAGGTTTTCAAGTCTACAAATGGAATTGAAAATGTGGAGTAACCGAAAACCAAAACCTTTGACCCTTGTAATTGTCACGTGTAATTCTGAACCAGAAGTTTTGTTTTATTTTATTTTTTAATTTTAATTTTAATTTTTTTGGAGAGCGGGTTATGAGAGTGGCAAATTTTTGTATTTTTGGTCAATTTTGCGAGGCTGGTCTCAAACTCCTGGCCTCAAGCCATCCGCTTGCCTGGGACTTCCAAAGTGCTGGAATTACAGGCATGAGCCACTGTGCCTGGCCACACAAAAGCAATATGACATTTTATTGCTCATAAGTAAAAATGTTTTCACTTTTTCAATTACAAATAACTGAAAATGATTTAAAGAGCCCATAGATTGGTCTGCCTTTGTGGTAAATCTAATGTATTTCAGTGTACTTAGTAGATCATAATTATCAAAGTTGTTGGTACACACACTAACGTGTTTTTTCTCCATTGTATTAAATGACTTTGTCCTGGTATTTTTGTATTTTGCACAAAGAAATAGTCCCTTCTTTTTAGAGGGTGATTGTCACAGAATTTTAAGCAACTACATTTGTGCATTTAATTTTGGCGATTCTACACTTTCATTTTTTACCCTTTATATAAATACACAAAACACTTTTGAAATGTTTCATAAATCTGGAAGTCTTATTGGAATCACATATGATCATCAACTTGGGAACAAAACCTCCAAGTCAGTTTTTGTTCTGGTACATCAGGAAAGTGCACGTCTGTTGAAAGGGTCTGTTTTTGTTTTATAAATTACTGCTTTCCTATTCTAGGAAATTGAACTTGAATGTGGAACCCAGCTTTGTCTTCTGTTTCCCCCCGATGAAAGTATTGACTTGTATCAGGTCATTCATAAAATGCGTCACAAGAGAAGAATGCATTCTCAGCCCAGATCACGAGGACGTCCATCCCGTCGAGAACCAGTCCGGGATGTGGGAAGGTTAGAAACGTTCTTTGGACTGATAATAGGCACATGTATCAGAATAACATGATGGAGGAATATGATTCGTCAAAAGTTTGTCCTGCGGTAAAGAAGAAAGAGAAAATCCTCAAATCAAGCTGCATGGACTAGTTTGTGGCTTCATTGAGGATTTCACATGGTCACCTTGGTCTCAGTCATTTTTCAAGAGGAAAATGGGGATCTTTCCTTATTCTGAAAAAAGTATAACCAGTTTAGATTAGATAATACTCTGATAATACAATGTATACAATTGAAATGAGGTAGGCATTTGTTGCTAAGAACAGGCTAGAAAGGAGGAAGAGGAGGAAGTCTTTATTTGCAAAAATTGTTAATATTTTTTAAAAAGCCTTTTCTTTCAGGTATGTCTCTGGATAAGCCTTATCAGATATGGGACTTTTATAAAGGATGACTAATATTTTTTCAGAAGATGACGCCTCATTTAGAGGATAAAATATTTTAAGTTATTTTGATACTCAAGAGGAGCATTATTGGGACTATTTCAGATTTTATCACCGTGATGTGTTAACCCTATTGCCAAATATTCTCTAACATGTACCCAGTGAATTCACACATCTTGCTGAGCTTCTGAAAACAATAGGTTCTTTCCAAAGGGGATCAAGTGGCCCTGGGAGACCCGGCAACAAACCAAAAAGAAGGGCTGTTGCTGTGTCTGTTTACAACTTTTCCAGATGCTGGCAGTACCTGTGGACTTAAAGTGTTTTTTAGAGGATCGCCATGGTTATTGATCACTACTTTATGAACTAAACAGCATTTTCCAGAAAAAGGGGGTTTAACTTGTTACAGAATTGGAGAAGTCTTTGCAAAGGACTGATTTAAGCCCTTCTACCCAACACCTTCCCCTGTGTAGATTTGCATACAGCTAAATCTAAAATATTCTGCTAAAGACTATTGGATGTATGGTTGATGGGATGAAACCTTTGGTTAAATTTCCTTTTGGTGGAAACATCCTGTGGTAGGTACAGATAATCCAACAAGAGTCCCCATTTCTTTGAGCTTAAAAAGGACACTGTCGAGTAGGTAGGAGGAAACCTGGCAGAGCCCCTTATTTTTGGCCTAAAAGGACTGAGCACCAAGATGTCTTTTGAAGTTTTAAACTAAGAGGTTTCCAGTGCAATACAGTATATACAAGTGAAGTTTTTACCTCAGTTTTGCAATGGACTGCAAACTATACTTATTACACCACTACACCTTCTCTCAAGCCTGCCAGGGCCTCCATTTATGTATGTGGCTTACAGCTTAAAGTCAGTAGTTGGACTACTATATGAACTGTTACTATCATGTTTTATACCGGTCGTAAATGCACTCCCCAAACTACAGGAAAGCGGTATGTTTATTTTTTAAACCAGCTTTTAATTTTCTTAGTATTATTTATTGTAGATGCAACTGTTTTTATTCTGTTGGGGGGGGCTTGGGATTATTGCACTTAACTTTGCAGTTTGAACTGTGTTGAAAAAGTTAATGAAAGTAGTTGGTATTCAGACAAATAGCTGAAAACTAGTGAATGCCAGGTTGTTATCAAGTTTTTATTTGACATTAAGGGTAAAAAGATTTATTTTCTAAATATTTTGGACTTTTTTTTTTTGTTTAACTTTTATTAGCTGCTAAGTAAATTGAAGTGTATTCAATGATGTGTTAAGTAAACCCAATTTATGAAAGACAGTAGACAACAGCCCTCTGTAGTCAGTAAAATTTCACCATCTAAAGAATATATTTTGAACTAGTTTTATGAACTCTGTTAAAATTCTGACCCATTACTTGCCAATTTATAAAAGCCAGTTTTATTTCAAGGCATTGTCTCTGGAAAAAAAAATTCCCTTAGTTCTTAAATGTCATTAAATGTAGAAAGAAAAACTAAATGTTATTAAGGAATATTAAGAAATTAGTTTTTTAAACTATTAAGATTTTAAAAACTTACCTGTAAAGTTGCTTTTAATAAGTATCAAATTTTCTGTATGATCATGTAAAAATCATAATTTTGTTCAAAGCAGAGGAAAAATAAATTCTTAATTTTGTTTAGACTTAACCTAAAATGACATAAGTTTTAAATATATAGATTTTAGAGTTACATATTGTACAATGATGATAGGTTTTTCTAATTTTTATTTTTCAACTGAATGGAGACTTTATTTGGGAAAATGTTTTAATTGTTAAACTGGTATTTAGTTTGAGAATGGCTCTGTTTCAACTTTTGTTTAGACTACTAAAATGTGATTTACATGTTTTGATTGGATTAGTCTGCAATTTTCTCATCATAGCATGAGATGGCAGAGAATATCTACTTCCAGCAGTACATTTAAGGTTTGGTTTATAGGAATTAATTTGAGAATCAAAATGCAGGAATTTTAAAACTAAAAATTAAGATGTTAAAGTAAGTAATGGGTTATGTTTTGTACTTATCTCTGTCAGAAACTCTTACTTTACTATTTGTTCTCCCAGCAGTTTTTGGTTTAATTTCTAATGTGTCTAATTTGTGTAGGCGTCGACCAGAAGATTATGATATTCATAACAGCAGAAAGAAACCAAGGATTGACTATCCCCCTGAGTTTCACCAGAGACCAGGTTAATATTTTATAATCCTGCAGATATTTGATTTCAAATTATTGGAAAAAAAATAAAAAAAATAAAAACAACCCTCACAATCCTGCAGTTTTAAAAGTGAAAAAAATTCAGGACCTGACTATTTAAATCTTGGGAAATTTTAGTAGTTCTCATTAGTGTAATTCTTCCCTTTTTGTCCAGTCTATTCCAGTGTAACTCATCATATCCTATTACCTGAAATTGCCAATTTTGCAAAAATAGAAACTTATCTGCACATGTGTTTAAGATTAAATGTAGTTATGAAAAGCAATTACCTTATATCAGGCTTTTTAATAAAAATCTTTATGTCTTTGGAGAGGAATGGGAAATATTTGGTATGTAATCTCTAAATGTAGCTTTTCAATTAATCTATCCCTTACTGGAGTTTGAGAGAGCAAACTATATTCAAGAAGGGATATCATGTATTTAGAACAGAGTCAGTGATACACTTGTGAAACTTAGGCAGTTAGGAGATTGATGTTGGTGATCGTTATAGCACTATTATGTAACAGGTGGCTTGATTAGCCTTATTCTTCCAAAATAGGATGTCCTGTTGTAGAAAGTGAAAATAGTTTTTCCCCAGTAACATGACCACTCATATGTTTCTACATTTTAATTTGTTGAGTCCTTACTAAAAGAAGCAGGGGAAGGAATATTTTTCTAATCACCATCGATTTTTCATTTTCAGTGTATACATCTTCATTTTTGCAACTTTTGCAATTTTTTTCCCTCCCCCTTAAGTTAACATTTTAAAAAGCTTATCTGGTTTACTTGGTAAGGCCTGCATATACCCAAGGTGGAAAGTAAACATTTAAGGAAGTCCTGTCATACTGTGCTCAAGATAGTTCCTCTGCCCTTACCTTCTCTGTGATACAGAATGAAGAAATTTTCTGATTAGCAAGATTTGGACTGTGAACATAGAAGATACGTATATGAAAGCTTCTCTAGCAGTTTACAATTCTATGATATAATTAGTTATTTCCTAGATTATCATGTAATCTGAGAAGAAAATTTGAAAATGGGATAATACAATAGTAGCATCACTTAAAGTACATATTTCATGGAAAGAATTGAAACGAGTGGTAAGGAAGGTTTAATTATAATGCCATAATAGAAAAATATAAATTTGATTTACTAAAATGCTTGATGTTTGAACAGGGTATTTAAAGGATCCACGATACCAGGAAGTAGACAGGTAAGTCGGGTTCACTCTTGCCTAGCTTTGAATTACATTCTTGGAACTAGTTTATGAATTACCTGAATTTAGTTTCACAAATCTTATTCCCAACAGACGATTTTCAGGAGTTCGCCGAGATGTGTTTTTAAATGGGGTAAGCATTTCATTTTATCTATTTAATGTAGATAAAATCAGGCTCTGATTTATTTTGCAGTTCTGTGATAATTTTTAATTATATTGACATTATCATCTTTCATTTTAGTCCTACAATGATTATGTGAGGGAATTTCATAACATGGGACCACCACCACCTTGGCAAGGAATGGTTTGTATTATTCTATTTTTATGAGTTACATAACTTCATTTGCCGTTCTAATATTTCAGGTGCTTACTCAGAATATGATTGTTACAGTTGCTCATTAAAGAGACTTAAACTGGCTGGGCGCCATGGCTCACACCTGCAATCCTAGCACTTTGGGAGGCTGAGGCGGGCAGATGACCTGAGGTCAAGAGTTCGAGACCAGCCTGGCCAACACGGTGAAACCTCGTCTCTACTAAAAATACAAAAAGTATTAGCTGGGTGTGGTGGCGCATGCCCCTAGTCCCAGCTACTCAGGGAAGCTGAGGCAGGAGAATTGCTTGCAATCCAGGAGGCAGAGGTTATAGTGAGCCGAGACAGCGCCACTGCACTCCAGCCTGGGCAACAAGGGGAAACTCCATCTCAAAAAGACTTAAAATACAGATTTTTGGTGATAAATAATTGTGTACTGTCTTTCAAACTAAAGACCAAAAGCTCGTTTGTGTTAATGGTACAGGCTTCAGAATTGTAATAGCGTATTATGGTAGTGATTAGTAGTGCAGAGTCTACTTGGGTTCAGATATATTTCTTTTTCTTCCCATCTCTGTGACCTTGGGTAAATTTCTTAATACAACTCTTAGTTTACCTCATCTGTAAAATTCCATAGTTGGCGTATCAAATGTAATATTTAGTACTTACTCTGTGGAAGGCACTGTGCTTGTTCTGATTATGTCATGGTGAATGAAATTGACATCATGATTGTCCTAGTATAGCTTAACATTTAATGTAGTAGTGTCATTCTCATTGTCAAAAAGATAAATTTACAAAGTACATGTTAAGTTTAGCATAGTGCCTGATCTAATACTCACTAAATTTTCTGTGTAAAATAAGATTAATTAAACCCTGAGTATTCCTGCTTTTTAACTATTTCCTTTAAGAAAACTTGTCTTCTTAGAGTATATTTTAAGATATTGAAAATAGCTGATGCATTAATTTTCAAGGAATAAAAACCTGGAAGTTTAGCTTCTACTGTTTTCTTACATTTTAATTTATCTCTTTATTTTAAATGCTATATGTTATATGGCCTCTTCATCTAACTTTTGTGTCTCTTTAAGGTATACAGTTTTATACTATTGTATGCAGATGATTATGAGTCTTTTTCCCTTTATATTCTGGGAAATTTTAAAAATTTAATATATGATCTTGATAGTAACTATGAAAGTAATCTTTAATTTACTTTCTATTCATTTTTTAATGGCATTTAAAAGGTAATTTGCTCCTGCCCTGTGTTTTTTTTGTTGTTGTTTGTTTTTGTTTTTGTTTTTTTTTAAAAAGAGACAGGATCTCATTTGGTCTCCCAGGCTGGAATGCAGTGGTATGATCATAGCTCTGTGCAGTCTTGAACTCATGGGCACAAGCGGTCCTGCTGCCTCAGTTTCCTGAGTAGGTGGGACTACAGCACATGCCACTGTGCCTGGCTAATTTTTTATAGAGACAGGATCTCACTCTGTTACCCGGGTTAGTCTCCAGCTCCTGGCTTAAGGGATTGTTTTCCCTCAGCCTCCCAAAGCATTGGGATATGGGCGTGAGCCACCACACCGGGCCTGTTGAAGTTTTTAAGAGTAGATACATACAAAGTGGTTAACCAGTTTACCAGTTGTAGAACTAGGATGCCTGATGCCGTATGTCTGCTTCACCACTTTAACAGTAGTGTGACTATAAGCAGGTTACTTAACTCCTTGTTGCCTCAGTTTTCCCTTTTGTAAACTGGGAACAATAGTATCTATCTCATAAGGTTGTGAGAATTAAATGAGACTAGTAAAGTGCTTAGAACAATGCCTGGCTCACAGTAAGCACCATGTAAGGGTTTGCTATTTCCCTTAGTATTTATATGATAGGAGTAGAAAAGTATAAACATGTTATATCTTAGAAGCTGTGTCATTGTCAACAAACAAAAAACACCTTAATGCCATCAAAGTAAATGTCTAGTACAGATTCACTTGTTTGGGATTGGCATTTTGGATGAAGGTTTCTAAGAATGGGTTGTTTACAAGGGTATTTGGTAGATTCTTAATGGGAATGGTTTTCCTTTTTTAGCCCCCTTACCCAGGAATGGAACAACCTCCACACCATCCTTACTATCAGCACCATGCTCCACCTCCTCAAGCTCATCCCCCTTACTCAGGACATCATCCAGTACCACATGAAGCAAGATACAGAGATAAACGAGTAGTAAGTGCACAAGGAGGCAAAGGTGTGAGGGAACTACTTAGAATTCTGTAGGTAATTTAAATATGGGGAGACCACAGTATGGTGAATGACAGACCATTGCATATTCTTAAACTGCAGACTATTTTGGAGTAATTCCTAGTTTGTTTTTATTAAAAATGCCTGATTATGCCCCTTTGGATTATATAGGTAGAACATATTTCTTTTACTGATCAAATCACAAACTGCTTAAGGCAAACGCCTACAAATAGAACTCCTTTTAGGTAGTACCTAGGCTATGTTCTTTCCATATTGAGACCTTAATTACGCTGTGTAATTAATATTAATAGGTATTTCTCAACTTTCTGTGTATTCTGATTCAATTTTTATAGGATAGATGGTGTATATTAAGTTAGCTGGTAAGCTGTAATCTCATTTAGTCATTTGTTTTTATTTTTACCATATGTTAAAGCTAGTAACTAATGAATTGTTTTACCTCTGGTTATTGTAATGTTAACAAAGAATAACCGGATGTTTCGATATGTAGCAGGTATGTCCTTTATTCATTGATTCTGTTAATTATTTGATAAGATTGATGTGAAAGCTTTTTTTTGATGGCTTCAAAACAGGACCAATAAAAAAAGACTCTAGTTTGAGTTGTCTGGGTTTTTAACTAGTGGGGCTGAGTTTATTAAATGCTTTTTTAAAAAGTGGAATTGTCTTCTGGCAGATGATGGAAGCATAATTCATATGCATATAAGATTGATAGCCTTAGAAAGGTAGTTTTATTGTTAAACTAAGTAGGATATGCAAGTTAGAATTTTTTTTTCCACTCCCTACTTATGGTGATGAGTGTGTATGGGGCCAAATAAAGATATTTTTATTTTCCAGCTTAAGATGACTAGTGGGCCTATTGGTGAGAATCAGAGTAGCTTTCTGGCCTTTGAGACATTTTTATGTGTTACCAGTAATTTCCTTATCCTCATAAAGATAGTAATTTTCTCTAAATCAAGTCATATCATGACCTTTAACATTGTGTAAAATAATTTGAGGGTACTAGTTAACTAAATCACAAACTTTAGTAGTTTATTTTCAGTTAGGCATACAAGAAAGAAATACACAGTCTGTCTGTAATGAAATCTTAGTTGACTAGATGGGTTATGGTGTCTTAAAAATTCCCTTAACTGATCACATGGCTTTTTAAATAGGAAGTCTAAGATTTTTGTTTGTTTGTTTGTTTTCCTGAACTATATTTATCCTTTTTAACAAGTTCTATTTTGTGGATCTTTATGTAGTGATGTTTTGGTTAGTATACATATTCTCTGCTTATATAATCACAATATAAAAGGTAATGTAGGATTGTGTTTTCGAATCCTATTTCAGCTAAGTTTTGAGAAAAGACCAAAATCAGTAAGACGAGCTGAGAACTAAGAGTAGAAAGTTTAAAGTAGAGCAGAGGCCAAGTTTAGGAGCAGCCACAACTTTTCTTGCACATCACTTAGTTGTAACAATTTAGTTTGAAAGAAAATCTGGAACATAATACTCTCAGTTTGTAAAATTGAAGTTGGTAGAATTGGAGGAAAAATGTCGAGCTAGCGTGTGCCAGAAAAACATTCATGACATTTAGCATAATTGGCAGTATATATGGATAATAGTTGAAGGTCATCACTAGTTAATTTCTTTGGCCTAAATCTTATTGAAAGGATCAGATGAAAAAGTCATTAAAGTTAAGTAGAAAACTGCATAAAGAGATTTGTGTAATCTGTTGTAGATGTCTAATGAGACATCATCCTTTTTCTAAACCATGTCAGCATATTAACCTTCTGTGAATTAATTTATTATTGTATTTCTTTAGATTGTTCTCTCCGCCAATTATAATATAGAGACTTTTTTCTTTTTTTGTATTTTAAAATTGTTTATATACATTTTTTTTTTTCAAATCAGGGATCCACTTATACTATTTGCATTTTTGATGTACCTAACACATTTCTTCCCTTTTCTAGCATGATTATGATATGAGGGTGGATGATTTCCTTCGTCGCACACAAGCTGTTGTCAGTGGCCGGAGAAGTAGACCCCGTGAAAGAGATCGGGAACGAGAGCGAGACCGCCCTAGAGATAACAGACGAGACAGAGAGCGAGATAGAGGACGTGATAGAGAAAGAGAAAGAGAGCGATTATGTGATCGAGACAGAGACCGAGGGGAGAGAGGTCGATATAGAAGATAATGGGCTTTTGGAAGCACTGATTGTTTAAAGATACAAAAAATCTTGTATTTTTTTTTTGTGTGTGTTTACAAGTAGTAAATTTATTTTCAGCTGTCTACCTATAAAGTTCACTGTGTAGAAGGATTTATTATGACCCCCTTTGTTCCAAGCATGCAGTATCATAAGAACTGGAAAAACTCAAATCCGCCAAAAATCCACAGTTGACAGTTGAATTGACACTTTTATTGGGGCAGAATGGAACAGTCCAAGAATGTAGATATTGATTCTTTCTCCATAAATGTTCTTATAGTGTGTTCATCCTAGAGTTATTTTTCTGTTTGTTTTTTTCTTTTTGGATCTTGATTGATAACTGCCATGATATTTTGCTTTGATGTGTTTCTACATGTAGTTGCACACGGTTCAGTAAAAATAATGCTGCTATCAAGTATGCAAATGTTGAAGTATGATGGTTTGACTGTATGGCAGTGTTGTAGCAGCCTCTTGTTTTTTTCCCCATTGCCTCTTTTTTAAAAAACTTATAAAGTCACTTTTTATTTTTCCTCAGTCTTCAATGATGAGAGCAATATTAAGAAGACATTGCTATCTAATTTTTAATCTTTTTAAATGGAAAATTCCTATGTTCAGTAGCGTGGTTGATGCTATTGTTTAGCCTTCCCCTCCAAATTGTATCCATTGGCTTGGAATGTTCACAACTTGGCGTGCGTGGCAGCGGAAGACGATTCCCATATTCTACATTGCTACTGTTTTGTATAAAATAAATTGGTAAAGATTGACGGTTATCTTTTGCATTTTTTTCTTATCCAGTTACTAGTTTGTTTTATTATGCAGTAATAGACATAAAAATGCTTTTTGTTTAGGAATTTTAGGAACCCCATTTGCCTTTTTTGAGGCACATTTTAGCAGAAATGATCGACCTAGGCCTATTGTATTAAAAACTTCCTTCTATTTATAACATAAGATACACAGAGTTATGTTAATAGTTTGGTTAAGTATTTATACACCTGATAACATTTTTGAGTCCACTCAGATCACAGAATCATTTATTTAGGTTTTCTATTTGTTGTTTTAGTCTCCTGTAAGTGAACTACTTTGTATGTGCTTTCTACTTCATAAATAGACTTTTAACCTTCTTATATTCTGTATTTTAACTGTCCAGCTCTCCCAGTGGTAACCAGCTATAACAGAAATAGAGCCACTCAAGAAAACAATCTATGAAATAATTTTTTGAATCTTAATTTGAGTTATACCTGGAGTTTTGGCGTTTGGAATTTGGCCTTTATAAACATTAGGAATATTTGAATGTTTGACTAATTTTTTTATAGTGCCAAATTTGCACTGTTTTATATTTATATTGACCTGAAAAGAACACAGGCACTTTACTTTTAAAGGATATTTAAAACTATAGTTTTACCACATTCATATTCATACCAGCATGTAGTATCTTCCCTGCATTCACACTAGTTTTATTTACAGTGACAAAAGTAAAGCCTAAGGATTTGTTTTAAATCTGCATTGTGGTAGAGAGGAAAAAATACTTGTAAGGAAACCTGTGTTCTAGTTTTGTCATTGTCTTTAATTAAACCTGTTGGTGATATATGGTAAGTCACTTCATTGGCATTTTGTTTGTATTCATCAGTAAGCTAGTCAAGATGATATCTACACTTTTTTAAGAATTTCTGTAACCAGTTACACAAAACTGGTAGGTAATATTAAAGGTATTTTCCTGAAATAATAGTAATAAATACTGAGCACTTTGTATGCAATAGACACTTTGTGCTTTTATGTACAGACTCATTTAAATGGGCTCAAGAGAGGCTAGTGAACTTGCGCAAGATCAGAAAGGTAGTAATTGATGGGCCAAGATTTTATCCGTGTTTTTATTTGGTGTTTCTAAAGCTGCCTCATCACTTTTGAAAAAATAGCATATAAATTAATATGCATCGTTGAGATGGAGTCTCTGTCGCCCAGGCTAGAGGGCAGTGGCACGATCTCGGCTCACTGCAACCTCCGCCTCCCAGGTTCAAGCAGTTCTCCTGCCTCAGACTCCCAAATGGCTGAGACTACAGGCGCTCACGACCACACCCGGCTATTTTTTTTAATTTTAGTAGAGACAGGGTTCCACCATGTTGGCCAGGCTCCACTCGAACTCAACCTCAAGTGACCCACCCACCTCAACCTCCCAAAGTGTTGAGATTACAGGCGTGAGCCACATTGTACCTGGCCTGAGATTTTTAAACATTAATGTTTCCTTCAGGCTTGAAATTTGCAGCAGAGGATTTTTCTAAAGTGCCATCCAATTAGATGTTAAGTTATGCTTTGTATGTTGAGTGTTAAAGAGCTTAGTATTGAGTCAATCTATTTTAAAAAGCCATCAAGTTTTTACCAAGTATCTGGTGTTACTCTAACAGTTATGTTGGCTCATGTAATCATCACTGTTTTATCCTTTCCTGATTTTTTTTTTTTTAAATAAACTTACAGGAACATTGTATAAAAAATGCAAGATACAGGAGAGTATAAAAATCAGGATTTTTTATTTAATCATAACATTTATGATTTATGACAGCTTTTGTCACCATGGGAGACATGGTTTCTTTCATGTACTATACAGTGCTGTGATTCTAAAAATCTACATTAGTATGATGTATTCAGGTGAAAAACAGAAAATTCAGTCATTCAGAGTTTAGAAATCCAGTCAAGGATTTTATTGGCTGGAGTAATAGTTCAAAGGAGTAACAATTCAAGCATGTAATTTTTGGATTTGATTTCCCCCATAATGGCTTTTTATCAAGCATGGTCTAATATTTTAGAAAATGGCCATTATCTCCAAGCTTCCATTATCTATGTAGTTTCAGTGGCAGGAGAGAGACCATTTTCCTCCCAGTGTCCATGTCAATTCCCGTGAAGGACTGAACAGTCATGTTGGTTCTGGAGCAACCCCTAAACCAGTCTGTATTTCCAGGGAAATGGGGTCCTTTGACTCCCAGCATGGGAAGCAAGAGAGGCAGATGATATGGTCACCTCTGTGAGGATTACATCAGGAAGGACAGTTTCCAAAACATGGACAGAGAAAATGTAGCAGATGTCGATTAAATCAGGATCTCATACAAGTTACAACACCTGAATGTCTGACTTTTCAGAGTATTGGCCTCTTGCCCGTAGATATCTCTACAGTATTCTGCTGTAGAATGATGTGGTCTTTCTGAGGGTCACATACATCCTGTCTTGTTATAATGTTAAACATTGAGTCCTCAGGCATGTGAGGGGTATGGAATTGAAGAAGGAACTGTTGCCAGCACTTAAATGACCAAGCTACAGTTCCCTGACCCAATGTAAAGGTGACTGTGACACACAAGGATAATTTTATCCTGATGTTTTAAGATTTTGTTATTTGGATAGGAAACATTCCAAATGCAGTTTGAAACATACTAACATTGAAGCACATAGAAAAGAACTGGCTCAAGTTTAGTCCCCAAGTTCCTTATAGTAGGAATAGGAATCCTTAGAGTATAAGCAATTCATGCATAGTATTCTGTTATCTATCATATGGATCATTTAATCTCTAATTTTTTGGGGTGGGGATTCTCTTGTTTCTAAATCTTACACTTTTTCTTTCCTTTTCAGTTTCTTCCGTGTTTTAAATATAGATTATTGACTATTTTCTTAAATACTAATCAATATATTAAATACTAATATCTTAAATACTATTGACTGTCTTAAACATAGACTATTGACTATTAAATATTTTCACTTGTAACCTTCATACCAGAGATTTGAAAGATAGTAAAAAAATAATAGCTCTGAAAAGCTAAGGAATATACAACATAAAAAAATGTCAGGCTGGGTGCAGTGGCTCACACCTGTAATCCCAACACTTTGGGAGGCTGAGGTGAGTGGATCACCCGAGGTCAGGCATTCAAGACCAGCCTGGCCAACATGGTGACACCACTCCTCTACTAAAAATACAAAAATTAGCGAGGCATGGTGTTGCATGCCTGTAATCCCACCTACTTGTGAGGCTGAGGCAGGAAAATCGCTTGAATCCAGGAGGCAGATGTTGCAGTGAGCCAAAATTGTGCCATTGCCCTCCAGCCTGGGCGACAGAGTCGTCTTAAAAAAAAAAAAAGTTACAGCAACAAAAATATACATTGGGAAGAGGGTAGAAATCTGGAATAATACTATATGAACTGTGTTGTTGCTAACTTAAAATAGTGTATTACAACTATAACATATTTTATGTAAGCCCATGGTAACCACAAAGCAAAAAATTACAGCAGATACACAGACAACGATAAAGGACAAAGCTTATTAGCACTACAGAAAATTACCATATCACAAAGGTAAACAAGAGAGGAAGAAATGAACAAAGAATCTACAAAATAAGAAAACAATTTTAAAATGGCAAAATAAGTCCTTACCTATCATTAGTAACCTTGATTGTAAATGAATTAAATTATTCAATAAACAGAGTGAATGGCTTAAAAAACAATATAACTATGGGCTGCCTAAAAGAGATGCACTTCAGCTTCCAGAACACACAAAAGTTGAAAGTATAAGAATGGAAAAATACATTTCATACAAATAGTAACCAAAAGAGAGCAGGTGTGGCATAATACACAATAGATAAACTTCAAGGTAAAAACTGTTACAAAAACAAAGATGGTCATTAATGATAAAGTGGCCAATTCATCAAGATGGCATAAGAATTATATATGCACCCAACAACAGAGCACCTAAATAGATTATTGGCCAGGCGCAAAGGCTCATTCCTGTAATCTCAACACTTTGGGAGGCTGAGGCGGGCAGATCACCTGAGGTGAGGAGTTCGAGACCAGCCTGACCAACATGGCAAAACCCCATCTCTACTAAAAACACAAAAATTAGCTGGGCGTGGTGGTGGGCACCTGTAACTACTTAGGAGGCTAAGACAGGAGAATCTCTTAAACCCAGGAGGTGGAAGTTGCAGTGAGCTGAGATCACACCATTGCACTCCAGCCTGGGCAGCAGTGAGACTCCATCTCAAAATAATAATTTAATGTACGTGAAGAAAAAAATAGCACTACTATAATATTTGGTGATCTTAGTACCCCGGATTAAACACTGAATAGCTCAACTAAACGGAAAATTAAGCAAATACTGGATTTGAAGTGCAGTCTACACCAAATGAACCTAATAGACATATAGAACTTACAATCCAAGAGCAGCAGAGTATACGTTTCTAGTGCACATACCGCATTATACCTCAAAAAGCTAGAAAAAGAACTAAAGCTAAAGTTAGCAAAAGGAAGAAAATAATACAAATCAGTAAAATAGAGAACAGAAACACAGAAAAAATAAAAGCCAAAAAGTAATCTTTGAAAAAATAAGATCAGCAAAACACTAGCTAGACTATGACAAAAAGAGGGAAGACTCAAATAAATAAAACATGAAAATGGAGACATTACACCAGATGCCTCAGAAGTAAAGTATTATGAGGGCCTATTATAAATATATGCAACAGGCCCGACGTGGTGGCGGGCACCTGTAGTCCCAGCTCCTTGGGAGGCTGAGGCGGGATAATGGTGTGAACCCGGGAGGTGGAGCTTGCAGTGAGCTGAGATCGTGCCACTCCAGCCTGGGGACAGAGGGAGACTCTGTCTCAAAATAAATTAAATAAATAAATAAATAAATGCAACAAATTGGATAATCTAGAAAAAAATGATAAATTCCTAGAAAAATATAACCTACCAAGATTGAGTTAGGAAGAAGTAGAAAACTTGAACCAATCCTTAACAAATCAGTTGAAGAAGTCATTAAAACCCTTCCAACCAAGAATAGCCCAGGACCAGAAGGTTTCATGGCCAAATTATACCAAATGTTCAAAAAAGAATTTTTATCAATACTTCTTAAACTCTGTCAAAAAATAGAAATAGAGAAGATACTTCCAAACATTTTATGGCATCAGAATCCCCTTCATATCCAAGGCAGACAAAGACACTGTAAGAAAAGATAGCTATAGGACAATATTTCTAATGAATATTTATACAAAATTTTTTAATAAAATATTAGCAAACAACTAAACCACACATCAAAAAGAACGTACATCATGAGCAAGTGAGGTTTAACCCTGGCATGCAAGACTGGTTTATCATATACAAACCAATGTGACACATGAATTATCAGAATGAAAAGTTAAAAACCACATGTTCCTTTCAAATGATGCAGGAAAAGAAGTTAACAAAGTTCTGCATCTTTCTCAATAAAGACGTTCAGATATAGAAGTAAAGTTTCTCAAAATAATAAAAGTCATTTATAAAAAACACACACCGATAATGTATCAGTGGAGAATGACTGAAAGTTTTTCCAGTAAGATCTGGTATAAGGTGAGGATTCTCACTCTAATCACTTCTATTAAACATTGTACTTGAAATATTAGCAAGAGCAATTAAATAAGTGAAACAAATAAAAGACATCTAAATCAGAGGTAAAACTATCCCTATTTGCAGATGATATGATCCTATATGTTGAAAATGCTTAAAGATGCTTAAAAAACACTGTTGGAGTAAATCAGAAAACTTGCAGGATACCAAATCAATATAGAAACAAAAGTAACATTTCTATAGACAAATAATCACCTAGCTAAGAAAGGAATCAAGAAAACAACCCCATTTATAATAGCACACACAAAAACAAAAGAATACATTTAACCAAGAAGGTAAAAGATTTGTACAAGGAAAACTACAAAATACAGATGAAAGAAACTGAAGACACAAATAAATGGAATGATATATCTTATTTATTGATGGGATTAATATTTTTTAAATGTCCATACTACACAGGGCAACACATGGATTCAACACTATCTGTACCAAAAGTTTAATGGCATTTTTTACAGAAATAGAAACAAAAATTCCAAAATTTTTATGGAACCTCACATATACATATAGACAGACGCACACACACAAACTGAACAGCTGAAGAAATACTGAGAAAGATAAAGTTGGGGACATCATACTTCCTGATTTAAACTTATGTTACAAAGGTGTAATAAACAGAATTATACTGGTAAAAAACAGAAACATGGACTAATGGAAGACAATAGAGAGCACAGAAATAAATGCGACATATATGGTCAACTAAATTTTGGGCAGGGCACCAAGTGGACACAAAGGGGAAAATATAGTCTCCAATAAACAGTGCTGGGAAAACTGTGTTCCCACCTGCAAAAGAATGAAAATGAACTCTTATCTCACACTATACATGTGAGATACACAACAAAAATCAACTCAAAATGAATAAAACACCCAAATGTAAGACCTGAAGCCATAAAACTCCTAGAGGAAAACATAAGGGAAAATCTCTTCAACATTGGCCTTGGCAGTGATTTTTTGGATATCATACTAATAGTTCAGATTACAAAAGCAAAATATATAAATGGGATTACATCAAATTAAAATGCTTCTTCACAGCAAAGGAAACAATCAACAAAATAAAAACGCAGCCTACAGACTGGGAAAAATATTTGCAAATTACATATCTGATAAGGGATTAATACTCCAAATTTGTAAAGAACTCTTATAACTCAATACCAAAAAAAAACATGAATAACCCTATTAAAAAATGGAGAAAGGACCCAACCAGAAATTTCTCTAAAGGAAACAAAAGTAACCAATAGGCATATTAAAAATTGCTCAACATCACTAATCATCAGGGAAATACAAATGAAACCACTATGAGATATCATCTCATATCCATAAGAATAGCTGTTATCAAAAAGACAAGAAACAAAAAATGCTGGTGAGAGTGTGGAGAAAAGAGTGAACCCTAGTTTGCTATTGGTAAGAGAGCAGAATGGTGCAATCATTATGAAAAACAGTACGGAGGTTCCTAAAGAAATTAAAAATAGAACTACCATATGACCCAGCAATCTCTCTTATGGGTATAAAACAAAAAATGAAAATCACCACTTTGTAAAGATAGCTGCACTCCCATGTTCATTGCAACAGTTTTCACAATAGCCAAGATATGGAAACAACTTGTGTCCATTGACTGATGAGTAGATTTTAAAATGTGTGTGTATATATATATATATATATTTATATATATGTGTGTATTTGTATGTGTGTGTGTGTGTGTGTGTAATATTATTCAGCCTTAGAAAGATGGAAATGTTAACATTTGCCACCACATGGATGGACAGAGAGGACTTCATGCTAAGATAAATAAGCCAGAGATAGAAACAAAAATATTGCATGATTTCCCTTACATGTGGGATATATATTTTTAAAAAGATCTCAGATACACAGAGAACAAAGCAGTGGTCGCCACCAACAGGGGTGGTGGGCGGTGAGAGGAAATGGGAAGATGTAAGTCAAAGTATACAAATTAGCAAACATGTAGAATGAGCAAGTTTAGAGATCTAATGTATAAGTTGAGGACTATAGTTAATAAAATTGTATTACGGACTTTTATTAAGTAGATTTTAGCAGCTCTTGTCACACCAATAATCAACAATATGAGATACTGTATAACAATCTATAACATCAAAAACAAAGAATAAAAGGACAAGCTTCCTGACATCGCTTCAAATCTTGCTTTCTCCAACTTGGTAACAAGAGCTAATATTGCTAATGATTGCCATTATACTGCTATTACCTTTCTCTGTGCCTTCTTTCTCCTCCTCCTCTTCAGCATAATCACTTTCCCTTTATAAGCATGAAGAAATCTTTCAAGAATAGGAGTTAATTGGTTAGAAATTCTACCAATCCTACCTCAACCTTTTTACCTTGTGAAAGTTACCATATACAGCCTAAACAACTTTCAGTCAAAATGAACATTGAGTCTTAACACTTGAATAAGATCTCACTTTTATATTGCTGCCAATAAGAACATAGACAAAAACAATATCTTAGATCATATAGTACATAAAAGAATGCTGCCTTTCTGCTTATATCTTAAAAGTATGATATTAAGTTAGAATATGTTGACTCATGTGTTTCTTCATAAGGAATATCATCCTATATGCTGACAGAACTGATACAAGTGGTAGAAATTATTTGGTCTTTATTATACATGCACTGTACATTTTTCTATGCTTCTCTATCAAGCAGTTATGATATAGCAAGACCCATGTTCCCTAAGCCAGCTTTACTGAGGTGTACTATAGTCTGGGCATAAGGCAGAAAACTCTTTGATAGGGTAAACCACCACTGTATTCTCTAAGATGTGAAACTTTGGGATCTTAAGTAAGAATAGGTTTAAAAAAGAAATACTAGAATAAAAGAAAGTTTTAAAAAAGTGGAACAAAACTGGAATAAAAGAAAGTAAATCCTGCCAGAGCCACCGCGGCCAACGACATGTTCAAAGTAATTCAGAGGTCCATGAGGCCAACCAGCCTACACTTGCTCACCTTCAAAGTCTATGCAGCACCAAAAAAGGACTCATCTCCCCAAAATCCCGTGAAGGTTGATGAGCTTTCACTGTACTCAGTTCCTGAGGGTCAATCGAAGTGTGTAGAAGAGTCAAGGAGCCAGCTTGAAGAAGGAATCTTACAGTTCCAACGCTATTGTGAGACATGTACAAATTTGTGTCAGGAAACACTCCCAAACTAAGCCTAAGATGCAAAGTTTGGTTCAGTGGGGGTTAGACAGCTATGAATATCACCAAAATGTACCTCCTGGATTTTTTCCAAGACTTGGTGTTATTGGTTTTGCTGGCCTTAATGGACTCTTTTTGGCTAGAGGTTCAAAAATAAAGAAGCTAGTGTGTCCACCTGATTTCACGGGATTAGCTGCCTCCATCTGTTATCCACAGCAAGCCATAGTGTTTGCCAAGGTCAGTGGGGAGAGATTATATGACTGAGGTTTACAGGGATATATAGTAACAGAAGATTTGTGGAAGGAGAACTTTTAAAAGCCAGGAAATGTGAAGAATTCACCTGGAACTAAGTAGAAAACTCCATGCTCTACCCATTTTAATCAGTTAAAGGTAAACACTGGAAACTCCATACAATAAATCACTATTTCTACAGAAAAATGGAGGATAAGTCAGTATTGAATGTGTTAAAATGGCTTTCTTCTTCAGGAAAAAATATGTATATAATTAAAACCCAAGTTAAAGAAAGAAAGAAAGTAAATGTTAGTTTTGTCTGCAAATATAGTTGAAGTCGTATACTTATATTGTTGAGGAACGGTGTTTCTTTTAAGCTAAAATACAAGTGAAAAGCCTCAACCTTTCCAATAAAATTTCAGCATTTCCACTTGTTCCTCTGATCCATACATTGTCTTTATACCAATCCACAGGATATCTGTTCTCTAGGATTTTGGTTGAGAATACAATGTTAATGTATTAGAAGACCAGTTTCTATAAAATGAGGAATAATATCTACAGTGTCTGGCACAAATTAGTTAATAGTATGAGTAATATAAACAAAACAGCAATAATGACAAGAGTCAATATTACTCTGGATCACTATGTACCAGAGATATTTCAAGTGTTTTATCTATATTAACTATTTTTTTCCACACACAGAACACAATGTGAGGTTGGCCTATTATTGTATGAGTAGGCATAGTCATATCTATCAACATTCTTTTTTTTTTTTTTTTTTTTTTTTTAAGACAGGGTCTCCATCTGTTGCCCAGGCTGGGATACAGTGGCATGATTATGACTCACTGCAGCCTTGATCTCGTGGGCTGAAGTGATTCTCCTGCCATAGCCTCCCATGTAGCTGAGACCACAGGCATGTACCACCATACCCAGCTGACTTTAAAACATTTTTTTTCTAGAAACAAGGGCTCATGTTTTTGCCCATGATGGTCTCAAACTCCTGGGCTCAAGCCTGCCTCCTGCCTCCCCCTCCCAAAGTGCTGGAATTATACATGTAAGCCATTGCGTCTTGCCTCTGTGAACACTCTAGTCTAGTTTTCTGTCACTTGTTGCCTGAATTCTTGCAAGAACATTCTTACAAAAGTTCCCTTTAGAGTGATCCCCCTTTGTATAGTCCTGCCCCTCTACAATCAACCTAGTTACTAAACCTTGAGATTTTTTTTAAAAAGGAAATCTGATAATATCCCTTTTTTGTTTAACTCTTTTTCACTATCTTCCGCATGCCCTTAACATATGTTCAAACTTCTATAATTATCTGGCTCTATACTACCTCACCAGCATCATCTGCTTCATTACTTAGCCTCTTCCTACAGAACTAAACTTAGGGTCTCTGGGAACTGTCCTTACTTTTCTACCTGCTTTTCTTTATGTTTCTTCCTCTCCCTCTCATCCCTTCGCCTGTCCCTCTACCTTGTTTAGGGCTCACGTTAATTATTAATGACTCAGAGATACTTTCTGTAATCTCTAAATGCTTCGTTAGCATTGTAGTCTCTCCTTAAGACGACACTTTTCATGCAGTTTTTATTACTTGCTTATATTTTATCTTTCACAGTAGAAGATAAGATGTATAGGGTGCAGAAGCCATGTCTACTTCGTTTCTTTGCAAATCTGGCACTTCTGGTATATTTTAGTCACTATATTCTTTAAATGAATAATTGATTCTTATGTGTTGAATAATAAGACCTTAAGTTAATTGACTGTATTCTCAAAGTCTCCCAGGTATCTCAGGTTATTCTGTAATAGTAACGAAATTCGCATACTTATGATGGTACAGAAAACAAATATACCAGTTTCTAACTGGCAGGTCACTTTTCTCACTTTCCATATCTGTCTCACTATGAGACAAACACTCTGAACGAAGAATACAGTCATTCCCCCTGAAAATGCAAAGCAAACAGAATAAAACAACTAGGAATAGGTTTACCTTAGACAGGGGTTTGACAGGTTTGCAGTAGGGTCCTACAACAAATTCAAAATTAGGTAAGAGTGGGTGAGGAAATTCCAAACACCAATAGTTTTGAATGAGCCACATTTCAGCTTTTCCCATGATCTCAGATAATAGTAGTGCATTTTCCTGAAGCGAGGGAGGGGGAAGGCAAAAGAAATAAAATTGTCATGTGAATATGCCAGGTAATTTTCTAAAATCATTTGAAATAACGTAGCCAAAATTGTTTATGTTTTGCTAAAGCAAATATAAATGTGCATATTATACATAATTTATATATCTTATAGATGTTGTTCATACATATGTAAATAAAGTGGGTAGACTCTAATGTCACATTAGTATATACATAATCATGAATGATTATTAAAACAAGTCACTGTAGAATTAAACATAGATTTGTTTTCTCTCTAAAATACAAAAGTAACCGTTATAAATTTAAAAACTCTTTGTACTCCACCATCACTTAATCCTACCATAGCCATAGCCATGTTTTTCAAGAATATTCAGTCTAGTTTCTACAATTTAGGAAGCGACATGCAAATGCCATTGGTCCCCGCGGAGATATTTTTAATAGCTCAGCCAGCAGCTCTCCACGGGAACCAATGGCATTTGCATGAACGACATCAGATCTTGATTATTGTAGGTTTGTCATAAGTTTCTTTTTCAAAACTCATCTTTGAAGAACTTCTCAGTGTAACCAGAATATTCCCAAAGAAGTTCTTGCATTAGTGAAAAATGTGTTCAAAATATATGTTTTGGAAGGTCATGTATCCATTTAGTAATCTGTTGTGTGAGAAAAATCCTGCAAAATAATCTTTAATTACAGATGTAGAATAAACCTCAAATTTAGTAACGGATGTTTTGTGGGGATAAACAAGAATAGAAGCTGACAGTGTTAGAACAGTCACCTCATGACCTCTCTGCGTAAGTTTTCCAGGATTGTCTTTATATTCATCCAATGACTATATTCTGTGGGCCACACCAGCACATTTCCATAACTCCCAGAGCTAGAGTAATAGCTCAGCTGTATCAGTAGAAGAGCTGAAGTCCATTGCATAGCCATCTTGATAAAATACAATGCCTCTTTTTAAATTGTTGTTCCCTCTGCCATTCTTACGTTTTGTTTTTATGCAAGGATAAATCAATCCAGAAGTTAAAATATAACTCTTACCCCTTGAAGTAAATACATTATATAAGTAGTCTGAACATGTCAATGGCAAATAGAAAAACAAAACGTAGACAACCCTGTGTTTACACAAATGTATTTAATGTCTCTTTTATGTTTTTAAGTGCTTTCATCCAGCTAAGATAAATGATTTTGCATGAACAAGTCATCGCATTTATGGAATATATTTTAGAATACTACCAAAAGTAGTGGCAATAGAGAGTCTCTTTTGTCTTCAGTCTCCTTGACACAGAACTAGAGATAAAATAATTATATGGATGAATCAGCATTTTTTAGAGTATTTTTATAAAAACTCTTTAGTCATGACTTTTTGATATATAATTCACATGCTATGCAATTCACCAATCTAATATATGTATATTAGCCTGTTCTCATGCTGCTAGTAAAGACATATCCAAGACTGGGTAGTTTATAAAGGAAAGAGTTTTAATTGACTCAGTTCCACATGGCTGGGGAGGCCTCACAACCATGGCGACAGGCAAGACAGAGAGCTTGTGCAGGGGAACTCCCATTTATAAAACCATCATATTCCTTGTGACTTATTCACTACCGCAAGAACAGTATGGAGGAAACGACACCCATGATTCAATTATCTCCACCTGGCCCCACCCTTGAAATGTGAGGATTATTACAATTCAAGGTGAGATTTGGGTGGAGACATAGCCAAACCATATCAGTGTACAATTGAATGTTTCGTTGTATATTAACAGACTTGTAAAAGCAGAAAATAATTTTAGAACAGGTTCATCTCCGAAAAAGAAGTACTTTACCATTCACTGTCAACCCCCACCCTGTGCAATTTCTGCATCTCTAGAGTCCTAGGCAGCCACACACTAATCTACTATGGGTCTCTATGGGTTTTCCTTTTCTGGGTATTTCATACGAATGAGATCATACAATATATGGTCTTTTGTGGTTGGCTTTCACTTTTCATAATATTTTAAAGACTCATTCATGTTATTTAAAGTACCAATATTTCATTCATGTTTATTTCCAAATAACGTTGTGTAGTATGGATATACCACATTTTGTTTATTATTTATCAGTTAATGGACATTTGAGTTTTTTCCAATTTTTGGCTATCATGAATAATGTTATTTATTAATGTTCATGTACAAGTTTTGTGTAGACATATTTTCATTTCTCTTGGGTATATACCTAGAGATGGAATTGCTGGGTCACATATTAGCTTTATGTGTAACTTTTGAAGAATGACTAGACTGTTTTCCAAAGTGGTCATACCATTTTCCAGTCTCATTAGCACTGTATGAGGATTCCAATTCCTCCACATCCTTGACAACAAGTGTTATTAATTGTCAAAACAAACAACATTTGTTTACTAGGCTCTTTCCCTATTGAACTGTTTTGGCACTCTTGTCGAATATCAGTTGACCACTAACATATGGTATATTTCAGGATTCTAAAACCTATTCCATCAATCTATACATCTATCTGTAGGCCTATGCCACATTTTCTTTATTACTGTAGATTTGCAGTTGACATCACAATCAGGAAGTATAAGTCCCCCAACTTTGTTCTTTTTAAGACTGTTTTGTTATTTCTAGGCCCCTTAAATATCTAATATAAATTTTAGGATCACCTTGTCAATTTATGCTATGAAGTCTGCTGTGGTTTTTATAAGAATTGCATTGAATTTATATATCATTTGTGGCAGTATTATCATTAATAAAATATTAAGTGTTTCATGAAACACTTAAGATGTGTTTCCAATTAGATATGTCACAAACAAATGGAAAAACATTCTATGCTCATGGATAGGAAAAAGTAATATTGTTAAAATGGTTGGTCATATTGCCCAAAGCAATTTACAGATTCAATGCTATTCCTATCAAAGTACCAATGATATTTTTCACAGAATTAGAAAAAAAATTCTAATATTCATTTGGAACAAAAAAAAAAAAGCCCAAATAAAAATAAAGCTGCATGCCTAAAACTATCTAATATTTGATAACACTGACAAAGACAGTGCTGAGATAACTGGCTAGTGATATGTAGAAGATTAAAACTGGACACCTACCTTTCACCATATACAAAAATTGACTCTAGATGGATTAAAGACTTAAGTATAAAACCTAAAACTAAAACTCTTGAAGCAAACCTAGGAAATACCATAATGGACGTAGGCCCTGGGAAAGACTTCACAACAAAGACTCCAAAAGCAATTTCAACAAAAACAAAAATTGACAATGGGACCAAATTAAACTAAAGAGCTTCTGCACCGCAAAACAAAACTATCAACAGAGTAAACAGACAAACAACAGAATGGAAGAAAATATTTGCAAACTAAGCAACTGACAAAGGTTTAATATCCAGAATATATAAGGAACTTAAACAAATTAACAAAAAACAACCCCCTTAAAAAATGGGCAAAGGACATGAACACACACTTCTCAAAAGAAGAAATACATGTGGCCTAGAAGCATATAAAAATGTTCAGTGTCACTAATCATTATGAAAATGCAAATCAAAACCATAATAAGAGACCATCTCACACCAGTCAGAATGGCTATTATAAAAAGTCAAGAAATAAGAGATGCTGGGGAGATTGCAGCGAAAAGGGAATGCTTATACACTGTGGTAGGAATGTAAATCATTTCAGCCACTGTGGAAAGCATTCTGAAGATTTCTCAAAGAATTGAAAATAGAACTACCATTCAACCCAGCAATCTCACTGGGTACATACCCAAAGAAATATAATTGTTAAACTGTAAAGACACATGCTCATGTATGTTCATCGCAGCACTATTCACAACAGCAAAGATGTAGAATAAACCTAGATGCCCATCAATGGTGGACTGGATAAAGAAAATGTGGTACATATACACTATGGAATACTATGCAGCCATAAAAAAGAATGAGATCACATCCTTGGCAGCAACATGGATGGAGCTAAAGGCCATTTTCCTAAGCAAATTAATGCAGAAGCAAAAATCAAATACTGCATATTCTCACTTATAAGTGGGAACTAAATATTGAATCCACATGGACACAAAGAAGAGAACAACAGACACTGGGGCCTATTTGAGGGTGGAGGGCAGGAGGAGGAGGGTGAGGATCAAAAACCAATCTGTTGGGTACTATGCATATTACCCGAGTGACAAAATTATCTGTACACCAAACCACCACAACACAAAATTTACTCATGTAACAAGCCTGAGCATGTTAACGCTTGAACCTAAAATAAAAGTTGAAAAGAAAAGAAAAGTTTAGGGCTGCTCCTCCTATGGAGTAGCCATTCTGTATTCCCTTACTTTCATAATACATTTGTTTTCACTTACTCTATGGACTCACCCCAAATTCTTCCTTGCACGAGAGCCAAGAACCTTCTCTTGGGGTCTGGATCAGGACTCCTTTCTGGCGAACCATGAAGAGACCATACTGAGGAGATCCCCCAACCCAAAGGAATAGATAGACTGCAGCACCGATTGGCCGACTTTGAATAAATGGGGTGCATTTACCCAGGTAGAGGATGGGACTGGGTTACAGGCCCAACTTAGGGGTGTTAGAGTTTCTCCTAGGACAGAGAGGGATAAAGATTCCACTTAATAAATGGCAAGGATGCTTGACTGAACTTGGGTTTGAGGCCCAAGTTAGGAAGGTTAGACTCCTTCCTAAGATTTAGAGGTTTAGAGGCCCCTCTCAGTAAAGTCCGCCTTGGCTAAGAACAGGTTTGGCACTATGGGATGTTAACCACTATTCTGTTTGGATTAATCTGTCTTGCACTCTTTGTTGATGGCTGTGGGTGACAGGATTAGGCATGTGCAGCATCAAAAGACATGGGGAGGTTTTTCTCCCTAAAAGCAGAAACTTCAGAGCTGATCAGAGTGCTGGAAAAGATCCCTTCACTACTGACAAGGGCCGCCTGAACTTTAGATGCGGTGACACTGCTGTGGGTGGGTCTTTCTCTGGCCTCTCTGAGTGCCTCATCTTCCCCACCTTGCCATAACCAATGCTTTTCTCCCTTTCTTTTTCTGTTTTTTTTTTCTGTTACTTGGGGCAACAGTCCACCACTTCATCTTGCCCAAAGACCACATGTTGGAAATGTCCATGGGAGCTTGACTTTGTAGCCACATGGCAATACTTTCTCTTGGTCTCCGCCTTCCAGGGAACAGTAATTTTGGGGTTCATGTCATAGTTAGCTCTAAAAACTATCTTGTGCAATTAAAAGCCATTGCAAGCTCAAAATTGGCTGCTAAAGGCTCCTTTAGGGAAGGACCATGGAAACCACCCAATGCTGTAGTTCAGCAGCTAAGGCTTTGTCTTTTCACAGTGGTGGCCTGGGTTCAGGGTTCAATTCCTGGCTTAGGGAATGAGTACTTTCTGGGTTGCTATCTGTGTGACCTTTACCATTCATTAATTCTTTCCCTCCACGAACCATCTTGAATGTTTTTTCTCTGAGCACCTGGGAGGTTACTTTTGGTAAAATTTAAAAGCCAGAAATATTGGTGATTTGGCATGGCTAACATCTGGTAATCAGAGATTTAAAAGGACTAAAAGTCAGTTTATTCAAGCTCTAACAGCCTAGGACTCCTTGGGAAAAACAGAAGAGGAACCAAAGACCCTCTTTGGAAAAAAAATCTCTTTTTTCCTCATGAAACCCCAGGAATTAGAAGTGGATAGATTCCTTTCAAAATCTAAGGTTCTGCCCTCTTTACATTGCATTATTTGACAGTTTTGACTTTTGAGGGTATCAGAAATTACTTCACATGCCACAGGGTTCTAACTGACCCTATAATGTAAGCCCCTTCAGAATATTTATAAGATTGATAGATCATTTTATATTTTCATTTCCTTATTTACCTATAAAAGAAAAGTTTCTTTGATTTTTATATTCATGTAAGCTCACCTTCAAATGCACAAAGAAAATGGAATGTTTATGCTACCATATAAAATATAGCATACCTAGTACTTCTCTGTAAAACTGATCTCATTTCTTTTCATACAAAGTTTGGAACCAAAAGTCAAAGTAAAGCACATATATTGTATTTTTACCTTCTCCATAAATTTCGTTTGACCACTTAATTCAGATATAACAACAGATATATAGGAAGGAAGGAATCAAAGTCCTCACCCATATTTTTTCAATGTATAGCCAAGAGAGAAGCAGAGACTATACACAAAGGACATTTCAAATATCTCAGACAACAATTCACCACAGGGACCACTGGCATCTCCAAGAAGGACATTGTCTTAGTCCATTTGCACTGCTATAACAAAATACCTGAGAGTGGATAATTTATAAAGAACAGAAATTTGCTTCACACAGTTCTAGAGGCTGGAAAGTTCAAGATCAAGGGGCTAGCAGGTTCGTTGTCTGGTGAGGATCTCTCTGGTCTCTGCTTCCAAGATGGCTCCTGGAACACCGAGTCTTCTGGAGGGGAGGATTGCTGTGTCCACTCTTGGCAGAAGGCACAAAGACATAAAGGCAAAAAGGGGTAAACTGTCACTGTCAAGTTCTGTTATAAGGACTCCTAGTCCCATTCACGAGGAAGAAGCCCTCATGGCCTAATCTCCTCTTAAAAGGTCTACCTCAATACTATCACATTGGCAACAGTTGAATTTTGAAATGGCAATTCAACATTTTGAATTTTGAAAGGGACACATTTAAACCATAGTATACCTCAGACCTTGGTTTTTGTAGTTTTGTCATAAGTTTCTTGTTCAGAACTGCATCTCTATAGAGCTTTTCAAAGTAATCAGAACATTCACCAGCAAACATTTTAACAGTAATGGAAAATATGCTCAATATGTGTCTTTTGGCAAATTATACACCCATTTCCTGACCCATTTTGTAAAAAAAAAAAAAAATTCCAGTTCAACTCTAGTATAAGATGTAGAAAAAATTCAAATTTAGTAATAGTTTATTGAGATCAAGGGTAATGAAACAGGAAGGTGTCAGAACCTCATGAACTATCCTCATCAACTATCCAGACAAGTTCATTCAGTAGTGTCTTTAAATTGCTCCATTGATTATATTTCGTTGGCCACAATAGCATTTTTCCATAACTTTCTTTTTTTTTTTTTTTTTATTATACTTTAAGTTCTAGGGTACATGTGTACAACCTGCAGGTTTGTTATATAAGTATACATGTGCCATGCTGGTGTGCTGCACCCATTAACTCGTCATTTCCATAACTTTCAAAGCTAAAGTAATAATTCAACCCACTTCTTTATTGTGTTGTTTTCTTCCTGAATTTTAAGCTTTCTTTACATTTTCTTGATAAAAGTAACTTATCAGATATATGGTTTGCAAATATATTCTCCAATTTTGTGGCTCCTCATTTCACTTTCTTGATGGTATTCTTTGATGCACATAAGTTTTAATTTTTATGAAGTACAATTTGTTCATTTTAATTTGGTTGTTTCTCCTTTTGGTGTCATATCTAAGAAACCATTGCAATCCCCTTCAACACAACTCAACAAAATTAAGAGGTTATATTAAGCTGGAAAATGAGAGCTAATATAAAAAACAGATACATAAAACAAGTGTAGCTCATTAGAAATTTGCTATAATTCTTTACATTGTAATTATAATGATGTTTAACTCTTAAATATTTAAATTTGTCATTGATAATCTCATTTGTTTAAGACACCATTTATGAAACATCAAAGTTATATTTCGTATCTTAATTGAATATAAAAGTAAGCACAAGAAATGTGAATTTTATCTTAATTGAATATAAAAGTAAGCACAAGAAATGTGAATATATATATATATATATATATTTTTTTTTTTGAGACGGAGTCTTGCTCTGCCACCCAGGCTGGAGTGCAGTGGCCGGATCTCAGCTCACCGCAAGCTCCCCCTCCTGGGTTTACGCCATTCTCCTGCCTCAGCCTCCCGAGTAGCTGGGACTACAGGGGCCCGCCACCTCGCCCAGCTAGTTTTTTTGTATTTTTTAGTAGAGACAGGGTTTCACCGTTTTAGCCAGGATGGCCTCAATCTCCTGACCTCGTGACCCGCCCGTCTCGGCCTCCCAAAGTGCTGGGATTACAGGCTTGAGGCACCGCGCCCGGTGAATATTTATATTTACATCAGTGTTTTAATAGTTCTCATTACTCACCCTCTCTCGTCCCCATTTCCTTGTCTGTCATATGAAAGGTGTTTAACTATGTGATCTCTTAATTTCTTTAGAGTTCCCGCATGCTATAAGGTATTTTCAGTAAAGTATTTTTGGAAGGAAACCAAATACCTTAGGATCCAATACTCACTGGCATAGGTGGATCCCACAGAATGAATGTCTTGATAAGACATGAAAAAATAAATACTGAAAACATGAGTAACAGCCAGAGTGATAATAGTCAAACAGGAAATAATTTATTAAACACTTACTAATAAAAAAATTAAAAATAAAATTAACTTCTTCATATTTATTTTGTAGTTTTAGGGAGAAAAAGATATACTTTAAGGGGTTGTAGTTGTTGTTTCCTGAAAGAAGGTCTTGCTCTGTAGCCCAGGCTGAAGCACGGTAGTACAATCATAGATCACTGTAGCGAGCCTCCTTTCTCAGCCTCCCCAGTGGCTGGGACTAGAGGTGCACACCACCATGCCCGGCTAATTTTTTTGTAGTAACAGGGTCTCACTATGTTGCCCAGGCTGGTCTTGAAGTCCAGGCCTCACAACATCATCTAGGCTCAGACTCCCAAAGCATTGGGATTCCAGAAATGAGCCACTGTGCTCAGAGTGGGTTGGTACTTTTTAACCCAGAGTCACATTCTTGATGGCCAGAACCAAAGTACCTTATTTCAAATGCAGTTATATCTCACAGAGGAGTTTTCACTAACTTCCTGGATTGTCACATTGTCCTTTGTTCTGCAATCTTACACCTATCTCCCCGACTGCCTCTGAAAAATAACAACACCTCTTTTATTATGAGTGACTGCATTTTCTATGAGAAAATACTTGACAACTTTATTATAAAATGATAACATATTTCATGATAAAGTGTGGCCTGTCTTTCCTCTGATTCCAGCATACCCACTCAACTCCATGTAGCCCTGCCCTACATATCACATTCGGTGTGACATCACTGTTTCTTTAAGATAATGCATTTTTATTTTGCTTCCCTCTCCCTTTCTCACACTTGCTCTTTATTTATTGTGAATGTGCTCTTTCATTTCCTCCTTCTAGCAATCTCATACTCATTTTTCAAGTCTCAAGTCTCATGTCACACAGTACCTTTTTCATGTAGTCTTCACTTACCTCCCCAGTGGGCTTAGGTGCTTCTTCCTCTGAGATCTGAAAGTGATTCCAGGGCAGCTTCATGCATGCAATAACCTGTTACATGGAAAACACTTTATCTTTCATTGCCTTATATTGTGTATTTCTCATCTTATTCCTCAGACATACAATTAATAATCTTGTTAAAACTCACCTAATCCTAGATCATTTCCAAACCAAAGCTTTTATAACTTATGGTGGAACAACAGCATATATGAGATGACCTACCATGGAGTCCCTCCATGGATATTCCTTTGTTTGTGGACCAACATGATAACATTGCTCACATGAAGGCCAAGGGAGTAGCTGTTATATTGGACTTGAGCACAAAGGCAAGTACAGATTTGCTTGATATACAGAAGACAGTCATATATAACCCTTCATGAGTATAATTTTTTTACTCTCTTTACATATTTTACAGGAAGGCCAATGTGGCAATAGTATGGCTGAAAATGAATACAGTAATTAGTACAAATTTGCTTAATTTTTGTCAATAAGTTTTTTTCCAGTGGTTTTAGTGAAAAAATTTGTTAGAGGTTTAGGGATAGTGGACAAATTTTGAAATAGTTACAGAGAGAATGAGAGGAATCACTAAAGTTGGTCACTAAATGATTACAAGAAAGCATTGAGAACAAAGTTGAAGTAGGGAACCATGAATATTATAATTACTAATCTGCAGAGTTATCATTTTCTTTCAGCATGAAAACTTTTCAAATATTTTAAAGTCTTCTAAAGTGGTTTAGGTTCCAGTAAAGGAACACAACATAATCAATCACTAATTCCCATTACATTTGATGCATCCTGAACCTCCTGTGTGAATATTTTGATTCCTTCAATGATAAGTAATAAACAACCAGGGATTTCAAACTTACCCACATAAAACTATTGAAAAAAGAAGATACTGCTTATAAATGTAGGCATATTCTTAGCTCTTTTGGTTGTGGTTGTTTTTTATCTTATTTGGAAGAATTATAAAATCAAGAAGTACTTTACTTGGAAGAGATAAGTTGGAATTTTCCTGGTTAAAAGGCAAAATTTCTGAAACCCAAAAATATTTTGTTTCCAAATTATTCAGTATATACATTGATTTGAGTTATAATATTGCTATTATTATTTTTAATCTTATTGTTATATATGTATTTTCCTTCTGTTTTATAATGACCTACATAAAAATACAACATTCTATTTGAGGATATATTGGCTATAATAATACACTGAACATGAAATATTTTTAAAGCTATGTTACTTTAATTTTAGCACAACTGATGTTCATCCTACTGAGTACCATGAGAAGCATGTTTTATTTTTGTTTTTGAGAAAAAAACATATCTTTCAATTAGTAGTTTAATGTAAAAGTACATCTCTCTAGAATAGATGTCTTTCTATACTTGTTGCTTTTTAATAAATCTAATGCTAGTGTACAAAAATGAAGATAATTTTTTTTTGAGACAAGGTCTCTCTCTGTTGCCTGGGCTGGAGTGCAATGGTGCAGTCTCAGCTCACTGCAACTTCTGCCTCCTAGGCTCAAGCGATCTTCCCGCCCCAGCCTCCTGAGTAGCTCAGACTACAGGCACATGTCATATGTCACAATAAGTTTTATTATTTTTTAATTTTGTAGAGACAGGGTTTTGCCATATTGCTCAGGCTGGTCTCCAACTACAGAACACAAGTAATCTGCCCACTTTGGCCTTCCAAAATGCCAGGATTACAGACCAGCTGATAATTTCTTTACTAGCTGATACATATTGAATATTTATAACATGAAAGATATTGTATTAGTTTTTTAATGTATTAATTTCTTCATTTTCCCATTAAATTATAAATATATAACAGAATTAATACCCATCCTCAAAAACCCAGTTCTCCCATTCTGTTTTTTAAATTAAGAGGAAATGATCTCCATTGGTATTGCTGTAGTGCCATGTTATAGCATTTTGGGGTTCAATGTTTGCAAGCCATATTCCTATATACACCTGTTTTCCTTATCTGTTAGTCCATAATCATTTCAATAGTAGAAAGAGATGCAACTGTAATGCCTCAAAGTAAAATGTTGAACACTTTCCAGATGCTAAAGTAAGAATACTAACAAGAAAAACAATAATTACAATACCAAACATTAAGTGAGAGTCTACTATATAATAGAACGCTACTATATAATAAGAATAATTTTAAGTATTTTATGAATCAATACATTATTGCTCACAATAATCAGATAAGAAAGGTACTTTTCCTATATGTTAAACACTTAAAAAAACTGAGGAACAGAGAGAATAAAAAAAACAGACAAGACAACCCACCTTCACATATTTAAACCTTAATTCACTGTTATAAGGTCAACATCAAATCCTGGTCAGTACCAACTCCCGATCAGCCCTATTTGGATGTGGCCCTGCACCTCATCACAGACTTGCCTTCTACATCTGGATTTTGATACTGTTTTGAACCTGTATTAGTCTTGAAGAAAGTCAAACCTGGAAGTTATACTTCCAGACATCTAGACTACAGCAGTATTACTTTTAGGATAGACAGATGTATCTATAGAAAGGAGGATGGAGACCAGAAACTGACACATACATCTAGTCACCTCATTTTATGACAACTGCACAACTACAATTTATTGGGCAAACAACTTTATTTTTCAACAAGTGATTCCGAGTTAATAGGATATCCTATTAATATGGTTTGGCTCTGAATCCCCACTCAAATCTCATCTTGAATTGTAATTCCTGCATATCTAGAGAGGGATCTGTTGGGAGGTGATTGGATCATGGGGGCAGTTTCTCCATGCTGTTCTTATGATACTCAGTGAGTTCTCATGAGATCTGATGGTTTAAAAGTATTTGACAGTTCACCCTCTCTCCCTTTCTCTCTCCTGCTGCCTTGTGGAGAAGGTGCTTGCTTCTTCTTCACCTTCCACCAGGATTGTAAGTTTCCTGAGGTTTCCCCAGCCATGAGGAAATGTGAGTCAATTAAACCTTTTTTGTTTATAATTACCCAGTCTCCAGCAGTTCTTTATAGCAGTGTGAAAACAGACGAATACACCTGCAATCCAAAAATTGATAGAGGCAGATCTCAGTGGATTCAGAGATCTATTTTACAAAGCGGGAGGACATGCCTGGGAAAAAGAAATACAAGTTACAGTAGGATCTGTGGCCTGAGTTTTTTCAAACAGGGTTTTGGGAACTTCAATATTTAAAGGGAAAAGAGTAAGCAGGAGGGGAAGGAAAAAAAAAAGGAGGGAGGGTAGGCAATGAGTCAAGGGGTTACGTTCTTGTGAAGCTCAGATTAATGCTCAGTGAATATACATTTTACATTTGGAAGGAAGACTGTGGGGGAAAGGTCAATTATGCATTTGACTTGTATTCAGTAAATCTACATTTTACATAAGATAAAGTAAGCCTATGAAATTACAGCCATCTGTTTGGGAACAAAAGGCAAGTAGGGTTTTTTTGTCTTTTTGCTTTTTGTGATTTTTGCATGACTTAGTTACCAAGATTAATTTTCCCTTTAGCATAGTGAGTTTGAAATTCTGAGATTTTTTTTTCATAATTCATATGGAAAAATGTGAAACTTGGCCTATCTTTCTTATACCATGCAGTACAATCAATTCAGGCTACAGTAGGTAATTAACTATGAAAGGCAAAATAATTGCAATAGTCTCTTTTTACACTGCTATAAAGAACTAACCCAAATCAGGTAATTATAAAGGAAAGAGGTTTAATTGACTCACAGTTCTGCATGGCTGAGGAGGCCTCAGGAAACTTACACTCACCGCAGAAGGTGAAAGACAAACAAGTATCTTCTTCATAAGGCAGCAGAAAAAGAGAGAAAGCAGGAAAAAACTACCACTGGTAAAACCATCAGATCTCATGAGAACTCACTCTGTTTCATAAGAACATCATGGGAAAATCTGCCCCCATGATCCAGTCACCTCCCACCAGGAGGGAGATAATATGGTTTGACTCTGTGTCCCCACCCAACTCTCATCTCCAGTTATAATCCCTCAGGGATTATAACTGGAGATGAGAGTTGGCTGGGGACACAGAATGAAACCATATCGTTCTGTTCCTAGCCCCTCCCAAATGTCCCTTTCACATTTCAAAACATATCATGCCTTCTCAATAGTCCCCCAAAGTCTTAACTCATTCCAGCATTAACCCAAAGGTCCAAGTCCAAAGTCTCAACTGAGTCAAGGCAAGTCCCTTCCTTCCTTCTATGAGCCTGTAAATACAAAAGCAAGTTAGTTACTTCTGAGACACAATGGGGGTACAGACATAGGGTAAATATTCCCACCCCAGTGGGAGAAATTGACCAAAACAAGGGAGTCACAGGCACCACGCAAGTCCAAAGTACAGTGGAGTAGTCATTAAATCTTAAGGCTCTGGAAAGAGCTCCTTTGACTCCATGTCTAACAACCAGGGCACACGGATGAAAGGATGGGCTCCTTCATAGGCTGGCATTGAGTACCTGTGGTTTTATTCAGGTGTACAATGCAAACTATTGGTGATATTCCATTCTGGGGTCTGGAGAATGGTAGCCTTCTTCCCACAGCTCCACTAGGCAGTACTCTAGTGTGGACTGTGTGGGAGCTCCAACTTCACATTTCCCCTTTCCAGTTTCCTTATGGAAAAACTCTGCCTGTAAAGCAGTCTTCTGCCTGGACATCCAGGCATTTCCTTACATCCTCTGGAATCTAGGCGGAGTTTCCCAAACCTCAATTCTTATATTCTGTGCACCCATAAGCCTAATGCCACATGGAAGCTGCCAAGGCTTGGGGCTTGCACCCTCTGAAGCAATGGTCCAAGCTGTATTTCGGCACCTCTAAGACATGGTTGGAGCTGGTGCAGCTGGGATGCAGGGCACCAAGTCCTGTGGCTACACAGAGCAGCAGGGCCCTGAGCCTGGCCCACAAAACCATTTTTTTTTTTTTTTTTTTTTTTTTGCCCTGCTATGCCTCTGGGCCTGTGATGGGAGGGGCTGCTGTGAAGATCTCTGACATGCCTTGGATGTATTTTCCCCATTGTCTTGGCTATTAACATTTTGTTCCTCCTTACTTATGCAAATTTCTGTGGTCAGCTTGAATTTCTCCCTAGAAAATGGGTTTTCCTTTCCTACCTCAATGTAAGGCTCCAAATTTTCCAAACTTTGATGCTCTACTTCCCTTGTATTAATAAACATAAGTTTCAATTTCAAATCATCTCTTTGTGAATGCATATAACTGTACACTTTCAGGAAAATTCAGTTCACCTTTTGAATGCCTGCTGCTTAGAAATTTCTTCAGCCAGATGCCCTAAATTATCTCTCTGAAGTTCAAAGTTTCACAGATCTCCAAGGCAAAGGCAAATGCTGCCTGTCTGTTTGTTGAAGCATAGCACTAGTGATCTTTACTCCTGTTCCCAATAGTTTCTTCACCTCCATCGAAGACCACCTCAGCGTGGACTTCATTGTTCATATCACTATCAGCAGTTTGGTTAAAACCACTCAACAAGTCTCTAGGAAGTTCCAAACTTTCTCATCTCTTCCTGTCTTCTTTTGATCCCTCCAAACTGTTCCAAACTCTTCCCAATATCCAGTTCCAAAGTTGTTTCCACATTTAAGCATCTTTATAGCAGTGCCCCACTTCTGGTATCACTTCTCTGTATTATTTCATTTCCACACTGTTATAAAGAAATACCTATGATGTGGATAATTTGTAAAGGAAAGAGGTTTAATTGACTCACAGTTCCACATGGCTGGGGAGACCTCAGAAAACTTACAATCATGGTGGAAGGCAAAGGAGAAACAAGTACTTGCTTCACAAAGTGGCAGAAAAAGAGAGCAGAGGAAACTGACACTTAGAAAACCATCAGACCTCATGAGATCTCACTCATTATCATGAAAATACCATAGGGAGAACACTGCCCCCATGATCTAATCACCTGCTACCAGGTTCCTCCCTCAACACCTGGGGATTACAATTCAAGATGAGATTTGGGTGGGGACACAAAGCCAAACCATATCAACCATGAGCATGAGGATAAGAACATAGGAGAATAGCTTCATGGCCTTATAGTAGGCAAACATTTCTTAAACAGGACATAAAAAGCACTCATCATCAAGGAAAGTGTGACAATTGGCCTTCATTAAAATTAAGAACTTCTGTTTATCAAATGACACTGTTAAGAGAATGAAAAAGAAAGCCACAGTGTGGAAATACATATTTGCAATATATACACTGTATGAGGATATCATATCCAGAATGTATAAATTGGAATCACAGAATTACATAATGTTAGGGATAGAAGCAATGTCATAGTGGATCTAACTCTAGGTTAGTCCAGTCTTTTGAGCCATAAGGAAAAATGTTGTTGGATAATATACCTAAAACTAGAACATAAGTCATGGTGTTCAAAACACTGGGCTATTTTATTATATTTGCAACAAGATCTAATAAGGATTTTTCAAAGACTTAAGCAGCTTAAAAAAACTTATTTTGAACTCATTTCAGATTTATACGAATGTTGCAAAAATAGTAAAAGGGGTTTCCTTATATTTTTCACCCCACTTCTTCTAACACAAACATTTCGTATAACCATAGAATAGTTACTGAGAACAGCAAATTAACGTTAGTACAATATTAGTAATTAAAATGTAGGACTTATGTGAAATATTAAAAATCTGGTGCTTGGATGTGCAAGGGTGTACTAATAATTTCTTTCACTGTTTTCAACATATGTCAAACCCACTGATCTCATCCTTTGAGGATTAGAATTCTTTAAAGTTTTAAAAGAAAGACACTTATTCTTTACATCCTAGAGTTTACTTTTACTAAAACTAAGCTGATGCCTGTAATCCCAGCACTTTGGGAAGACGAGGTGAGTGGATCACTTGAGTTCAGGAGTCCGAGACCAGCCTGGCCAACATGGTGAAACTCCATCTCCACTAAAAATATGAAAATTAGACAGGTGTAGTGGAGTGTGCCTGTAGTCCCAGGTACTTGGGAGGCTGAGGCAGGAGAATCACTGGAACCCGGGAGGTGGAGGTTGCAGTCAGCCAAGATCATGCCACTGCACTCCAGCCTGGGAGATATAGAGAGACTCTGTCTCAAACAAAAACAATAGCAGCAACAATACAAAGCAAAAACAAACAAACAAAAACCAAAACTCCTAGGGAAATAGTGTATGCCTGGATGTGATGGCTCACAGCTGCAATCCTAGCACTTTTTTTTTTTTTTTGAGAGGGAGTCTGGCTCTGTCCCCGCGACTGGAGTACAGTGGCACTATCTTGGCTCAGTGAAAGCTTCCGCTCCCGGGTTTAGGCCACTCTCCTGCCTCAGCCTCCTGAGTAGCTGGGATTACAGGTGCCTGCCACTATGCCCAGCTACTCTGTGTTTTGTTTAATTTAATTTAATTTAGGAGAGCTAAATAATTAAACAAGAGGCCAAAGTACATAAGAAAGCGGCAGACTTTTATTGCAAATATGCACACACTCTCTGGCGAGGTTCTCTGGTCTCAGGTGTGGGGGGCCAGGGAAGTCCCGCCGGCGCTCTGGGTGAGTTCTCTGGTCCACAAGTAAGAGGGGCCGAAGAAGTCACACGGGCTCCTGTGGGCAGTGGACTTTTATGCATTGGTACTGGAAAGGGGAGGGCAGTGGGCAGGATAAGGGCGTGATAGGAGCATCTCCATAGGTGTGGCCGGGTAAGTTTTGATCTCTTCAGATCTACGTCACCTGGGGCATGCTCTGTTGATCTGCATCTTCCTGGGTGCTGGCTGCATTTTCCCACGCGTGGGAAAGTTGGTGAGGAAGAACCCGGAAGCAACATGGATTGTGCCTTCTTGTTCACCTTCCTCCATCTTGTCCTTTCTCCCTCACCCAAACACTTTGTTTCTTTTCTTTTTTTTTTTTTTTTTGTTAGTAGAGACAGGGTTTCACCCTATTAGCCAGGATGGTCTTGATCTGCTGCCTTCGTGATCCACCTGCCTCAGCCTCCCAAAGTGCTGGGATTATAGGCGTGAGCCACCGCGCCTGGCCAATCCTAGCATTTTGAGAAGCTGAGGCAGGAGAATCGCTTGAGGCCAGGAGTTTCAGACCAGCTTGGGCAATATAGTGAGACCCTGTCTCTACAAAAAATAAAACAAAATATTAGGAGGTTGAGGCAGGTGGATCGAGACCATGATCAAGGATGGTCAGGAGATCGAGATGATCTTGGCTAACATGGTGAAACTGTTTCTACTAAAATAGCAAAAAATTAGCCGGGAATGGTGGCACGTGCCTGTAATCCCAGCTACTCAGGAGGCTGAGGCAGGAGAATTGCTTGAACCGGAGGTGGGGGTTGCAGTGAGCCAAGATCGCACCACTGCACTCCAGCCTGGGTGACAAAGTGAGACTCCGTCTCAAAAAAAAAGAAAAAAAAAAAAAATTGGTGGGCATGGTAGCACATGCCTGCAGTCCCTGCTACTCAGGAGGCTGGGACAAAAGAATTGCTTGAGTTCAGAAGGTGGAGGCTGCAGTAAGCTATGCAATGATTATGCCACTACACTTCATCCTGGGCAATAAAACAAGACCCTGTCTCCAAAAAAAAAAAAAAAAGAGAGAGAGAGAGAAAAGAGAGAAAAATTGTTGCCAAGCTGTGATATTTGTAAAATTTATCAGAATTTGATAATTTTGTCAAAAATACAATGTCTTCAGCACCATTCCCAGACTCGAATACATTGATCTTGGGGGAACTTAGATTCTTTGTTTTAAATAATCATTTGCTGGTAGATTACTCTGTTAAACATGACCTGAGAAGTACATTTGACAGAAATCAATCATTTCCAAGGAAGTTCTTGGGAGGTTTAGTATTTATGAATTTTCCTTCAAAAAAGGAAGGATGGTGACTGTCAGGTCTCTGAGCCTAAGCCTGCACTTACACATCCAGATGGCCTGAAGTAACTGAAGAATCACAAAAGAAGTGAAAATGGCGGGTTTCTGCCCTACCTGATGACATTACCTTGTGAAATTCCATCTCTTGGCTCAGAAGCTCCCCCACTGAGCACCTTGTGACCCCCTGCCCCTGCCCGCCAGAGAACAACCCCCTTTGATTTAATTTTCCACTACCTACCCAAATCCTGTAAAACGGCCCCACCCCTATCTCCCTTCGCTGACTCCTTTTTCAGACTCAGCCCACCTGCACCCAGGTGAAATAAACAGACTTGTTGCTCACACAAAGCCTGTTTGGTGGTCTCTGCACATGGACGTGCATGACAGTGGCAGTGAGACAAATGATTACACACTTGTGAGACGTTATTTAGTGCCCAGTAAATGAACAGTTTACATAAGATAGGTGAATATTTGAGGTAAAAAGGGAATAGAGGGAGCAGATGTCTCAGGGAAAGGTGAAAGAATTATTAATCTCATCTTACCTTTGTTCTATACCTGGGAAGACGAGTTAGCAATCTTTTGAAAAGGCTGATTTCTCTTTAGTTGATTTATTACCTAGTACAATGCCTTTGTGACATAGCTGAACTTCTACCTTGCTGTAACTTGGCTTATTTTTAGAAACAGAAAGGCATGCAGACAGAAGTTCCTCCTCAGGAGGATTAGTCAAAAACCAGTTAGAATCAAGATGGCTGACTGAGTGGCGTTAAAGAGATCTCAGACTTTATTATAATACAATTTTCATGCTAAGTGACACTTCCAGCAGAGTCATGATAGTTGACAACTGCCATGACAATGACCAGAAGAAACCATAAAAGAACAAGAACAAGGTTGGACTCTGGTTCTGATATCACTGCCCATTTCCAGAAAGGATATGAATATTCCTCCCCTCACTTTTAATGTCCAAGCCTTTCCTTAAAGAGACCCTACATTTTAACATCTCATCTCTCAGTGGGTGAGAAATTGATCTGTTAGCTATGTTCCTGTTTCTCCTTTCCTTGGCCATCAAATAAAGCTAGATCCGCTTGTTCTCATTTTTGGTTTTATGAATTGGCTCTGCAATACCAAACAAGGAAAGATCCCACTTTTGGGACTACTGAGTTTATTGGTAACACTTAGGGAAGAAAACCTAATGACAGTTAGCAAGGGAGGGGTTATGATGAGGCATGACTGAGCTCCCATCCTGTTATGGTTGTGAATGCAGGTTTTCTCTGTGGTTCCCTTGGTCAAGAGGAAATCCATTCAGTCGGTCGTGGGGGCTTAGAATTTTATTTTTATTTCTCAAGTCACAACCCTTTACTGACACAAAATTCTTTGAAATTTTTTCATAGAGAAAACTTACTAGTATGAAAGTGATTATTATATATCTGGCATTCACCTACAATGGTAGTTGTGAAAAAGAGCTATCACAGCCTAGCACAGCTCTGAGCAAATGTACTGAGATTCTTGTAAATAAGAATTTTATTATATTCATATCTGTGTCACTCAAAAGTATACATAGCTTTGAAATGAGGTTACCACCACGGCTGACAATGTAAGCTCATTTTTGTTCTCTGTTGATAAATCTCTGATACACTGAAAGATTCTAGTTTATATGGCTGTGTTAGAATAAGAAATATGTTTGGCATTCTGGTTCCAGGCATAAAAGCTCTTAAAACCCTTGGCATTTTCTGAGTGACAGAAGTTTCTTTTGCTATTCATAATGATCTCCTTAGATTCCTGAGGCTGAGTAATTTGAGTGACCTTAGTTACCCAGTCAGTACAGCACCAAAGTGTTTGTATCTTCCCTTTATCTTCCCTTTTCGCCCCCATTCATTTATAAAGTACTATGCAAATACATATCAGTAGTCAATCTTAACTTCCTTTGGTGCACAAATTCCGCATGGGCATATGAAGATGCCACTCCTGCAAAAACAAGTTTCTAGAATTCCCAGGGGAACTAAGAAAATAAAATACTAACTCTCAGTTTGTTTGTTTTACTTTTTGAGGGAGGGAGTTTTGCAAACATCAATTACAGAGTCATCTCAGTTAAGTCAGTAAAATTCTTGTTAGGTGACATGATCCAAAAGCATAACAGCATAAGTACATCAAGCAAATACCACCTACATTGTTTCTACCTCTATTTTGTGGAAGCTGAATCCTTGTAGTTCCAAAGAGTAGAATGACTGACAGCTAGCTGTTCCTTACCGTTCTGTCATTTAAGGCAGACACAGCCATCAGTGAGCCATGACCTAGAAGGGACTGAGTGTTTCTCAAAGAGCAATAAGATTCCTCTGTAGATGGTTGCTAGTCAAAACAGCAGCCCACATTTTCTTCCCTGTCTACCCACAAGAGTTTTCTCAGAGGTTGCTAGTGTTGCTTCTTTTTGCCTTCTCATCTCTATTTCTATGCACGCCTCTGACAGAAAAGACATTTATGTTCAATGACTCAAAAACTTTTTCAAAAAGTAATTTTGGTAGGCAAATGCCATAAGTTATTTTTCTTTCTTTTTTTTTCTTTTTTTGAGACAAAGTCTCGCTTTGTTGCCAGGCTGGAGTGCACTGTCGCAATCTCGGCTCTTTGCAACCTCCGCCTCCTGGGTTCAGATTCTACTGCCTCAGCATCCCTAGTAGCTGGGACTACAGGCGTGCGCCATCAGGCCCAGCTAATTTGCGTATTTTTAGTAGAGACGGGGTTTCACCATGTTGGCCTGGATGACATTAAAAAGGTTTTCTTTAGTATAGATCTTTCTCAGTTGTTTTAGAGTAACTGGAATTACAAATGTTAAAATCCAGAGAAAATTCTCAGCTCTTCACTTAAACACTGTAGTCGTCTCCCTTGTTTTTTTTTTTTTTTTAATTTATTTTTTTTCTGTCCTTACACACCATCTAGTGGATACGTGGGGTAATGACTAAAATGTAAGTGATAAGAGCAAAAGTCCTGAATCGTCAGTGAGCCAGTTTTTGAGTAATGAAATAATCCAAATAATCAAGCTTTTACAACTGACCATTAGTTACTTAGTTTGGATTAAAATATGTTCCCTTTCTTTCCCAAATTTCATGAGAGCAATGCTGACATTTTAATCAACAATGAGAAATTTGTAATGAATGTAACACATCCTCTAATATTTTCTCAAGGTGCATCCTTTGCTAAAGATGACAGTACATTGATTAATTGGTTTAAAAATAATAAGTTTAAATAAAATATTTTTCAGAAAAATGAAAACTGTAATACTTTTTAGTTCACATGACTTTACTTATGGATTTGGACTTTTGAGTTAATGCTGGAATGAGTTAAGACACTTGGGGACTGCTGGGAAGGCAAGACTGGTTTTGAAATGTGAAAAGGACATGAGATTTGGGAGGGCACAGGGGCAGAATGATATTCTGTGTCCCTACCCAAATCTCAACTCTAATTGTAATCCCATGACGTGAGAAGAACCTGGTGGGAAGTGATTGGATCATGGGGCGGTTTCCCCTATGCTGTGCTCATGATTATGAGAGAGTTCTCACAAGATCTCATGGTTTAAAAGTGGGTTTCCCCTGCATGCTCTGTCTCTCCTGACACCATGTGAGATGTGTTTTGATTCCCTTCAACCAGGATTGTAGTTTCCTGAGGCCTCCCCAGCCAGAAAGAACTGTGAGTCAATTAAACCTCTTTTCTTTATCTTGGGTAGTTCTTTATATCAGTGTGACAACAGATGAATACAGAGAATTGGTACCAAGAGTGAGGTACTACTATAAAGATATTTGAAAATGTGAAAGCAACTTTGGAACTGGGTAAGGGGAGAGGCTGGAACAGTTTGGAGGGGTCAGAAGAAGATAGGAAGATGTGGGAAAGTCTGGAACTTCCTCGAGACTTGTTGAATGGTTTTAACCAAAATGTTGATAGTGATATGGATAATAAAGCCAAGTTTGAGGTGGTCTCAGATGGAGATGAGAAACGTATTGGGAACTGGAGCACAGGTCACTCATACTATTTTTTTTTTAGCAAAGAGACGGGTGGCATTTTGCCCCTGCCCTAGAGATCTGTGGAACTTTGAACTTGAGAGAGATGATTTAGGGTAACTGGCAGAAGAAACTTCTAAGCAGCAAAGCATTCAAGATGTGACCTGGCTGATTCTGAAAGCATTCAGTCATATGAGTTCACAAAGAGATGGTTTGAAATTGGAACCTATTTTTAAAAGGAAGCAGAGCATAAAGGTTTGAAAAATTTGCAGCCTGACCATGAGGTAGATAAGAAAAATCCATTTTCTGGGAAGGAGTTCAAGCTGGCTGAAGATATTTGCATAAGTAACAAGGAATTGAATGTTAAGAGCCAAGACAATGAGGAAAATGTCTCCAAGGCATGTCAAAGATCCTCACAGCAGCCCCTTCCATCATAGGCCTGGAGGCCTAGGAAGGAAAATGGTTTCATGTGAACTGGGCTCAGTGTCCCACTGCTCTGTGCAGCCTTGGGACACGGTGCCCTGTATCTCGGCTGCTCCAGCCATCATATAGCTTGGGCCATTGCTGGAGAGGGTACAGGCCCCAAGACTTAGTGGCTTCCATGTGATGTTGGGCCTGTGGGTGCACAGAAGACAAAAGTCAAGGTTTGGGAACCTCCACCTAGATTTCAGAGAATGTGTGAAAACACCTGGGTGTCCATGCATAAGTCTGTTGCAGGGGCGGAGGCCTCATAGAGAACCTCTACTAATGCAATGCTGAGGGGAAACATGGGTTTGGAACCCTCACACAGGGTCCCCACTGGGGCACTGACTAGTGGAGCTGTGAGAAGAAGGCCACTGTCCACTAGACCCCAGAATGATAGATCCACTGACAGCTTGCATTGTGCATTTGGAAAAATCACAGACAGTCAACACCAGCCTGTAAAAGCAGGCATGGGAGCTGTACCCTCCAGTGCCATTCAAGGCCATGGAAGCTCACCCCTTGCACCAGTGTGCCCTGGATATGAATTATGGAGTCAAAAGGGATTTTGGAGCTTTAAGATTTAATGAATGCTCAGTTGGGTTTCAGACTAGCATGGGGCCTGTGGCCTCTTTGTTTTGGCCAATTTATTCCATTTGGAATGGGAACATTTACTCAATGCCTGTATCCCCATTGTGTCTTAGAAGTAACTAACTTACTTTTGATTTTATAGGATTATAGGTGCAAGGGACTTGCCTTGTCTCAGATGAGACTTTGAACTTAGACTTTTGAGTTAACACTGGAATGAGCTAAGACTTGGGGGACTGTTGGGAAGACATGATTAGTTTTCAAATGTGAGGACATGAGATTTGGTGGGGGGATAGGGTCAGAATGATATGGTTTGGCTCTGTGTCCCCATCCAAATCTCATCTTAAATTGTAATCCCCACATGTCAAGGGAGAAAACTCATGGGAGGTGACTGGCTAATGGGGGCAGTTTTCCCATGCTGTTCTTGTGATAGTGAGGGAGTTCTCATGAGATCTAATGGTTTAAAAGTGGCAGTTTCCCCTGCATGCTCTCTCTCTCCTGACACCATGTAAGACGCACCTTGCTTCCTCTTCTCCTTCCACCAAGATTGTACATTTCTTGAGGCCTCCACAATCATGTGGAACTGTGAGTCAATTAAGCCTCTTTTGTTTATAAATTACTCAGTCTTGGGTAGTTCTTTATAGTAGTGTGAAATGGACTAATACATACATATATCTTTTAAAATAGTGCAACAGACCTTTCTGGAATCCTTTAGTCAGTTACTGTTGCATATAACACAAAAACAAAGCAATGGTTAAGAGAAGTAGAAGTGAGAGCTGTCATATATGAATAAAATAAAATAAGGAAATGAAAGAGGAATTGAGAAGTCAAAGAAAATAAAAACTAATCTTTTTTTATAGAAAGAATAAAACTAGTAATTTTATAATGAATTACCTATACAATATCATGTTGCTCATGATATATATTCATCTCAATTTGTACTATGTGTAAGACACTATATGTACTATGTGTAATTCTTAGTGTACCACGAAATAGGTACACTAAGAATAGCATAAAGCATAAAGCCCCCAATCTTAAATATATTATTAATCTATCAGGAAAGATAAAATAATTAGTTGTTAACAACTCAGTGTATTGCAAAGGTAGCACCTGCTGAAGAAATCTAACAACAAAACTCTCCCAGCCCGGAAATTCTCTCCACAAAGGCAGCAGAGAAAGTAGGCTGGGCATGGTGGATCATGCCTGTATTCCCAGCACTTTGGGAGGCTGAGGCAGGCGGATCACAAGACCAGGAGATCAAGACAATCCTGTCTAACATGTTGAAACCCTGTCTCTACTAAAAATACAAAAAATTAGCTGGGTGTGGTGGCATGCACCTGTAGTCCCAGCTACTTGGGAGACTGAGGCAGAAGAATTGCTTGAACCTGGGAGGTGGAGGTTGCAGTGAGCCAAGATCATGCCACTGCATTCCAGTGTGGGTGACAGAGTGAGACTTTGTCTCAAAAAAAAATAACAATAAAAAAAAAAACTTTTTTAAATTTAAAAAGTATTAAACCAGAATGTGATGCACATCACAGGCAATCAGTTAAGAAGTTGCAAAGACCAAGAGGAATCTCAATGTTTAATATAATTGATACAATCCATTACATACAAGTTTTAAAGATAAATAGTAACTAGTTCTGAAGTAAGTAAACTTAACACCACCATTTATTATGCATAGTTCATCCTAATGTCACACGGTAGTTGCAGACCTTTAGTTGTCTGCTCAGTTCAGGAACTGACAATCTCACTCTATCCCCTCTGCCAGAAATGTTGGGGAAATATAATTAGAAAACAAATTGTCTCCCAACCAAGAAATCTCTCCATAAAGGTAACAGAGAAAGAAAACATTTTTATAATTGAATTAGCATTAAACCGAATATGACATGTATCACAAGCAATCACTAAGGAGTCGGCAACCATTAAGAGGTTTCAAAGACAAAAAGGAACTTCACTGTCTTATAGAGCCAAACTGATACAACCCATACATACAAGTTTTCAGGATTAATCCTCAAGTAAGAGGACTTGACACCACGCTAGTTCATTCTAACTTTACCTGGTAATTATATGAGCACCTGTTTTAGCTAATTGGATTTACTCAGACAAAAATCAAACTTCTCACACCTTTATGGTAGGAGGTAGTTTTGTAACTTGTAGCAAGGTGTCAACTGAGGTTAAGCTCATGTCCTTGCACAGAAATTGGGAGACAAGGGCACTATCTCCCATTAATTACATTTCAAAGAGGTGGCTCCCAGGTCTTGAGAAAGACGTTCCCGGCTATTTAGTCTTCATAAAGATTATATACATTTCAAAGAAAGATGAAAATACTTACAATTACAGTTTTTCTAAAATAAATGCTGAAAGAGGAAGAAAGGGAAATTTCTTCATTTTCCAGGGAGAATTAAGCCTCTTATTTTTAATTATTATTTGTCCTTACACACCTTACACTAGGATATGGGGCTAATATTTATTGTACTGTTCTCTCAGCTTTTGGGACTTTGGCCAAATTTGAACAGAAGAAACCTCACAAGTAGTTATGGTTAATATAAATGTTAATCAGAGTACTTTGCATTATTAATGTAAGTACTGATTTGCGATCATTAATATGTAATATAAATAGATAAGTCTGCTCTTGGAGTTGACAAGCTAACCACTTTTTTTGCCAGCCTGTAGGTGACAGTCATCATCAGACACCAATTTTGGAAAAACTGACTGACTTTTGACTGGGAGGAGTTCTGTACAGGGCCCATGGCCATGGCAGGCCAATATATGATGAAGAACCCAACACCACTGTGGAGCCTCTCTGATCAGCAGGCAGTGGCTGGTGAATGTAGCTTCTTGTTTTCTTGAGTAAATTTATAAGCTTGGCTCAAGTTCACAAACATTGAGTATTAACCTAAACAGTACTCAACCCAAACCAGTTCTGTCTGTTGTACTAAAGCTAAAAGGCTAAATGTTAATTAGAGTTAAATGAAATTCACAAATGACCTCTTAATGGAAGAGCAGATAAAACATTTTGACTTGTTTTTATAAAAAAGATGAAGGAAGGTAAAGATGTAACCACCCAGTGGGTTTTTCTTCCCTGTTTCCCAGATAAAGTTGATTTATCAAGACAGGGGAATTGCAATAGAGAAATAGTTTAATACACATAGAGCCAGCTAAATGGGAGAGCAGAATTTTCTTATTACTCAAATCAGCCTCCCTTCAAATTCAGATGCTAGGGTTTTTTACAGATACTTTGGCAGGCAGGAACTAGGAAATGGGGAATGTTGATTAGTTGGGTTGGGGATGTCCTCTTGTGCTGAGTCATCTCCTGGGTAGGGGCCACAAGATCACATGAGCCAGTTTACCAGTCTGGGTGGTGCCAGCTGATCTATCAGAACGTAGGGTCTAAAAAATATCTTGAACACCAACGTTCAGTTTTACAATAGTTATGTTATTCATAGGAACAACTGGGGAGGTTAGGAATCTTGTAGCCTCTAGCTGCATGAATTCTGAGTCATAATTTCTAATCTTGTGTCTCATTTTATGAATCTTGTGTCTGCTTTATGAAGGCAGTCTGGTCCCCCAAGCAAGAAAAGAATTTGTTTAGGGAAGTGTTATTATCACCTTTGCTCCAAAGTTAAATTATAAACTAAATTCCTCCCAGAGTTAGTTTGGCCTATGCCCAAGAATGAACAAAGGCAGCTTGGAGGTTACAGGCAAGATGGAGTCAGTTAGATTAGATTTCTTTCACTGTCATAATTTTCTCACCATTATAATCTTTGCAAAAGCTGTTGGCTCTCTTTGAATACACAATACGTAACACTTATGTGCCTGGAAATTTAGATATATCTTTTTAACTTCATCCTCACAATTGTCTATTTTTTTAAAATGAAAAACGAGACTCTGAGAGTTTAAGTAATTTGCCCAAGGTCATATAGAATGTAAACAACCCAACTCAGATTTGCAACCAGATTTTCAAAGTGTATCTTCTTCCACTTTACCATATTTTCTTCTTCTCTAGGAATTTAGAATAATTAAAATAGTAGAGCAGGCAATGGTAAGGACTCTGGAGCAGATCTTCTGGGTCTGAATTTCACCTGTCACATACTAATCATGAAATGCTTGGCAAGTTATTTAACTTCTTCATACTTCAGTTTAACAATCTATAAAATAACAGGTAATAATACCTATCTCATAGGATTGCTGTGAGAATTGAGTTGATATGTGGAAGAATCACAGGCAGTTAAGGTGCTTAAAAAGGTTTAGCAATCTATAAAGTTTAACAATCTATAAAATAACAGGTAATAATACCTATCTCATAGGGTTGCTGTGAGAATTGAGTTGATATATGGAAGAATCACAGGCAGTTAAGGTGCTTAAAAAGGTTTCTCTAAAAAGCTAAAATCTGAGTTAGATCTTGAAAAATGGGTAGGATTCATTGGCAGGAAAAAAATAGGGTGTTTTATGAGAACTGTAAACTAAAAGTAATATCCTAAGCCACTCCCTTGGCTGAGGAGAGAAAAACCTTAAAAACTGAATTCCTAGCCTGGTGCAGTGCTGTAATTCCACAGGTGGATCACAAGGTCAACAGTTCGAGATCAGCCTGGCGAACATGGTGAAACCCTGTCTCTACTAAAAACACAAAAATTAGCCAGGTGTGGTGGCAGGAGCCTACAGGCTTGGATTACATCCAAGCTACTTGGGAGGCTGAGGCAGGAGAATCACTTGAACCCGGGAGGTGGAGGTTGCAGTAAGCCAAGATCACACCATTGCACTCCAGCCTGGGCAACAGAGTGAGACTCCATCCCAATATCAAAACAAAACAAAACAAAAAAAAGACAAAACTGAATTCCTGGCTATGAAGTTAAGGAAGGTCAGACATGCCGCCTTATACTCTATCCCTTTTGGAGTTTAGGTGTAACAACTGATTAGCATTAATGTTAAAATAGAGATCTTAAGGCTGACATAACAGACACTTTGCTGCAGTAAGATAGTAAATTATAAACAAGACCTAACGCCATGCAAGGCGAGTGTGAAGCCTCACCCTCAGGCCATCAATCTTGCCATATCCTTATCTTGCTACATCTTTATCTTGACTTAAAACATTTAAAACACTCTGTTCTGCTGACTTTAAGTTTTAGACAGAACCTTACTCCTTTCATCAATTGCAAATTAAAGAATCTTTGAATCCACCTATAAACTGTAAGCTGCTCCCTCTTCAAGATGTCCCACCATTTTTAGTTCAAACCAATGAATACCTTCCATGTATTGATTAATATCTTTGCCTGTAACTCCTGCCTCCGGAATATGTATGAAACCAAACTTTAACCACCTTGGGTGCACTTTCTCAGGACTTCTTGTGATTGTGTTTTTTCTGGGCTCATGGTCACTCAAATAACCTCAGAATAAACCTCTCTAAAATATTTTAGAGTTTGATTTTCCTGTTAACAGAAAAATAATAAGAACTTATAACAATAAGAAGTAAAATATAAAGTAAGTGAAGGAGAATAATGGTATCATATGTCTTAGGGACATTAAATAAGAATATCATTTTTTAATGAAGTAAAGTAGGTTTTTGTTGGAGAACTACTAATAAATATGATAGAAAAAGCAGGTTGTAGACAGTTATGGAGAACCTTGAATGCTATCCTAATGCATTTACCCTCTGGAATATGAGGAACTTTTTTTAAGTGAAAGCTAGTTCTTTATTAAGAAAGTAAAGGAATAAAAGAATATCTACTTCATAGACAGAGCAGAAGCTTGGGATATTAGACTAAGGATACTTACAGTTATTTCTTGATTATTTGCTAAACAAGGGGTGTATTATTAGTGAGTTTTCTGAGACAGAGGTAGGCAATTCCCATAATTGAGGTTTTCTCCCCTTTTTAGACCATATAGGGTAACTTCCTGACGTTGCCATGACATTTAGAAATTGTCATGGTACTGGTGGGAGTGTCTTTTAGCATGTCAATGCATTATAATATGTGTATAATGAGCAGTGAGGATGACCAGAGGTCACTCTCATTGCCATCTTGGTTTTGGTGGGTTTTGGCTGGCTTCTTCATTGCAGCCTGTTTTATCAGCAAGGTCTTTATGACCTGTATCTTAAGCGGACCTCCTATCTCATTCTGTGACTTAGAACATCCTAACCTCCTGGGAATGCAGTCCAGTAGGTCTCTCAGCCTTATTTTACACAGCTCCTACTCAAGATGAAGTTGCTCTGGTTCAAATGTCTCTGACATATTTCCCCCCTTCCCTTTTACAAGGGAATCCTTAATACTAAGAGTTGCAGAGGGATGAAGATCCACCTTCCGTAACTTCTTCATGGTGAACAGGGGCAATGACATTCCTACCTAACTACTAAGGTCTCTTGTATTCAGGGTAGAGAACAGCTCAGTTAGAAAACATCGGTATATTAAGGGCCACTCATAACTCTTGAGTTCCAACAAAAGGTGATATCTGGAAGATTAATAAGTGTTTAAGAAAACATTTGGTAAGCTTATCCTGCGTTCCTACACAGAGAGTAGAACAGCAGTATATTCCACAATAGTAAAGCAAAATAAGTAAAATTATCCCAAGTAAATGAAATAAGAAGGCTTACCATGAACTGGGCAATTGTTGAAACCAAGCCGATATGGGTTGCTAGCTGATTCCAACTGCTCAGAATTAGAATACTGATCCAGATTTTTACATTATGCATCTCTCCTGTTTCTCCTGAGCAGGAGCCAGAGATCACTGGTTGGTTCACAGGAAAAAGTAGGGTCAATTTAAATCTCAGAAAAAAACTCCAAAACAACTTATGAGACTAGGATCTAGTAACAGATGTACCATAGTTTTTGAAACATGATTTTTTTCTCTCTCTAGTATCCCATTTTTACTAAAGACAAATCATGGTAAGACTGATTTGCTTTATTATATTTGACCTGATTATTTATTTATTTATTTTTTTGAGACAGAGTCTGGCTCTGTTGCCCAGGCTGGAGTGCAGTGGCACCATCTCAGCTCACTGCAAGCTCTGCCTCCTGGGTTCATGCCATTCTCCTGCCTCAGCATCCTGAGTAGCTGGGACTACAGGTGCCCGCCACCACATCCAGCTAATTTTTTTGTATTTTTTTAGTAGAGATGGGGTTTCACTATGTTAGCCAGGATGGTCTCAATCTCCTGACCTCGTGACCTCCTCCCACCTCGGCCTCCCAAAGTGCTAGGATTACAAGTACGAGTCACTGTGCCCAGCCTTGGCCTGATTATTTGTATAAAGTTCACTAAATAATTTTTTTTTTTTTTTTTTTTTTTACATAGGCTTTTAAAAATTTGCTTTGATGGAAATTTGTTCCATAGACGTAATCTCAGATAAGACTTTTAAAACCGAGCCCAGTCATGGGTTTGTACACTCAAATACCCATGAGTTGGGTATTTCCTCTCCTCTTGAGGTCCCAAGGTAATACGGGGCTTCTGAGCCTGTTAGAAAGTGACATTCTTGACTTACAATATGTTGCAGGATGTCAGGGACCCTGAACGGAGGGACCGGCTGAAGCCACAGCAGTAGAACATAAATTGTGAAGATTTCATGGACATTTATTAGTTCCCTAAATTAATGAAGTATTAATAAAGTATTAATTTGGAGAACTAATAAATGTGCATGAAATCTTCTTTTATAATTTCTTATACCTGTCTTTACTGAAATCTCTGAACATAAATTGTGAAGATTTCATGGACACTTATCACTTCCCCAATGAATATCCTTGTGATTTCCTATGCCTGTCTTTACTTTAATCTCTTAATCCTGTCATCTTCATAAGCTGAGGAGGATGTATGTCGCCTCAGGACCCTGTGATGAATGCATTAACTGCACATATTGATTGTAGAGCATGTGTGTTTGAACAATATGAAATCTGGGCACCTTGAAAAAAGAACAGGATAACAGCAATCTTCAGGGAACAAGGGAGATAAGACTTTGGAGTCTGACCGCTGGTGAGTTGGAAGGAATAGAGCCATATTTCTCTCCTTTCAAAGGCAAATAGGAGAAATATCACTGAATTCTTTTTCTCAGCAAGGAACATCCCTGAGAAAGAGAATGCACCCCTGAGAGTAGGCCTACGAACAGCCCCTGTTGGGGCGGCATCTTTTACAGTCGAAGCCAAAGAGATGAAATAAGCCCCAGTCTCCCATAGTGCTCCCAGGCTTATTAGGACGAGGAAATTCCTGCCTAATAAATTTTGGTGAGACAGGTTGTCTGCTCTCAAACCCTGTCTTCTGATAAGATGTTATCAATGACAATGCGTACCCAAAACTTCATTAGCAATTTTCATTTTGCCCCATCCTGTGGTCCTGTAATCTCACCCTGCCTCCACTTGCTTTGTGATATTTTATTACCTTGTGAAGTATGTGATCTCTGTGACCCACACCCTATTCGTGCACTCACTCCCCTTTTGAAAATCGCTAATAAAGACTTGCTGGTTTTACAGCTCAGGGAGCATCATGGAACCTGCTGACATGTGATGTCTCCCCCGGACACCTAGCTTTAAAATTTCTCTCTTTTGTACTCTTTTCCTTTATTTTTCAAACCAGCAGAGACGCTTAGGGAATAGAAAAGAACCCATGTTAAATATTGGGGGTGGGGTTCCCCGATATCTGGTGCCAACATGGTCTTTCTTTTTCCCTAAGTGCATGTGGGAACCTGATTCCCTTTGGCAGGTGTGGAGAAACGGCATTGGTATGGTCCACAGATACGCGTGTTCGACTCCCTGATGACTGGCGAGTAGTCTGTTTATGGTCCGGGTTAACTATGGGTCACACGGAGTATAAAAATTATACCTATCTCTTCTATATTAAACTCTGGTTAAAACAGGGAATGATTCGAGTGCCCATGCAAAATATGGCCACTCTATTCAGGGCAGTGGTAAAATTCTGTCTTTGGTCTCCTGAAAAAGGAACCTTAGATGTAGACCTGTTAAAACAGGGAAGGGTCCCAGTAACCATGGAAAATATGATCACTCTATTGAGGGTGGTGGAAAAATACTGTCCTTGGTTTCCTGAAAAAGGAGCCGTATATGTAAAAGTATTGGATCTTGTTGCAGCATTCCAGGAACTGGTCTCAACAGGGAATTATGTTCCTGTCCCTGTTTGGGATGATTGGGCCTTGATCCTTGCAGTCCTAATACCTCCTCAACTTTCCTCTCCCACACGGCCTTCATTATTTGATCAGCCTCTCCCTTCAGCTTCTCTTCCCACACCTAACGATTCTCAAAATTCAATGTCTAACTCTGGTAAATTTGGCTTAACGTTACCCCCTACTTATCTTACTTCTTTTCACGAAGGGCCAGTACTTGAAGCTCCCGCGGCTGCGACCCACACAGCCCAGGACCATAGATATGCTAATTCTTCCCTCTTCAAACCTTTGCAGCATTTGCCTCTGGGTGTCACCTAATGGCTCCGGGACCAAAATACAATTTACCTGTAATTCTGCAGGCCTTCCCTCATCCACTTCAGCCCCTCACCCTCCTGTGGTTTCGGTTCCTCAACTGGTCATGTTGCCATCCACTCAGCCTGCTTCTTTGTACCCTTGTTCACACAGAAAAGCCAGTAATCACTGGTATACTTGTGCTTCTTCTAAGCCTTCAATGCTCCTTTCTCACACTCTCAAACTGGTCTGTGTCAATATGCGCCGCTCAATCTTACTTTTTTAAAAGAATTTAAGGATGCTTGTAGTCGGTATGGTCCTACTCCTCCTTATGTTAAAATGGTATTGCAAACTTTTTGTACGGAGGTCACTTTATTTACTTTAGACTGGGACCTTTTGGCAAAAAGCTGTTCTGACCCCATCTCAGCATTTACAGTTTCATACCTGGTGGTCAGAAGCGGCTCGTTTGCAGGCTCAACTAAGTCGGACTCATGGCATTCTAATTACTGAGGCTCAGCTCACAGGTTCCCATAGTTTCTCTGATACTTATGCCCAGTTAGGCTTTGATACTCTTACCACAAAACTAGTAACAAAGGTGTGTATGAGAGCTTGGGAAAAATTACGTGCCCCAGGCCAAACTCCTGTTTCTTTTACTACTGTTAAACAAGCTCAATTGCTTTTACTACAATATCGTTTTAAACAAAGGAGATAAGACACGTGGCCCTGGGATGGGCTCCAGTGGTGAGAAGGCTGCTTATTAGATTAATGTAATTTCTAAACAATGGCCCACCTGCACCATACACATTCAAGGAAAAGAATTTTGAGGTCCTAGTAAATACTGAGGCTGAAATTAATATTCCACATAACTCTTATAGTGCTCCCAGTCAGCATATGATGGAAAACATGGGTTTGTTCCTGAACTCAGTCTCAGTCCAGAGCATGAAGGGATTACTAAACCCCTCCCAGTTACTCAAACCAGCCGAGAGGCTTAGGGAATAGAAAAGAACCCATGTTAAATATCAGGGGTGGGGTTCCCCAATAACTATAGGTCAGTAACCCTGTACAGGGACTGTATAGACATTGTGTAAGGCCAGTTTTCCCAAGGGTTTTTTATTGGTTCTACAAATCAAATTTGATTCTTTAAAGGAAAGCATACCATTTTAGTCAAGGCCTTGGTAAAATAACGAGTTTCTCCAATTGGGTCCTATTGCAAAATAAAACATTCTTATTGCACTTATGCAAATAACTATATTGCCATAAGTTAAGAATACTCACACGTAGTCTCCAAATTCTGGAAAAATAGGTAGAGAGAAACAAATATGCTCCACCTCTTGTTCATGGGAGTATACTATAATCAGTTTTTAACAGATGTAAATACCTCAAAAGAAAAGTTTCCTTGACTATGAAAAACAAAACAAAGGATCAGCAACGTTTTAAGCAAAAAGTCAAAAAAGATCACATCAGCTTTCTATGAATTTCGTTCATACTGTTAACTCCTGTCTTGCTTGATATTCACAAACATTTCGGCTCTCCATGAGTTCTGAAAGTTTTTCTCTCTATTCTAATGTCATAATCTCCAAGGTTGTCAGAAACCCGCATTCAAGAGTACCTGAAAGTCCTATAGCTGATTATAAACCACCTTTTGAAGAGGATGAAAACAAGACAACAATTGTCCATGGATGGCAAAACATCTTAGGACAGCCTCTATTAAAGCTACAATTGACTAGAAATTTTGATTACTCCTGTGGCATAAAATAATTTTACATAACAATTATAGTTTTTAATAACATATACTAAGTTATCAGAATTATAGGAGTGTAAGAAAGTTTTGGAACACCTATCAATAACATATTTATACAAATACTGCCCAAAGAAAACCAAGCACCATTTCATATTTGACAATGTTTCCTGTATAAATTTTATACCAAATAAGCCAATATGTCTCTTCCGAACTTTAGGGGACCTAATTTTTGAAAAGATAAATTAGATCTGAAAAATGCATAATTTATAATTTAATTTTAGGAATTTTTCAAGTATCAAAGGTTTAAAACATTTCATATTAAAAAATAAAGTCCCAGGTCACCATAAATTATTGGTAAAGTATTCATTTAGTCAAAATGATAACTTAAAAATTTTAAGAAGGTGCTGGGCACGGTGGCTCACGCCTGTAATCCCAGCACTTTGGGAGGCCGAGGTGGGCAGATCACAAGGTCAGGAGATCGAGACCACAGTGAAACCCTGTCTCTACTAAAAATACAAAAAATTAGCCAGGCATGGTGGCGGGCACCTGTAGTCCCAGCTACTCAGGAGGCTGAGGCAGGAGAATGGCGTGAACCCGGGAGGAGGAGCTTGCAGTGAGCCGAGATCATGCCACTGCACTCCAGCCTGGGGGACAGAGTGAGACTCCGTCTCAAAAAAAAAAAAAAAAAAAAAAAAATTAAGAAGGCAAAATCTTTACTAATTAACAGAGGAAAGACTTAGCTTTCCAAACAATCCTTTTTCTTTCTCTTCTTTTTCCTATAGTTTATTCAAAAGGCAAACAAAAATCTTTTTTAAATAAAACATATAAATCTTGTTTAAGAGAGAAGCCAAATTTTCCTGTTACATTACTGCATTCTTCTTCTTCTTTTTCTTTTTGAGACAAAGTATCTCTCTGTTGCTCAGACTGGGGTCTAGTTGCACAATCTGGGCTCAATGCAACCTTTGCCTCCTGGATTCAAGCTATTCTCCTACCTCAGCCTCCCAAATAGCAGGGATTACAGGCATGTACCACCACACCCGACTCATTTTTGTATTTTTAGTAAAGATGAAGTTTCACCATGTTGTCAAAGCTGGTCCTGAACTCTTGGCCTCAAGTGATCAGTCTGCTTTGGCCTCCCAAAGTGTTGGGATTACAGACATGAGCCCTCGTGCCTGTCCACATTAGTGCATTATTGATGTCAAACCCAATTCTTAATAAAACCTTACAGATAATTCAATTCAATTTTAATGTGTGACGATAAGATTCTCATAAATCTTTTTTTTATAACCCTTTTACATTTTTTGTTAAGGAGCAGATCAGTGGTGTAAGAAAAACCCATTGTGCTTTTATTCCAATGCTTAGTTTGTGGAAACACTGAATAATACCCCTTTAACTTTAGCCAGTATGTTTACACATGGAATTTCTTTTAAAGGTTAATTTTTCTAAACCTTCTACAGCTTGCTCAAACCTTCAGCCTTATTCTATCTGACTTAAAACAATCCATTAACCCTTTAATATAGGTTTAAAAAAATCCACATTCCCATCACTTCTTATAATCTTTTACCAAAAGTACATATTACTTTCCTTACACATGTTGCATGAAAAACTGTTTTTATTTCCAAAAGATTGCTAAAGCCATGTGAACTAAAAGACATTACAGTTTTTATTTTCTGATAGAGTATTGGATTTAAGCTCTTATTATTTTTAAACCAAATAATCAAAGCTCTTTCATATCACATACACAACATATAAATACACAAACAGAAGAAGATCCAGTAGTTTTAAGATCTTTCATTTCCTAGTTCTTTAACTGGATTATTGACTTCAAGGTGGAGCCCTTGGAGGAACAGGGCCAGGAAAGCATGAAGTTTCTATGGCCTTATAGGCAGGCACGACTGGAAGTTAAAACATATCCCAAAATTAAAGATCCCATTTTTTATATCATAACTTAAATCCCAAAACAGAGAAACTCTACAGAACAATATAGTGCAATGATTCTATTGCAAAAGAAACAAAATCCAATCAGCCCATTCTGTGATAAGCCCATCCTACATGGGAGTCTTTTCTCTCACTGGGGGTTTGGGACATCTTCATAACTTCCAGGTGGCCAAGAGCATGCTTCTCTGATCCAAACATGCAAAGAGCTGAGGATCTCCAAAACTGTTTTTTCTACCTAGTTATTACACATAATGCAAAGTGGTTTCAGATACTCCCAAGAGTAAAAACCATCATATAATGCAATGCAAAACAGACCCTTACATTTTGAGAGGTATCTATCTACTTTTAATTAAGCTGACTTTTAACCAAAGTTCTTGATATAGTTTGGCTGTGTCCCCACCCAAAGCTCACCTTGAATTGTAATAATCCCCACATGTCAAGGGCAGGGCCAGGTGAAGATTATTGAATCATGGGGGCAGTTTCCCTCATACTGTTCTTGTGATAGTGACTAAGTCTCATGGGATCTGATGGTTTTAGAAAGGGAAGTTCCCCTGCACATGCCCTCTTGGCTGCCACCATGTAAGAAATGACTTCTTTTTTAGCAGCATGATAATAGGCTAATACAGTGTTCTTAAAGAAAATACATCCTTTTGAATTTCTTTATTACCCATGGTTAGCCACACCAAACTGCCAACATTTCTGGCTTTTAAACTTTTCCAAAGGTATCCTCCCAGGTGCAAAAATAAAAATAAAAAAAGTAAGATAGTTCATGGAGGAGAAGAGAATAAATAATTGGCAACATTCACACAGATATCAAACAGAAAGGACTCATGCTTTAAGCCAGGAATCGAGCCCTGAACATGTGCTGCCATTGTGAAAGCACAAGCCTTAGTTACTAAGCTACAGCACTGGACAGTTCCCACTGCCCTTCCTAAAAGGAGCCTAGAATAGCCAGGTTTGAGCTTGCAAAGGTTTTTAACTGCTCAAGATAATTTTTAGGGCTAACTATGACATGAATTCCAAAATTCCTATCTGCTGGGTGGTGGAAACCAAGAGAAAGTACCACCGTGTCTTTACAAGTTCAAGCTTCCAAGGATATGAAACAAAATGAGATGAAAACTTTATCCAGGTTTTTTTTTTTTTTTTTTTTTTGTCCAGGGATTTGCAGCAAAGTTTGTAACTGACCAGTTTACTGGGTTAATTTGAACAGAAGGCGTATAAGGTCCTAGCCCCATGTTCTATCCTAAGGTACCCCTCTTTATGACAGAACAATACAGAAAGACAAATTTATGGCACAAGGTACACCAGATTTGCTACAGTAGCCACCCTGCTTACCACCCAATATCAAATTGGCATGACTCCAACATTCCCCCAGCTGGCTACTGTCATTCTTAGCCAGGAGAGACTGTACTGAGATGGGCCTTTAATCCCGTAAGCCTTCGGAAGGACTCTAACCTTCCTAAGCTGGGCCTCGAACCTAAGTTCAGTCAAGTGTCCTTGCCTTTTATTAAGTGGGGCCTTTAACCCTGTCTGTCTTAGGAGGGACTCTAACTCCTCTAAGTTGGGCTTCTAACCTCATCCCATCCTTTACCCAGGTATATGCACCCCACTTACCCAAAGTCAGCCAATTAGTGCTGCAGTCTATTTCCTTTGGGTTGGCGGTCTCCTCTGCGTGGTCTCGTCACGGTTCACCAGGAAGGTGTTACCAGGAAGGGGTGCCAATCCAGATTTCAAGAGAGGGTTCTGGGATCTCATACAAGAAAGGATTCAGAGCAAATCCATAGACTAAAGGGAAAGCAAATTTTTTAAGAAAGTAAAGGAATAAAAGAATGCTTACTCCATAGGCACAGCAGGCGAGGAACTTTTGAGCAGAAGAGTGATAACTCTACAAATAAAGGTTAATAATACTGAAATCTAATGTAAACTCTTCCAGGAAGTAAGACAAAGCTTTCATAACGTGCTGACTGCCATGGTACTCTCTGTCTAAAGGAAAAAGCTGAGACAAATTTAATGTAAATAGGGACTTTATTTGGACCAAGTTTGGGGACTGCAACCTGGGAACATAGATTCAAGTTGCCTTGAATATACATTGTGATTAGCAGCAGTTACAAGTGGATTTTTAAAGAAAAAGAAGTTGTTACTAAGTTGTTTACTAAGAATTTATATTATATTAATATAAGCTACAGAGTGGCCATATATTGCTCTTTGTATCACAGATTCCAAGAAAATGAAGATAATGGATGAGGCAGTTAGTCAGAAACAAAATGCCTTAAACAATTGCTATGCTCATGTCTTTCTGATCTCAGTATGGTTTGCAGACCTCATAAAGTCCAGACTGCTCTGAGCTATTTTTCCTTTCTCAATAAAGACTAATTTGAATTAGTCATACAAATTTCTTCTAGGAAGAATTCTTTTTCATATTGATGTGTTGGATCTCTTTATATATTACGAATGTTAATCCTCTTACATATTTAGTAAGTTTTTTCCCCTAATTAGTCGCTTGCTTTTAACATTATATAAATGACATTTATCATATTGCAGTTTTACATTTTTTAAGTTGTCAAACTGATAGGTTTTGTGTCCTAATTCTTCCACACTCAATAATGTATAAAAAGCTTTCAACATTCTTTTCTATTCTTTATATTATTTTATGTTTTTAATGCTTAGCTTTTGGAAATTATTTGTGATGTGAGTGAGGCTTACATTTAGCATTCAAGTGTCAAAAATATGTAGTTTAAAAATAATTAATGTACATTAGAAAAACTATATGTGAGACCAAAGTAAGAAAGATTAAAAGGTACCAGAAAAATTTTTACCTTGCAATTATATTTCTCATATAACATGAAAACAAACAAAAATTCTAAAGTTAAAATGCCAGATTATTTTAATAGAAGAAGGGAATGGATGCTAAAATTCTTCTCTTGTAGATTCTATTACCCCTAGATAATGATAGAAAAATATGTTTAAATTTTTGGTAGAAACTGAAGGCATACATTGAAATAAGATAATTACATTGTTATCATTATATAAATTGAAAGAATATGCAATTTCTCAACTGCCAGAAATTACAGAAAAATAAAGAAATATCCTTAATTCATTATAAAGAAGAAAATAACAATAGAAACAAATCAACATAAGTCATAAAATAAATGGTAGAAACAAGTCTAAATATATGCATAATCACAATAAACATAACTGAGTTAGATTCATTTAAAAGCCAGAGATAATCTGCCATAAATTACCAGCAAATAGATTCTGTGACAGACATTTGCATATAGGGGTTTATTGAACAATGCTCACAGGAATAATACCTAGAAAAAGGTGAGGAAGCAAGATTTGGAAGAGGAAGAAGTTGCCACAAGCGCCTCAATCAATATCACACAGAGCTCTGAAGCTGAGATGGCCTCTCAGACATGTCTGGAATCCAATCAAAGACCCTAGCTTTTAAAAATTTAATTTTTACTTTTTGTGTATTCAGAGGATACAAGTGCAGATTTATTGCATGCATTTATTGTATAGTGGTGAAGCCTGGGCTTTTATTATACCCATCACCTCAATAGTGAACACTGTACCCAATAGGTAATTTTTCAACCCTCATGCCTCTCCTACACTCCCACCTTTTGTAGTCTTCAGGGTTTATTATTCCACTCATATTGTCCTTGTTTAGCTCCAATTTATAAGTGAGAATATGCGGTATTCGACTTAGTTTCTGAGTTATTTCACTTGACACTAGGGCTTTAAAACCAACTTCCTTCCTCCCCAGTAACCAGTCATTGGATGATGGCTGCTGTTTTGGTTGAGCACAATTTCTGTGTAGGGAATGAGCTGCAAACTACTACCTAGTACAATTCCTTGCAGCTAGAGTAATGACTGCTTTGATTTTGAAGGGGAATCTGGGCAGCACATCACAGTATCCAGTACACTCTGAGATTGTGATTTAAAAAAAAAAAAACAGCCAGATTCTGTTCATGAGAGCCACACTAAAACAAAAATTGGCTAGGTATAGATCATTGAGAAAATTATAATTGATTCCCCAGAGGAGAAATCTTACATGCCACGTTCTTTCACGACTAGAGAATTAGAAAGCATCCTTTCTCAAGAAACTCTGGTACTCCAAACATTTCTGGACTGCTTAATAAATACTACATTATTGTTCTGGCTTATTTTAAAGGAATAATTGACAGAGAAATAAATACTGACCTAAAGAGTCTTTTAGAATGACCAAGGGTTGGTATTACATCATCTTTGTGGACAGGTGAGAAGGTTTATACTTGAAAAGATGGTCACAATCTAGTAGTTCAAATGTTGTATTAATATAAGTTAAAACATAGTATTATCCTCAAAATAAGAAGTTGGCCTATGAATCTCTTAAGTTACATAGCTTAGAAAGTGTGACATTGGAGGAAGAAGATGGGACGTACTCTGCTCATAATGGATCGTAGCCTATCAGAAGTCAGAGAGAAGAAAAAAAAATTGTAACCTAAAAAGTAAATACAAATAAATACCAAAAAGAAAATCCAAATAAGTCAAGGAAAAAGTGACATATCATAATTTATTCAATATATATTCATCAAACAGGAACAAAGGGCATGACTCTAATCTAGCTACTTAAAAAAAAAAAAAAAATAAGACATCTGTCTATCTCCCCTGCCTACAATCTAGCAAGGAAGACAGACATTGAATAAAAAAAAAAACAAAAAACAAAAAACAAAAAAAACACGTGAATAAAATTACTGTTGAAGTCATAACTGAAGCAAAGAAGGTCTCTAAGGGGGCTTAACTTAGCTTGGAACATAGGGAAGAAGTAGCCCTGAAGAAGTGGCCTTTAAGATGAGATGTGAGGGGAAGAATGTTCTGGTCAAGAGATTAGCTTATGAGATTAGCATGTGAGAAGGCCCAGAAGTGCAAACCTTAACCATAGGAAAATCGTGAGGAAGGCCACAGTGACTTTAGCTTAGAGAGTGAGAAACAACAGCCTGAGATAAGACTGAGAAGTTGTCAGGGACTAGATTCTGTTAGGACTGGTAGGTTGTGTTGAAGATTCTTTCATCCTAAACCTGATGGCCACTGGAATTAAGGGAAGGACCCAGTCAGGGTTGTGTTTCAGGGATACTACCCTGTCTAGAGAAGAGCTCTTACATGCAGGGCAGCCAAGTGTGATGTGGAGAGCTCAGGTATAAAGCTTTTGCAGAAGTTCAGGTAGTAAACGATGGTGATATCAACAGTAGTAGTAGTAGAGGTAATAAAAGGAAGCAGATGAATTTTAAAAATACTTAGCAAGAAAATTTGGCCATACAGACAACTGGTGGCTCATGGGAGTGGATGAGTGAGGAGTCTTTAAGAATGGACCCTCATTTCTGATATGCAAAATGAAACCACTAAGGAGCCATTTACTGAGATAGGAAAAGATGAATAAAGAGGAAGGGCTTGTTTTGGGGAAGAGATCATGAGCTTACTCTTGGATATGTTCTTGAGATGTCTATGAAGAATGTAAAAGGAGCAGGTGAGTAGGGGGAGTTGAACAAGTAAATCTGATACCAAGAATGGCAGTTTGATCTTAAGATATACATTTTATTATTGTTACCATATAGGTAGTATTTTAAGCTGAGTGAGTGGATAAGCTCCAGCAGAGAGAGATGGTAGAGCAAGAAGAGAGAAAACTCTGGACTAAACCTAAAAACTACAAAATTTAAAGTTCTTTTGAAAAAGTAAAGGAGATTAAGAAGTGACCATAGGTGTGTTCTTTATTATTATTATTATTATTTTTATTCTACTTTAAGTTCTGGGATACATGTGCAGAACATGTAAGTTTGTAACATAGGTATACATGTGCCATGGTGGTTTGCTGCACCTATCAACTCATCACCTAGGTTTTAAGCCCCACATGCATTAGGTATTTGTTCTAATGCTCTCCCTCCCCTTGCCCTTCGCCCCCCAACTGGCGCCAGTGTGTGATGTTCCCTTCCCTGTGTCCATGTGTGCTCATCGTTCAACTTCCTACTTACGAGTGAGAGCATGCAGTGCTTGGTTTTCTGTTCCTGTGTTAGTTTGCTGAGAATGATAGTTTCCAGCTTCATTCATGTCCCTGCAAAGCACATGAACTAATTCTTCTTCATGGCTGCCAAAGATGTGTTCTTAAGAACACTGAGGAAGAAAGTATCTGGACAAAAAGAAAGTGGACAACTGCATTGCAACTAATAAAATAATTGAAAGAGTGAAACAGTTAAGCAGTTGAAACATTAAAAAGACTAAGAAAGAAAATGATGCATAAAAACAACTTAAAATAGAAGCAAGTTATTAAAGTTAAATTTTACCCTTTTAAAACTTCACTTATTTAGACAAAAATCTTTTTTTCCTGACTTGATTTTGGCTCTACTGCCCACTATCTTTTATCTGGATGTCCTTAGACTGGCAGCATTTAGACTATTGAGAATAAGTACCACACTCTAGAATTAATCTGTTTTTGTTTTGTTTTGTTTTTTTCTTTTTTTGAGACAGGGTCTCGCCCAGGCTGGAGTGCAGTGGCATGATCATGGTTCACTGCAGTCTCGACCTCACAGGCTCAAGCCATCCTCCTGCCTCAGCCTCCTGAGTATGCAGGACTACCAGTACATGACACCATGTCCAGCTAATTCTTGTATTTTTTTGTAGACACAGGGTTTTGTCATGTTGCCAGGCTGGTCTCAAACTCCTGGGCTCAAGTGATCCACCTGTCTTTGCCTTCTACAGTATCCCACCTAGATTTGATCTTTCAGCTTTAACTTTTAAATTTGAAATCACGTCATAAATTGCTGATCTCATACTGAATGCATTTTTTTATTTACATGTTAGAGAAATTATACATATAATTATCTCCTATGAGGAAAAACAAAAGTTTTGCCTACTGAAGAAAGTATCAGAATATTTTCTAGTGATAAATAACTTGTGGTGATAAATATTATACCACTAGCCAATAGACAAGGTACTTGAGAACTATCTGTTAGCTGCTATAAGGTACAGATAAAAGCAAATCTGGAAAATGATGGTTCACAATCATATTGTGTGAAGTAAAAGTAAATGCTTTTTCCCTTAGGCCTGCAACACCTTATTCACAGTGCATTTTTTGGGTTCTCTCATTTCTCAATTAACATATCTGTCCTGAGTGGTGCTTCCTACAAAGTCACCTTCAAACAGAACTTCAAAAGTGTGGGAATTATGTTAGACATGGTGGCTCATGCCTGAATCTCAGCATTTTGGGAGACCAAGGCAGGAGAATCACTTGAGCTCGGGAGTTCAAGACCAACCTGGGCAAAATAACAAAAACCTGTCTCTACAAAAAAATATAAAAATTAGCTGGGTGTGGTGGTGTGTGCCTGTAGTCCAAGCTACTCAGGTGGTTGAGAGAGGAGGATAACTTGAACCTGGGAAATTGAGGTTGCAGTAAGCTGTGATCACGCCACTGCATTCCAGCCTGGGTAACAGGTGTGAGACCCTGTTTCAAAAAAAAAAAAAAAAAAAAAAAAAAAGAATTATTTATTGTGCATTTCCAAATAACTAAAAGATGATAATTGGATTGTTTGTAACACAAAGAAAGGATAAATGCTTGCTGTGATGGACATCCCATTTACCCTGATGTGATTATTATGCATTGTATGCTTGTATTGAAGTATCTCTTATACCCCATAAGTATATACTACTATGTACACACAAAATTTAAAACTTAAACAAAACTAAAGTACTGTGGTCACATCACTCCGATCTCTGTGTTCACACTGCCTGCTCCTCTTTTGAGTATCTATTTATTGTCTCTTTACCTCTCCTTTATAAAGACACTTGTGATTGGATTTAGAGCCTACCAGAACAATCAAGAATAATCACTTTGAGTTAATTTTTGTGTGGTGAAAGGTAAGGATCCAGCTTCAATCTTCTGCATATGGCTAGCCAGCTATCCCAGGATCATTTATTGAATAGGAAGTCCTTTCCCCATTGCTTGTTTTTGTCAAAACTACAATGAGATGCCATCTCACACCAGTCAGAATGGCCATTTTTAAAAAGTCTAGACAACAGATGCTTACAAGAATGTGAAGAAAAAGGAAATCTAATATGCTGCTGGTGGGAATATAAATTATTCAGCCTCTATAGAAAGCAATGTGAAGATTTCACAAAGAACTTAAATAGAGCTACCATTCGACCCAGCAATCTCACTACTGGTTATATATTCACAGGAAAATTGATCATTACACCAAAAAGACACATACACAGTATTCACAATAACAAAGATATGGAATCAACCTAGGTGCCCATCAGTGGGGAACTGGATAAAGGAAATGTGATATATATATATATCATGGAATACTATGCAGCCATAAAAAGAATGAAATCATGTCATTTGAAGCAATATTGATGGAACTGGAGGCTATAAATCTTAAGTGAATTAACACAAGAGCAGAAGACCAAATACCTCATGTTCTCACTTTTAAGTAGAAGCTAAACATTGAGCACACCCAGACGTAAATATGGGAACAATAGACACTGTGGACTACTAGAGGGGGCAGGATGGTATGGTGGGTTGAAAAACTACCTATTGGGTACTATGCTCACTACCTGGGTTCAATATACTCATGTAACAAACCTGCATGGGTACTCTTGTATTTAAAATTTAAAAAAAAATTCCCCGTACATCAAAATTCATAATCATATTTTCAAAGATTTTAAAAATATATATATAACACAGGTTTAAGGGATTAAACCTGGTATCTATAGGGATTAAGATTAAGGATTAAGACCTGGTATCTATAGGTGGCTAATTTTTTTGTAGCATACTACACCTTCCATATGAATCCAAAATATACCCCACCAGGTGAAGGCATAGTAGCATGCAATCTGATTTTAGAGAGCAGAGGTCTGGAAGTGGCACTGAGGAGTGAGGAGTGCATGCACTCCACCTACAGGGACAGCAGTAAAAGGAGTGGTGAGTAAATAGTAGGCACCTTATAAGAGGGCGGCAATGAAATCTGCATACTGGAGGCAAGGAAGGTTGTTTTTGTAGTTTGAGCAAGCATATGGAGTGGATGTTTGGAGAAGAGCTTGAAGTCCTAAAGAAGTTGCAGAAAGCATACTGTGACTCCCAGAGAACGTCATATAGTAGGGTTTAGAGAGCTAGTGAAAGGAGTGAGACGGTCTCATATTGAAGAATGGGACTACCATGAAGTGGGAGTGTAGAGGTTCCTGAGGTAAGTGATATGAACAGAGAAAAAGGACAAAATGGGATTTGTCCTGAAGGCCTCCAAGGCAAGTTGTGGTGGGGGGTCTGTGAGAGTAGGATGTCAGGGAGAAGGATGGGAAGCTTCCCAGGCATATAGGCATATAGGAACCAAAGTAGAAAAATATCCAGATAAACTCAGTCAAATCCTTACTAAAACTATATGGGAAAGAATAAGTTATTTTGCAATTGTAAGTACTTATGTATACCCTATAAATTTAGTAGTTTTATTTTATTTTGATTTTTTAAATTAATGATGCTCTCTATACAAAGTAGTTCTATATTTAAAAATAAATATGAAGGCAGTACTATATAAATTCCATTTGTGCCATGAAAAATGGACTCTTTCCCTAGGGAAATATATAGGTAGGATTCTAGATGGTGCTACTAATGTGGAAATCAGAGCTTAAATCAGGAAAAATCTGCTGCTTTAAGCGAGGTAATTCTGAGAGGTTATTAGGATATCTATTCAAACAATAATTATTAAGTGAACCAATGTTAGCTTAAAGTAATAATTGCTTCCAATTTTTAGATTTGCCCAGCCATATTTTTAAGAATTTATTGTGGCTTTTTTCCCCTCGAAATTGATATCAGGCTCAGTGTCAAATGGTTTTCTTTCTTCCTTTCTTTTTTTTTTTTTTTTTGAGATGGAATTTCGCTCTTGTTGCCCAGGCTGGAGTGCAATGGCGCAATCTCGGCTCACTGCAACCTCCACCTCCCAGGTTCAAGCAGTTCTCTTGCCTCAGCCTCTCAAGTTGCTGGGATTACAGCCCCCTGCCACCAGGCCCAACTAATTTTTTTTTAATTTTTAGTAGAGACGGGGTTTTGCCATGTTGGCCAGGCTGGTCTCGAACTTCTGACCTCAAGTGATCTACCCCCCCCCCCCCACTTGGCCTCCCAAAGTGCTGGGATTACAGGTGTGAGCCACCTTGCGTGGCCTATGGTTTTCAATACCAACTTTTCCCAGTTAAAAAATAAAGTATTATCTCCATTCTCATATTTCTCTCATTTAAATAATCATCAAAATTCTGTAAACAGCTGTAATACTTCAGCAGTTTCATTTGTAAATATTCTTAGTACCTTAGGAGGTTATTAATGTTACAAAGAGACTGAAACTCATGAAACAGCAACTTAGTCTCTTACAATCAAAAGATTTTTATTAATGTTCTTTATATTTACAAGGATTATGAAAGCATGTCAATCTTCCCTCAATTTCCTTAGTACGAGCAGTTTATACAATCATCTGAAGCTAAAGTGACTGTTAAAAAAAAGAAAAAAAATTATATATTCAAGTTATATTTTCAGTAACAAAAATTACCAATGTGTAAAAATGATGTTTTAATCTAAAAGGATTATAGAAGTGGGCAGTTACATTCCAGAATACTTGGATTTGATATATATGTATTACTTGTAAAATCTCATGCTTATTGAGAAGGAAACCCAGGTTCCTTGAGAGTTTTCTTCTTATGTATCATGCATTCCATAAGCAGGGAATAGGTACCTCCCATTTTAACTAAACGACATCTTGGTTAGCAAGATATGTCTCATGAGTCTGAAAAATGTGAAGTAATTCCCTAGAGCTGGGTCATGATAGACAATACCGATAAGTGTGAGCTTCTGATTTTGCTATTTTGAGAAGTAGATCCTATTAGAAGTGAATGTACCAAGGAACAGTGTAGTAAAAACGGCCTCTTGGTTATTTATTAGGGCAGTGAAACTACTCTGTATGATACTATAATGGTAGATACATGCTGTTATGCATTTGTCCAAACTCATAGAATGTACAATACCAAGAGTGAAACTTAATGTAAATTATGGAGTCTGGGTGATAATGATATGTCAATTTAGATTCATTAGTTGTAACAAATGTACCACTCTGATGGGGAATGTTGATAAATGGAGAGACTAAGCATGTGTGGGGGTAGAGGGCATGTATGGAAAATCTTTGTATCTGCCACTTAATTTTGCAGTAAACCTAAAACCGCTTTACAAAATGAAGTCTATTATATGTAATGAATAAATAAGCAAATAAATAAATAAGTAAAAGATGTCTGAGGATGAAAAAAGGCTTCTGTTTGCCAGCCAATCTAACTCAAAATATTATTGCAAATGAAAAGAAAATAATGCTAATAAGAACAAAATACTATATAGAAATAAACAGGGGAGGAGAAGGGGTCTTTCTTTCTCTTCCATGTTGTAAGGATTGAATAATTAACCTGTCAGTGCTTACTAAGAACATGGAAGGTATGGAAAGTAGTATAAAACATAAACCCTACACTCCAGGAATTTATAATCTATTTGGGGAAACAAGTATGACACAAGTAGAAGAATATGTAATAATTAGTTATTATGAGATATATGCAATTTGATCTCAGAAAACTATAAAATGTATGTGGGCCAGGGTTACCGTAGAAGATTCATTTGTAAGTCTTAAGTTTGGTTTGAATAACTTTGAAGTATATCTACATGTGAATGACATGGTAAAGCTTTTAAAGAAACAGAAACCCAGGAAGAGGAAGTGCTGTCACCAGGGGGATAATCCCAATTGCTACACAACATTTGATTAATTCTTACCCAAGCTGACATCGAGACTTCAGGTTCAATTGAAACTGAGACATGCGGTCTGTGGGAGTGTCCTTGGAACAAATGTATGTTTACTAACTCACTCATTTAAAGAATGATGATTCAGTGAGACCATAAGCACAACATGATGTATGTGCCTCTCCTTCATAACTGACAAATCTTTTGTGGCTACGAAGCTATGGGGAGAAAATGGCATAAACACTGACATTTTAGGCTTTGTTCAAGACGGAAGAAAGAATCACCCTGTTTCAGCAGCAACACTACTCGCCCGTGAAAAGTTAGAGAACCTCATCAGTCCACGGTGGCTATTTCTGATATTAGAGCAAATCAAAAGGAAGAATGAATGCGTGTGAAATGATTGAGATTTAATACAAACACATTATATATCAGTTTAAAATATTTAAGTTTTTTTAAGGTGTTTAAAAAAGTTAATTGACTATAAACATCAAATAGGATCTTTATTAGTCAGAGATATTTGTGTTATCTGTTTCAACAGATAAATTCTCAAATCTTGATGGGCTTGTAAAAGAAAAGTTTATTTCAAGTTTATGCAAAGTCCAAAATGTGGTATCCCTGAAGAGCGGGTAGCTCTCCTTATAGTGGTACCATATTAGTTTTGGCAACCTGCCTTTTTTTATATATATGTACATTTTCAAATAATTTGCAATAAAATAGTTACTCTCCAGTTTGTTTTATAAGGCTAATCTCAGCTGTGAAACTTAACAATGAAAATAAAAGACAGGAAAACTATACGTCAGTGTCTCTCAGAAGTATATATAAAAAAATCTTAAACAAAATATTAGCATCTGAAACCCAGTGACATATAAAATGTGTCATAAATTGCAATCAACTTGAGGTTATTCCAGAAATGCGAGGTTGGTTTAACATTTAAATATGAGTCAACATAGATCACGACATTCATAAGATTAAAGTAGACATGATTATCTCTATAAATGCAGACAAAAGGATTCGGTCAAATTCAAACTCTATTTATTATAAAAACTTAGCAAACAAAAAACAAGAGAATTTCCTTAATTTGATAAAGTGACTGAAAACATTCTACTTAGTGGTGAAATACTAAAAGTCTTTCTCTGAAATTGGGAAAATAGAAAAGAATCCCTGCTATCACCATTCCATTCAATAGTGAACTGGAATTCTATGCCATAAGCAAAAAAAAAAAAAAAATCATTTAATCAAACAAAACAAAATAAAAACATAAGCAATGGAAAAGAAGTAACACTGTTTTTATGCAGATGACAAGATGATGTACATGTATACGAAAAATTTGAAAAGATGTCCAAACAAAAAAATTAATAAATTAATCCATTTTCTTGTTATATAAAAATAAATTGTATCTCAATATGCTGGCAACAAATGTAACACAAAATTCAAGGAATGATACTATTTATAATAGGACAGAAAAATATGAAACCCATAGATTAATTCTAGGGAAACATGTATGACTTCTATCCAGATATTGAGAAAAATTAAAGAAAATCTAAATGGACGAATGTATACCAAGTTCATGGATTGAAAGCTTTACTATTTTAAGAAGCCAATTATCCTCCAATTTATCTGTATGTTCAGTGCAATATCAACAAAATTCTAGAGATTTCTCTTTAGAAATTGATCAGATAGTGTTAAGATTTCTAAGTAAATGCAATGAACTGAAAATAGCCAAGACAACATTGAACAAGGAAAATAAATATGGACTTATATTACCAGTCATCAAGACCTTTTATAACTTCAATAATTAAAGCAGTGTGATATGGCAAAATAATGGCAAAATTAAAAGCCAATAAAAATAAGTACACCTTTACTCCTACTTCATCATGTACACAAAATAAATTCTATGTGAATTATTAATCTAAGTGCAAATGGTAACTCATTAAAGTTTCTAGAACAAAGCATGAGAGAATGTCTCTGTGAAAAGCAAAGAATTCTTAGACCACACAGGTATACATAAAACACTAAACTTAGAAGCAAAGATTGATAAATTTTAAATTAAAATTAATAAATTCCGTTCTTTAAAAGTTACTGTTAAAGCATTCCAGTAATGGCAAACTACCTTCTATTGAGGCCTTCTAGAGTTAATAATTATAAACTTAGGAAAATAATATAAAAATTAACCATATGAAGGCAGTGGAGAGTGACAAAAAATATCAGAAACTGAAGGAAAACCAATCCAAGAAAGGAAGGGACTGTGCTGAATGATATTTGGAAATCTTAATATTTATAGACAACATAATCATCCATATAGAAAATTCAAAGAATCTAAAGACAGCTATTAATTTTAAAAGTAACTAAACAAATTTGCTGGGCATGCTACCTACTAATACCAATCAGTAACATTCCTATACACTAGCAATAAATAATCAGAAAATTTTATAGGAAAAATATTAATGACTAAGAGAAATACTTCAAACAGAGGAATAAATATAAAAAGATGTGCCTTATATCACTTTATGAGTAAAATGACAAAACAAAATTAATGAATAAATAGAAAGATGTGTCATGCTGATAAACAGTTAACAATATAAGATGTTGAATATTTCCAAACTATTCTGTGAGATAAATAGAATTTCTATCAAAATCTCAAAATCTCAAAATATCTTCTTGGGACTTAATAATGGGAATTAATAAGCTGATCCACTAAGCATATGGCAGAGTAGAAGGTTAAGAATTACCAATATAAATTTGAAGAAGTGTTTGAGAAAACATATGCTCTCAGAAATCATGACCTACTATAATCTGTAGCAGGGGTTGGAAAACTATAACGCATGGACCTGGCTCACCACTTGCTTTCATAAGTTAATACTGGAAAACAGCCATGCCTGCAAGCATTTTTTTTTTTTTTTTTTTTTTGAGACAGAGTCTCGCTCTGTCGCCCAGGCTGGAGTGCAGTGGCAAGATCTCTCCTCACTACAAGCTCCGCCTCCGGAGTTCAGGCCATTCTCCTGCCTCAGCCTCAGGAGTGGCTGGGATTACAGACGCCCGCCACCACGCCCGGCTAATTTTTTGTATTTTTAGTAGAGACGGAGTTTCACCGTGTTAACCAGGATGGTCTAGATTCCCTGACCTCGTGATCCACCCGCCTCGGCCTCCCAAAGTGCTGGGATTACAGGCATGAGCCACTGCGCCCGGCCTGCATTTTTTTACTTAGCATTTTTGGCTGTTTTTGTGCCGCAGTGGCAAAATTTAATAGTGGCAATGAAGACCATATGGCCTACAGAGCCTCAAACGTTTACTGTCTAGTGCTTTACAGAAAATTCTTGCTGACTCCTGATCTATAGTAACTGAAACTATTTAGTATTGACAGAAGAAAAGGTAAATAGACCAATAGAACAGAATAGAGAGTTAGGAAACATGCAGATTTTGTATATGGCATAGGAGGCCTTACACATCCGTAGAGAAAAGATGAACTCTGCCATAAAAAAGTCTTGGAAAACAGGTCGTTAGCAAGAAAAAATAATTCCAAATTAATACAATATAAAATTAAATTATCATTTCATGTCATTACAAAAGTAAATTGATTCTTAAAGTTTTTAAAGAACTGAAATCTCTTTACATAATGAAATGCCAAGCTGCACCCTGGGATAGGTAATTAATAAATAGGTGAACATAACTGTCTAATATCTAGTATAATAATATATTAATATCCAGATCATACAAGGAACTCACATACAACTATAAGAAAAAAAGATTAACAACCCATTTTGTTTTTCCTTACCATCTGCTGCCTGTTGACGAAAAGCTAAACTTATGAACAGGATTCTCAAAAGTGAAAATCCAAATTCCCTCAAAATATGTGAAATGATTATTCTCACAGGTAATTAAGGAAAAGCAAATGCAAACCACAATGGAATAGAATTTCATCTGCATGAGAATGATGGCAATATTTGTCATATTAAAATTGACATATTGTAGAAAGACATTTATCAGAAACTTTTAACTAGTTTTAGTTAGTTTCAACTGAGAATGGACAAGGTAGTATAATGGAATTGGTAAAATACAGAGTTAGGATTACCCCTATATACTTCAAAGTTGTTTCTTGGTTGTACATCTTAGGTGACCAAACTGGACTGTAATTTTTTCTAAATCGCCAAGTCAAGGAAGTTTGTCATTCTTGGGGTGACTCCTATCTTAAAACTATAGAAATGTGACTGTCATTAACACTAGTCAGACAAGTTTCATCTTAGTTGTACGCTACATCTTTCCCAGCCCATAAAAACCAAGCTGCAACACTGGATTTAGCACATAAGTTAAAAGCTACATCAGAAGGTTCTAACTTTTATCATCACTGTTACCAGCATCGTCATTGTTATCGTTATCTTCATCATCATCATTACCACCATTATACCTGATACTGCCACAACATCAGAACATTATGTACAGGTAAAGGGGATTTCATAGGGGAGAGTAAGTCTGCAAAGTTTAGCAAGTTGCCATTAAGTGTGTTCTAGTTTTTTGTTAATTGATTGCTTTTTATAATTCAGTTTTTATTTCTGGACACTGTCCAGAAACAGGCTATTGTCTGAGGTCTGCAGGCCCTTTGACGTCTCTGGGAAAGTTTTCAAAAGTTAAAAAGAAAAATAGTAATTCAGCAAAATTTTGCTTACTGGGAAAGAATATAAATATATAATTGACCGGAAATCTTAAGGAAATGAGGCATAAGATTTCTTTTATAATCGCTCATAAAAACACTACCATTTTTGTTCTCTAGTAATGTAATTGAAATCAAATTTTCTAATATTAAAAGGTTTTCTTGGGAATAATGAAAAATATGAATGCCATTATAGATTTTGGGCTAATGTACTTTCCAATATAGATTTTGAATTAGCAACCAGCAAACTGTAGGTTCTCAAAACTTCATAAATTTTCAAATGACTTCCTTTTGTAGACTCTCTTTTATTCAAAGTTCCAGGAGAAAGTGAAGATACAGGCCATTACCCATTTGATCATTACACTTCTCTGTTGCTTATGCACAATTCTCACCCTAATGATTTAAAGTTTTCTATGGAAAAAGATTTATTTTTATAGAATTTGAAGAATTTTGCACCACAATTGTGCTTCAACACATTTCATTATATGAGATAATTCAGGTGCATCTAATTCAAATGGTCTATAAATGAAGTTCTAATAAATGAAAACTATATATTTGTTAATGCTTTGCTATTTAACTCCTAAAGCAATGCCCAAAAGTGGTTAAAAGGAAATCTAACCTAGGAAGTGATATTTGACATGGACTGTAAGGGTACAATTACAACAAGACTGATGCTTTAAAATTGTAAGTAATGTACTTACCATCATTTTGATTAACATGATTATTGCAAGTTGATTAAGGCAAATGGTTATGCCACAATGGCAATGAGCTTTCTTTTATTCTTTTCCCCTGTGATGGAGCTGGGTTCAAGCGATTCTCGTGCCTCAGCCTCCCGAGTAGCTGGGGTTACAGGTGCTCGCCACCACGCCCAGCCAATTTTTGTATTTTTTGGTAGAAATGGGGTTTCACCATGTTGGCCAGGCTAGTCTCAAACCCCTGATCTCAAGTGATCCTCCTGCCTCGGCCTCCCAAAGTGCTGAGATTACAGGTATGAGTCACTGTGCGCAGCCAGCAATGAACTCTTACTTGAAGCAGATTCATTCTAAAAGTGAGGCAATCATAGTTAATTAAGTACATGAAGTTGGTAAATTCATTGATGATTAATTTTTAACCTCTTTTCTTTGTTAAATGAGGGATTCATCTTGTAATACAAATGCCTACCTTTAGAAAAAACTGTTGCTAAAAATTAATTTGGTAAATTAGAGTCAATTATTTCATGAATGGACTTTTTTCGATATTTAGAACACAATTTTTAAAAGTGCAGCTATTATTCAAAAATAATAATAAATTCCTAGAGGCTACATTTATTAGAGGAAGGGTTGAGTTAATCACAAACTTACCGTATTTTAGATATAAAATAATATTTTAAATTATTTTTGAGAAGAGAAAGCCATGTGGGGGGAAAAAGTCATATCAGAACTATAGTCAATAATATGTACTCTTCAGAAATTTTCAGAGCATCCAAAGCGGGTTTTTAGAGAAAAATGTCTTTTAAGCTGGATAAAGCAGTGATTATTCTGAAACCATTTCAGAACTTAGAATAATTATTTAGGCTACCTAATGTTTAGTCTCTTAGACTAATATGCATGTCTCAGAAAGCCTGAGCTACTAGACTGTTATAACTAGCTAATCCAAAACAAATTTAAGACCTTACTGTCACAGTGCACTTTTATATAGTCATTAAAAGAAACATGTTATCAAATATTAATAAAGTTATATAAATACCGTATTAAAAATGCTATGCCTGAGTAGGCTTTTTTCTCTGAGGCTGATATTAAACAACAGAATTCTGGTATGAAAAACTACACGAAATGTGTCTGAAAGAAGGAATTTCTTTGAAGCGCTTTGACAAATAATGTTGGTTCTGCGAAACACTAATTAACAAGTCATCAAAAGAGACAAAGAGGTATAAGGAAGAGGTAGGTTTAAGAATGTAGAACAGAGTGAAGAGGAAACAAGTTTAGGTGGAGTTGCACAGTTGTATAAGGTAATGCTTAAAAAAACAGAAACAAAAATGTATCTACCTAAACGTCAGTTGGTCCTGGATGGGATGAGAATGAAAAGGTTCACATATTCACAGGAAATATGTAATTCACCAAATATGTGTTCCCTGATTCCAAACTCTTCTGTTTTGCAAGGTTTATTTAGAATGATACAGAATAGAGATTGAAGAAGCAGCTGAGGATGTTTTGAATTTGAAATCAGGAATGTTTATGTTACAGCCCTTCCTCCAATGGACAATTATATAACATAATCTCTCAAGATATGAAAAATAACTAGGGTTCAAACCTCATGTAGGTTAAGCTTAGTGTGGCCATACAATGTAACTGTAACCATACACTGCTTTATCTGTATGATGCCGAACCACCATATTTTCTGATTCTCTTTCATCTAATTGGTTGGCTTTGATGATAAAACAACTAACTGATCTATTAATTTATATTATGCAAGTAATTTACATTTGTTGTAGAAAATTATAGAAAATAGGCCAGGGGTGGTGGCTCATGCTTGTAATTCCAACACTTTGGGAGGCCAAGATGGGCAGATCGCTTGAGCTCAGCAGTTTGAGACTAGCCTGGGCAACATGGTGAGACCACCGACTCTATTAAAAAGATACAAAAAAATAGCTGGGTAGGGTGGTGCACCCCTGTGGTTCTAGATACTCAGGATGCTGAGGTGGGAGGATCACTTGAACCCAGTGGGGCAGAGGTTGCAGTGAGCTGAGATTGTACTACTGCACTCCAGCGTGGGTGACAGAGTGAGGCTTTGTCTCAAAAAAGAAAAAAAGAAAAAAGAAAGAAAGAAAATAAAAAAAAGAAAAATTAGAAAATATAGTTAAGTTAAAAGTAAACAAAAAATCTATAATTTTATTACATACAGATTACTGCAGTTGACATCATAGTGTTTCCATCCGCATTTATCAAATCTATAATTAAAACTTGTTATATTATGTATTTAATTGTGTCTATTAAGTCTTTATATGTCCCTGCGCATGATATGGCTGTAGTTTACAAAAATACAATCAGACTACAACTAATGTTTTGTAACCTGCTTCAGTTTTTTCAAAAAGCAAGTCAATTTCTCTTCGGCAGCATGAGGACAGAAATCATGTCTATTTTGCTTATTGATATATTTCCAGTAGCTAACCTGGGCTCAATAACGATTTGTTAAGTGAATGAGCATTATGGTCTATCCTCTGTGAGGCCTTTGAGGTTTCTAGGTTTTCAAGTAGCATAAAGCATTTATACTAATGTATAAATTACAATTCATGTACTATGAGTTGAAGGAGAGGCAGGTAGATTTTGATTGTTATTATCTGATTTGAACCAATTTTTTCCTCTTTCATAGGCACGGCATATCTTCCCAAAGATCTTGGTCACTGTGGACTGTGATCTTTACTTTTCTTGGAGTGGCAGCAATCTTGGGAGTAACTATTGGTCTTCTTGTTCATTTTCTGGCAGTTGGTCAGTATAGATTATTTTCAATTTTCATCCTTGCTAAAAATCTTTTAGTTTTAAAAATTGAAAAAAAAAAAAAAAACATGAACATTAAATTTCTTCTTGGGAGTTTTCTTATTTACTTACTATTTTATTTCAACACCGTTTATTATAACACAGAAGTTTATAAAATTTTTTGAATCAGAGGCCTCCTTGTAAATTATATCACCAACTATGGGGGTATGAGCAAGACAAATGTTCAATGCTTTGATGTCAATATTCATTGTCATTAAAGGAGCTTATTATAGTAGGCTTGTAGTTGAATTGTTACATCCTGTAGTAAATACATCTCACACTTTAGAGATTCCTTCTCTTCTTGGCTCAATTCTGCTATTGGTTATTAAGATATGATGAATAAGTAGCAATGAAAAGTCTACAAATCTACAAATAACTCTTTTAATAGTAGATAGTCAAGCACGGTTGAATGGCTAAATGTTTGCACAAACATGGTTTTAGTTTTAAAACTTTTATTAGCAGTGTACTTACAAAGCTTAGTTTCCAATTTATTTTTACCTTTCTGAAAAATAAGTCCTTAAACTTGTGTAGTTATTTGATGTTTGAAAATAAACTTGACATCCATTGTTCCACTTTATCTTCCCAATAATCCTGTGAGCTCGGAATGACAGATTTTACTACTATCCTTATTTTCACATACAGTACACTGGGGCTCAGAAAAGTAAAGTGACTTGCTTGATATCACAAACTTTTAAGTAGCATAGCTTCCTTAAAAGCTTAATATTAATATACTTAATAGTTTAAGTAATTATACTACTTTATCATGATTTTTCTGAGCTTTATATCTCTGAAATATGTAACCCTATACAATAATGCAATGTCGATAAATTTTGGCTGACTTAGCAAAAATGACATTTTTTCTTTCAACCTGGCTTCTTTTCCTTTGTTTCTCCTCAATCCTCTTAAGACTTGTCTTTCAGAAGGGTAAGGGGTGCTCAATCTCCTGTCTGCCATATCTATCCATGAATTTTTCATAATCTGTATCTTTCTGTCCTCTCTTTCCCTCTACTCATTAAAAAATAACATTCTTCACAAAATTTCCTCAAGGACAGGGCTCTGAGTTTTCAAAATCAAGCCCTTGTGAATAAATCCAGTTTTTCAATATACACTTTGCATCTTAACAGGTCCCCTTTCCTGGGGAAGCAGTGTCTTAATGGAAAGGAGTGGTGCAAAGGGGAACTATAGCACCCTGGCTGGAGCAGGAGGTGCATGGGACGAGAATTCACCCTTGAATGCCTCCACGTGGTCAACCATCTACTATTTCAGATATAAGGCTAGAGTAGCTTAAATTTCTTACAGTTGAATTACTTGAACTGCAGTCCTTGTGAAGTAAAAATGGACACAAACTCTGTAGTAAAGGTTGTTTGAAGTCAGTTTGAAAGATGGGTTTTTGCTCTAGGACTCTGGCTTAGGAACGAATATAATATTTGTTAATATTGAGAACAACTTAAGCTGGATAACAGATACTGTAATCTTTCATTTAAGTGGTATGAAATTAGCTGATTGGCAGCTATTGTAATCCCTCATTTAAGTAGTATGAAATTAGTTTCCCTGTCTAAATACATCTATTATTTCTCAATCAATTTTTTTTAAACTTTTGAGTTTCCACTTTTTCGATTAACTCAGAAATAAGTATTTCACAAAGATCATTATTCTAGAATGACTTTGGTTCATCTCTTTCTCAACCGTTTTACTTAACAATGCTATTTCCAAAAGATTATATACACATGTATAATCAATTTCATAATTCTTCAGATACTTTATCTAATAGTTCCAAACCCTACCTTCTTCTCAGAATCAGCTCTCGAGCGCTTTTGAAGTAGTGTTTATTCCCTAGGGCCTACCCTTAGTTTAGCTCATTCAGCTGGACCAGGGCAGGACCTACCCATGCATGCCTTTTGGAAAGTCTGTAGTGATTATGATACATAGGTGGTATTACTCTCTATTAGTATAAGACAGTGTTTTAGAGAGGTAATAAAATAAAGTCTATCTTAAGAAAAGAGACTTTATAAACTTTGAAACGGAGGGCAGTTTACCATGTACAGATTACTGTTTCTGTGTCTGTAAAACTGAAAATCACTGATCACAGCATAGAATATAGAATAGACTTCCATTCAGTTTATCTAAATAATTATATTAGCTCAAGCTGACATATCAAAATCCACAGATTGGCTAGGTTAAACAACAGACATTTTTTCACAATCCTGGAGACTGGACTTTTAAGACCAATATGCTGGTTGGTTTCCGAGGAGACCTCTTTTCTGGCTTGCAAATAGCTGGATTCTTACTGTGCCTTCCTGTGGACTTTCCTCTGTGTGTATTTTGGGAGATGGCATGAAGTGAGTGAGTGAGAAAGAGAGAGAGAGAGAGAGAGCATGCGCGTGAGAGAGATGTGGTCTTTCTTTTCTTATAAGGCGACTAGTCCTATTGGATTCATGTCTCAACCTTATGACGTCATTTAACCATAATTCCCCCTTAAAGATCATGTCTCCAAATACAGTTACATTGGTGTTTAGGGCTTCAACATACGAATTTTGGAGAGGATACAATTCAATCCATAATAATAATCAAGTGAAAATTAATTGTAAAATGGCACCTTGAACTGATAGAATTCTCCAGTAAAACCATAACTGGAATCAGAAATCTAAACATAATGGTTTCTTGGAATCTGGGCATGATATATGAGACTTTTGACAAATTAATCTAACTACTTGTAAATACCCTGGTTCAGCATTCTGGGTCTAACACAAGGTTAGCAGATTCTAATTATTTACTTTAGTTCATTTGGTGACAAACTTCACAGATGAAAATGATAAAATACTAGAAAGAAGAGAGTCTTAGAGTTTATTGTAATTTAGTTTTTTTTTTGTTTTGTTTTTTGGAGATGGAGTCTCACTCTATTGCCAAGACTGGAATGCAGTGGCACGATCTCAGCTAACTGCAACCTCCACCTCCCAGATTCAAGCAATTCTCCTGCCTCAGCCTCCCAAGTAGCTGGGACTATAGCCATGCACCAACACTCCCAGTTAATTTTTCTTTTCTTTTTTTTTCTTTTTTAGTAGAGATGGGGTTTCATCATGTTGGCTAGGCTGGTCTTGAACTCCTGACCTCAAGTAATCCTTCTGCCTCCGCCTCCAAAATTCTGGGATTACAGTCGTGAGCCACCGCACCAGGCTGCAATTTCGTTTTTGTGATTAATAAAGAAAATCCCAGCGGGTTAAATACACCAAGACAGCACAGCTGATTTGTGATGGGGCTGGAACTAGCTCCTCTAGCTTCATATGCATTTGTCTTTTCAGGAAACTTCTCAGACAGACTTTGGCATTGGGGCTTTTGTATGTACTGGTTACCATAAGGAAAAATATAGGAATCTATGGAAATATAGGAAACCGGTTTTTATTTTATTTTATTTTATTTTAAAGTTATTTCTAACTTACAGGGTAACAAATTATTTCAGCTCAAGAGATCATAATTTTCAGTCACTTAGCGACTACATGGTGTATGGTAAAGGTGAATCAAAAGCACAAGTGCTCTCAAAATACAGGAATGGCTAATTACTTAAACAAAACAGGTACAGTTTCATATTAGTTCCTGTTTTTTTTGAGATGGGGGTCTCACTCTGTCACCAAGTCCAGAGTGCAGTGGTGCAATCACAGCTCACTGTAGCCTTGAACTCCTGGGCTCAAGCAATTCTCCCACTTCAGCTTCCTCAGTAGCTCGACTACAGGTGTGTGCCACCATGCTCGTAAATTTTTAAATTTTTTTATGGAGACAGGGTCTCACTATGTTGCCCAGGCTGGTCTTGAACTCCTGGACTCAAGCAATCCTCCCACCTCGACTTCAAAAAGTGCTAGGACTATAGGTATAATCCACCGCATCTGGGCAGTTCCTATTTTTAAAAGATTTGTCCTGCTTTAAATTGTGGTGACCTAATGTACCAGGTGAAGCAGTTTATATTTGGGGAAAGGAAAAGATGGAGATATGAGACCTTGTGACACACAGCAAGCACCACCCATCATAAGCTGTAGAGAAATAAAAGGGCACCATGCTTTTACACTGTTGGTGGGAGAGTAAATTAGTTCAACCATTGTGGAACACAGTGAGGTGATTCCTCAAGAATCTAGAACCAGAAATACCATTTTACCCAGCAATCCCATTATTGGGTATATACCCAAAGGATTATAAATCATTCTACTATAAAGACACATGCACCCTTATGTTTATTGCAGCACTGTTCACAATAGCAAAGACTTGGAACCAACCCAAATGCCTATAAATGATAGGCTGGATAAAGAAAATATGGCACGTATACACCATGGAGTACTAGTCAGGCACAAAAATGATGAGTCCATATCCTTTGCAGGGACATGGATGAAGTTGGAAACCATCATTCTCAGCAAACTAACACAGGAACAGAAAATCAAACACCGCATGTTCTCACTCATAAGTGGGAATTGAACAATGAAAACACATGGACACAGGGAGGGGAACATCAGACTCCGGGGCCTGTCGGGAGGTGGGGGTCTAAGGAAGGGGTAGCATTAGGATAAATACCTAATGTAGGTGACAGGTTGATGGGTGCAGCAAACCACCATGGCACGTGTAAACCTATGTGACAAATCTGCATGTTCTGCACATGTATCCCAGAACTTAAAGTATAATAATAATAATAATGATAATAATAATAATAATAATATAATAATGGCACCATGGAGTCCTCCAGGAATAACATCAAGGAATAGAAACCAGGCCAGCAAGCAAAGGGCATGCAAAAGGGTGCAAGACAGTGTATATCATCCAGAAAGTGAAGGATGACTGATGCTTGTATGTTTCCTGTATTAAAATTGCTTAGAAAGATTAATTGGGTAATTGCTAGGCTGAGTTTAGACTATACATGTAAAAGATGTTTTATCTCTAGTGCACACGCAGATGGATTGTTAGTGATTGAGGGCATTGCTGTTTTGAGAAGGGTGCTGAGGGTATATCTGGACTTGGCAGGACAGTAATGTCTATTATCACATAAAGGGAAAGGGGGGGGTCATTGAATGAATGATACGGAGTTGCCATTTCTGAAATAAACTATTATTCACTTCTCTCCTTTTATTTTTCTCCCTCCCTTGGATTATTTCTAAACTTGGGTTGAATGTTGAGGCAGAAGTATAAATGGTTAAGGCAGAGGTATAAATGTTGAGGCAGAGGTATAAATGGTTGAGGCAGAGGTATAAATGGATTATTCTAAAGCTGGGATGAATGTTGAGGCAGAGGTATAAATCTCTTTAAAGTCACTTTCCACTTTAAAATTCTTTGAGGTTATTTTTTCCTTAATTTTGCAGAGAAGACTTACTATTATCAAGGTGATTTTCATATTTCTGGAGTCACATACAATGACAATTGTGAAAACGCAGCTTCACAAGCCAACACAAATCTAAGCAAAGATATTGAGACTAAGGTAAATCAGAGATTTTAAAAGTTAATTTTATTATAAATTTGATTGAAATATATATGCTGACTCTTTTTTCTCTTGTCAGATGTTAAATGCATTTCAAAATTCCAGTATATATAAGGAATATATCAAATCTGAGGTCATCAAACTTCTGTAAGTACAACTTCATTCAAGATTTTATGAAAGGAAAGTAGGTGATATATCATACAACCTTGATTTTAGATAACAATAACATCAAAAAACAAACACAAAGAAAAACAGAAACAAAGGAAAGGAAAGAAAGGAAGGAACGAAGGAAACAGAAAAAAGAAAAAGAAAAAGAAAGATGAAGTTCTCCATGAATGAAAGTATCACTGTATCTAGCAAATTTCTGTTCCAGGCAAGAGTCGTTATATACAAATCTTTAATCTTCATACCTGCAAAAGAATTATAAGGTTATTGGTGGTGGTCAGTCCTAACTGACTGTTATGATGAAAGATAATTATAACTCCATGGAAAACAAATAATTCAACTGGTTTGTTTTTAGCCCATACCTTCCCTAAAAACATCTTATTTAGTTTCCTTAATAATTATCATTCTTGCAATGGCTGTGGAACAAAGACAATATTTTAAGATAACATTTTTCTAGACATACCAATGAAGGATGCCTGAAGATAGTGGTGGTAGGGAGGGATGCAGGGAGGAGGGTATGGTGTATGGGGGAAGAGTAATGAGGGTAGAGCTCACTTGTGATTGGTTATTGTTAATATCTATTCTGGGGAATTCTGAACTCTCAAAACAAAACAAACAAAAAATCCAGCTGACCTAACCAACCTACTTATCTACAGACAAAAAAAAACCTTCAAAGACCCTCTAATTGATCATGATTATTTGAAAGTGAAATTATGGATTTTTAAAAAAAAATCTGATTGATATGGTTTGGTTTGAAATTCTTCCAAAATGAAGTAATCTCTTTTCCTGATTAATAAAAATAGTGTACTGAATATATAGTCGAGATGTTCTTCATGCTTTAGAATTCTCTTTCTGAGCTTTCTCATTGCATAGATCTATTGGGGGCAGACTGGTTATGTATAAAAAAACCATGGGAAGAAGTTTAGCACTGGCTTCTAAACACATGCTGGAAATGGTGTTTTGAACACTTCCCTGCCCTACCTTTACTTACTCATTGATCTCTTTCTTTAAAATGAAGTTGTTAGAGAAATTCTGTATGAGAGCACTGGTTTTTATTGTATTATAGTAAGACTTCATGCCAATCATTTCTTGGCCAGTATTCCGTTTCCTGTTATGTGTTTGAAATATTCTGATTTTAGTTTGTGGTCTATATTTTCTTCCTTGAATAGTATGTCTGAACTAGACCTACTAGAAGATTTTTTAGGTATCTTTGCATTTTATACACGTTTAGATAGTATCTGTATATTTTTCTTTAATATATGTAAAGAAAATGTGATAATTAAAATGTGTGAAATTTAATGTGTTCACAAAACCTCTAAAAGATCAAGAAACAGTACCTTAAAAAACTTCTGTTGTTTCTAGGCCTAATGCCAATGGTTCAAATGTACAGTTACAGCTGAAATTCAAGTTTCCTCCAGCAGAGAGAGTTAGCATGAGGACTAGAATCAAGGCTATATTACATCAGATGTTGAAAAACAACATGGCATCCTGGAACGCAGTTCCCGCTTCCATTAAACTCAAGGGTATTTGGCTTATTTCCATTATTTTCTATGACATAGGTTTTTTTCTGGATTTTTTTTTAAAAAGTACTAAAAAGTGAACTAAAAGTTTTAGTAATTTGGGGAAAAAAATATGCGTACCTAACTCCGTCACCCCTAGCAATGACTTGGTAGTGGAAAGCGCAGTGCCAAGGAATCATTGTCTCAAGAATGATAGAAATGAGGGTTACATTGCAAGCATGGATGTAAGTTTGGAAGGGTTTGGCTATTATGCATGGGAAAGGGGGTGAAGGGTTCTAACTGAAGCATCTTTTATTTTTGAGATGGAGTCTTGCTCTGTTGCCCAGGCTGGAGTGCAGTGGCACCATCTCCGCTCACTGCAACCTCTGCCTCCCAGGTTCAAGCAATTCTCCGCCTCAGTCTGGGACTACAGGCGTCCGCCACCATGCCTGGCTAATTTTTTTGTATTTTTGATAGACAGGGGGTTTTATCACGTTAGTCAGGCTGGTCTCAATCTCTTGACCTTGTGATCCGCCCGCCTCGGCCTCCCAGAGTGCTGGGATTACAGGCGTGAGCCACGGAGCCCAGGCAAAGTATTTTTCTTTTCTTCTCCCTACTTTTGTCATGATCGCATGACAGAAAGCAGATTTAGGGCTTTCTTGGTCTTTCAGTAAGGAGACTGCAGGAGTAAGAACAATGTTGGGGATGGGAGTTCTTATCGATTCTTGTGAGAAAACTGGAGTAATACCACTTTTAAAGAAAAAAAAAAACTGTCTGGAAAATTCCCTAGAAAATAAGGGAAGAAAATGATAAGATTTTGCCTCCTTACAGAAAGTGAAGTTTGTAAAGATCGTGAAGGTTCTGCAAAGGTCTTGAAACTGTCACTTGGATTGCTAAAAGGTCAGCTAGGTGATAAGCATGTGGTTTCAGTGTCCAGTTTCATGGTTCTTGCAGCCAGACTATTAATCCTAGCGTCCTTGAGGACTTGAAAGGCCAGCAACATCTGCCAGTTACTGCTCCTTTGCCACACGATAAAGATCCCGTCACCAGTGAACCACTAGTAAGAAGTGAACCTGAGGTATAACTTTTCAAAAAAGCAATAAAATTTTTCTGTGAGTAGCTTTTGGGAAAGAGGGATACATTGTTTACTCTCTTTCTGTGTCCCATAGAGTATAGTCAGCATTTTGTGGTGTTTCTTTAGTTTCCTCCTCTTCTCCTTCTCTCTGAAGTCTTTTACTAATAGGACAAAGATTTAAATTTAAGTTCTCAAAATTTCATGATTCATTCTTAGTAAGGAGATTTCCCTAAAAAGCAGGATAGGCCCAATGAAGTATAATTTTAATTGGGACATTTTTCCTTAAAATATATATAATTCTCAGCATTTCAGAGTAAAGAGAATTATCATGGGGAAGAAATCCCTGCCATGATCTCTTAAAGATATTTGTAAGGGTGCCAGCTTCTTACAGCACTGAATATTTTACTTCGATAATCATAAAACTGATTTTTGTTTTTTATTCCTTTTTCTCTTTTCCTAGGCTACCTAGCAGAGATATGGAGAGATGGCTATAATGTAACAAACAAGAGTCAGAGGGGCTGAAAATACCTGAACTACTCCAAATAGTTAAATGTTGGACAATATTGGGTTAGGAAAGTTAGCATTTATGTTCTTAGGTTGAAGTCAATTGCTTGGTGGTATTTGGTCAATTTCATATTTTGTTTTGTTTTTCACTTTCAGAAATCAGCAAGGCTGCTTCTGAAATGCTTACCAACAATTGTAAGTTAAGGACCTTTTTATTATAAATTTGATGAATTCAGAGGTATTTTCTCATTATTTTTCTATTAAAATATTTGAAATATATCATGTGGAAATCCCATGACACACTTTCCGAATTACTGGATATACCAGATATTGACTTAGAATTTCTCTTTGAAAAACACTGGTCTATTAATTTTAACATTTATTTAAACATATATAAAAAGTTAAATAAGATTTGATTCCAAATAATACAATTGTGAGTGAAAAGTATCATATTTAAATATGTTAAAATGAGAAAGACTGAAGGAAATGACAATTTAGGATAAGAAGAAAATATAAAACCTGGCTATATAAAATATATTTATTAAAGATAAAAACAGTTCTGCGTCTTAAACATTATTATTATGTTTTGCTTTAGAGGCGGGATGTTGCTATGTTGTGTGGGCTGGAGTGCAATTCACAGTTGCAATTATAGTGGACTACAGCCTGGAACTCTTGGGCTCAAGTAATCCTCCTGCCTCAGCCTCCCAAGTAGCTGGGCCTAATGGGAGCACATCACTGTCCGGTTACATCTTTTAAATATATTCTCTTTAGAGTATCATGTTGTCCACAAGATACATTCATGCATTCATTCACTCCATGGATATTCATGGAGTGTCTTTTGTTCACATGGTGTCTTAACAGACAGCAGTGCATATACTATGCAAGATGTAGACACCAATGAAGCAAAGTCTCCACCTTCAAGAATCTGCTTAGAGACAAGAGTTATAACACATAGACACAACAAAAGATAGTGGTTGAAAGATGTTTGAGACTGGAAAAGAGGATAAGTAAGAACCACTCAAACCAAGATAGAATACAGAACCAACACAGGAATATCCTGTAGGAAAGAAACATCATCAATTAGAAGATGTTGAATAATCACTGAAGGGTTTCAAGTAATTTTTAATGATATATTTTTTATAATGCATAATCAATGATACCTGCTCTTGTGTAAATTAATCCTTTCTCTAGGTTGTGGGAGACAACTAGCCAGCAATATCGTAACTGACAACAGAATTGTGAATGGAAAAAGTGCCCTGTTGGGGGCATGGCCATGGCAGGCCAGCATGCAATGGAAAGGCCATCACTACTGTGGAGCCTCTCTGATCAGCAGCAGGTGGCTATTATCTGCAGCTCACTGCTTTGTTAAGTAAGTTTGAACATTTGACTAAATGAAGGATGCTGGGTGCAAAACTATTTTGGATAGTATGTAGGGGTTAACTTAATGTGTCAAGGTTCACCAAGACCATATGAAATTTACAATCACATAGAACATTTACGATCACCTGCATAATTAAAGAGCAGGAAAAGCGTTTAAATTAGGGAAAGGAGAGAAAAGCGAATTGAAGTATTAACATTTTCCAAATAGGTACCTTGGCCTGACATTAAGTGCTTTACTTAACATCATTTCATTTAATCACAACATTCAATTCTGAGTGGAAGGCACAGTTTAAACTATATGAAGATGAGGAAACCAAGGCTCACTCAGGAAAGGTGACAAATCTTGGCTAAGATCACTCGGCTCTTTTGTTTGTTTGCTTTTTGAGATGTAGTCTCACTCTGTTGCCCACGCTGGAGTGCAATGGTGCGATCTCAGCTCACTGCAACCTCTGCCTCCTGGGTTCAAATGATTCTCCTGCCTCAGCCTCTCGAGTAGCTGAGATTACAGGCACGCGTCACTGTGTCCAGCTAATTCTTGTATTTTTAGTAGAGATGGGGTTTTACCATGTTAGTCGGACTGGTCTGTTTTGTTTTGTTTTGTTTTGTTTTTGTTTTGTTTTTGTTTTGTTTTCAGTCAGACTGGTCTTGAACTCCTGACCTCGGGTCACCCGCCCGCCTCGGCCTCCCAAATTGCTGGGATTATAGGAATAAGCCGCCATGGCCAGCCTAGCTCTTAAATAATAGAAATTGAATGTGAATTCAAGTATGTCTGACTCCAGTTACTAGGTGCTTCCTTGTCTTGCCATCCAGAAATTTATAATCTAGTTGAAAAAATTTAAATGTCATATATTAAAAGTACAAGGCTGCACAGTGTTGTAAACATGACATGTATTACAAAGATAGTAAGTACTATGGAAATTTGAAGAAGAAAGCATATCCATCTGATGTAAAATTTAACCTGGACCCCAAAATTGAGTATATCCAAAGGAAGATAAATTGTTCTACGAAAAAGACATATGCACCGGTATGTACACCACAGCTGTATTTACAATAGCAAAAACATTAATTCAACCTAGATGTCCAGCAATGGTGAACTGGATAAAGAAAATATGGGTAATATATACCATGGAATACTATGCAGCCATAAAAAAGAATAAAATCATGGACTTTGCAGGAACATGGATGCAGTTGCAGGCTATTATCCTAGCTAAATGAATTAACGCTGGAACAGAAAATTAAATACCACAGTTCTCCCTTATAAGTGAGAGCTAAACATTGAGTACATATGGATACAAGGAAGGTAACAATAGACATTAGGGCCTACTTGAGGGTGGTAGAAGGGTGAGGGTCAAAAAAGTAGCTATTGAAACCGAGGGTATGTGGCAATAAGACTAATTTTGGACCCCATCCACTTATGGGATTGAGGATGCTCATGTGATTCCTGACCAAATTAAATGTTCAGAAACTGTATGGAACTGAAGAAGCAGGGGAAAATATCAGTGACTCTACTTGAAAGGATCTGCAGAAAGCTGACAAGTCAGAGTCCTCAGCATTATTTTTATGTGACTGCAACATTTACAACAGCTCCATGTCAAAGATATTTTTCCAAATAGAATTTTAGTGGGTTATAGTGTTGTTTGGAAACCTCATGCCTTAAATTTGTGAGATAATCACCACTACGAACACTGTTGTGACCCAGAAACCGAGTGTATTCTAATAACATTGTGTCCTCTAGGAAAAATAATTCAAAAGATTGGACTGTCAACTTTGGAATTGTAGTAAATAAACCATATATGACACGGAAAGTCCAAAACATTATTACTCATGAAAATTATAGCAGTCCTGGGCTTCATGATGATATTGCCCTTGTGCAGCTTGCTGAAGAAGTTTCTTTTACGAAATACATTCGCAAGATTTGTCTCCCTGACGCCAAAATGAAGCTCTCAGAAAATGACAGTGTTGTCGTTACAGGATGGGGAACACTTTACATGAATGGTAAGTTTTTTTATAAAATCATAATAGCTGCATGGGAATAACTATTTAATCAATCAATCATCCCCTCATGAAATTAATCCATCAGTAAATATACTGAAACGAAAACCAAGTGGTAGGACAAAAAGCATGATGTCAAATTGTCTTCACTTCCTAAAATATCTCTAGGAATAGGAATTGGAAAAATTGAAATTATGTTAGGCAGCCAACAATTACAAACACCTGAAAGAGACTAATCTAACCTGGGACTGGCCTGACTCTTGGTGACCAAGAGAATCTGCTTTATGCTATAGATATTCTTTGTCCCAGCAAAGTCTAAGATCTGCATAATATGCAGTACTTACTGCTTTTAGGTTCATTTCCAGTGATACTTCAAGAAGCCTTTTTGAAGATTATTGACAACAAAATTTGCAATGCCCCGTATGCATACTCTGGTTTTGTGACTGATACAATGTTATGTGCTGGATTTATGTCAGGAGAAGCTGATGCATGTCAGGTATGTCTAGTTACATTAACCAATTGTTTTCTCCCAAACAGTTAATCAAATGGGAGTTTTTATCCACATAAAATATTTTTTTGTGTTAAGGATATTGACATAGTAGCTTTGTATTTCAATACACTAAAATCTATTAATATGTTAATCCCATTTATGTACGAGACACTAGCCTACATGCTAGGGATGTGGAGGTGAACACACTCCTGCCCTTGTGAAGTTTCCAATCTAGGAATTCATACAAAGAATAATACTTAGAAGAAGTTTGCAAGATGAATTTTGTCCTACTTTCTGGGCAACCTGCAGACCTAGAATGTTGTCTTCTCTTTATCCAGAGATGCATCAGGAATCTGGGCATGTGCCTATGCTACTCGTTCCTCAGAGGCTTCATCATAGAGACTTAAGCTCAGTGCAAGCAGCTAAGTCACCTTCTCCATATTCAAGCTGCACTCATTATATAAGTCAAACTCTGGTTTGCTCAAGTCAACATTTGGCAGTTTTAGGCCATATACTCTGGTTTGTAGCTGTCTTGCGTTTAAAAAAAATCTTAAGGGTTTCAGAGTTCTAAGCCCAATTAGAGTGAATTGGTTTCAGTGCCCAGGAGGTATTGACAACTCCACAGGAGAGGTAAAAGGAAATTTTTTGTTAAGATAAGGAACATTTTTTTCTTTTCTTCTTCTAGAATGATTCTGGTGGACCACTAGCTTACCCTGATTCCAGAAATATCTGGCATCTTGTTGGAATAGTAAGCTGGGGTGATGGATGTGGTAAAAAGAATAAGCCAGGTGTCTATACTCGAGTGACTTCTTATCACAATTGGATTATATCCAAGACTGGACTCTGAAAGAAAAGGAATTATACAAAGGAACATAAAGACAACTGCAGGCTATCCTTATCTGTGGCTTCAGAATGTTTTTATTTTGATTGTTGGTAAACTAATTGTTTTATTATATATAAAAATATAAATGTCTTTATTACTATTTTGTTATATCTAAAACACTGTCCTTGCATTTATTAATCTTTTAAATTAATGTAAGAGATAGGAAGAGGCTGGGTGTAGTGCCTTATGCCTATGATCCTAGAACTTTGGGAGGCCAAGAGAGGCGGATTGCTTGAGCCCAGAAGTTTGAGGGCAGCCTGGGAAACGTGACTAAATCTGAGCTATTCAGGAGGCTGAGGTGGGAGGATTGCTTGAGCCCAGCAGGTCAAGGCTGTGATGATTTGTGATTGTGCCACCACTGCACTCCAGCCTGGGCAACAGGGCAACAGAGTGAGACCCTGTCTCAAAAAAAAAAAAAAAAAAAAAAAAGAGAGAGAAGAAAATAAAGAAGGCTAATATATAATTTTTCTTAATAGCTGAGTTGTGATTCATTTTACCATTATATTCAGAATTGACCTTAATTTGTTTTCCAGAATCAAAAGAAAATAAAATATCAATTTTGAAAGTATGAGAACATATATAGGGGATTTATCAAATGAGTTACTTTTTGTTATATCAATTATAATTTCATTTTGTTAAACTGGAATATGTGCGACAGTGTAAATTAATTTTTTACTTATATGTGAAATGATTTATGTACCTCATAAAATCATGCAATCTTGCAGTGAAGAAGGAGTATCAGAGGTCCAATTACACTGAGTCTTTCAATTTACAGATCAAGAAACTGAAGACCAGAGAAGAGAAATGATTTGCTTAAAGTCTCTCTCCATCATCTGTGATAAGTTGATAAATTTATCCTTACACAAATTTGTCCTCATTGAGTTTAGATCCAAAATTTGTCAGGAATTAAAGAATGACTTTGAGTGGCAATTATTTATACAACATTTTCTTCATATTCATCTTTTGTCATTTGCTTTCTCTTGCAGCAAAATGATATGAGGTCATCAAGGGCGGAGAACTGTGTGGCATTTCCTTATAGTAAAAGTGCAATCATATGGATGGCTAACTTTGTAATCTCTACAAATTATTTACCTTATGTAATTTTCCAAATGTAAAAGTCACCAAAAACTTAAAGGCCATTAAAATAAACCAAAAAAATACTCCTTTCTTCAGTTGTTTGTAGAGTTACTTTTATTCTTTATTATAAAATATGGCTCAAATGACATGCATATTGACATCAAGCAAATCTATAACCAACTGTGACAAGATGGTTTCTTTCTCTCCTCACTTCTGTTTCAGGCCAGCCACACACATTTATTGAGTCCCTAGTGTGTTTCAGGAAATGTCAGGTATAGATACAATGTCTTCCTTCAAGGATACCACATTTAGTGAATAAAGATAGGCACTAAACACATAAATAAGATAATTTTACATTATGATAAATGTTATAAAGGAAATTAAAAGCAATGTGATAGAAAATGATGGAGCAGATAAGCTGTACTTTAGATTGGGAAGTCTGAATGACATCTCTGAGGGGTAGCCATTTGAGCTGTACCTAAAGGATGAAAAGCCAAAACATAGAAAACATATGAAAGAAAAGATATCCAAAGGGAACAAGTATAAGATCCAGAGAGAGAGAGAGAAAAGTGAGATGGATATGTGGGGCAGAAAGAAGGCCAATGTGATTGAAACCCCATGGATAAATGAGAGATGGTAGGAAAGAAGATGGAAGAGGTAGCTGGGGGCCAAGTCAAGTACCACTTGGTAAGCCATGGTAAAGACCTTGGATTTTCATTCTAACAGCAATGGGAGGCCCAGGAGTTTTCCAAGCAAAGGGAGTGAGATAATCTCATACACACTTTGAAAAGATTACGTAACTTTGATGAAGACAATGGGCTGGAGTGGGGGTGAAGAGCACAGAATGAGATGCAGGCAGACAGGTTAGAAAGCTACTGCAGCTGTCCTAGTAAGAAATGAACACATATTCACCCTTTTCCTTGGGCTAGGAATATACCTTGGTAGGATAACAGAAGACATCCTTTTATAGTGCAACTCAAAGTAGAACAAACTTTAATATTACTAAGAGGTTAAAGGTATTGCAGGCTGTGTAATGATTTCCTTGTCTTGAGGATAGTTAATTCAGAGGTCAGATGTTACAAACATTTAATTTATCCCCGACATCATGAGTTGAATCACAGTCTGTCCCTTGCTTCTTCCAGAGGGAAAACAAATGGAACTGAATGAGTAATAACCCCAATATGGAAGAAAGAGGAAAGTGACTGGAAGGAAAGGGTGGACGGGAATTTGAAGGAGGGTGGGAGATTATTGGAGGAAGAGAAGTTGTGAGACTAAGGGGTCCATGAGAAAGAAATGAAGGGTGACGATTTCTCAAGGTTGAGGCTCTCTGGTTGAACAAGGAGGGATATGATAGCATGACTGGCCAATCTCCAGGCTTGGTGTAGGTAAGGAGCAGGTGGGGCAAATTATATAAGGTAAAGCAGTTATTATTCAGCCAAAGGTGGATTCTTTATGGGGTGCAATAGCAGCCTTTACTTCAGTCTTAAGGACTTAGAATCTTCACATTCATATGGACTCTATATGTGATGGATCAGCTAAAAGTAAATGTTTTTTCTTTCTTTCTGGTAGTAATAGACTGCACCATCCTGGCCTTCTGATGTTAACAGCACATTGAGAAGTTCACACAAGCAAAGAATTAGAGGTCTGCCTTGAGAAATAAAACCAACAACACTAATCACAATGCATGAAAATTAAAATGCTAAATTGACGAAAATGTCATTATTTGCATTACAAAATTAGTCACCATTTTATTAAAAAGTAAAAGATTTTCTTAAAATGCTTTTACTACTCATAAGTGGTATGGAAAAGAAACCAGAGATGAATGATTAAGGAGGTATCTTACGCTCCCCTCATCCCCCAGCTAAGCAGAACAAAACAAAACAAAATAAAACAAAAAACAACTTGGTCGAATTTAATTCTTTCTTCTTGTTTTTAAGTAGGGGAAGTTGAAGTCCGTTTTGAAGGAATCCACTGAGCAAGAATTTAACAAAGGGTATACCATTACTGACTAGCAGGACCGCAACCGTTAGTAAATGTTCATATGTTCTTGAGAAACATAAAAATTTATGTGTTTGAAATATGAAACTCTTTGTGATATAAGATACGGATATAGTCTTGTGAACTATGAAGCATAAGCCAAGATCTTTTTATGAATGCAGTGCTAATTAAAATGGCACTTTTAAAAATATTAAAAAAAATTAATGCCATATACGATAGCACAAAGTTGACAAGGTTGTTCCCTCTTTCTTGCAAAGCCTCCAATTAACCAAGTAGTTTTGGCTTTACTAAGGAATTGTTGAAAGTGACTTCCTTGTTCAAGGATTGTGTCTACTGTAGAAACACCTCCAACTTATCAGTGGATGAGAACTCTTTTTTAACTCATAAGGCAGTATTTTGTTATGCAACATAGACTTTTCTATTAATGCATTCAAGGAATACTTTAACTGAAAAATAAACCAGAAGAGACAAAGTGATAACAAGTATCTAAAAATGTTTTTAAGTTTATTTTTAAAAATTTGGTCTTAGAGGCAGGGTGCAGTGGCTCAGGTCTGTAATCCCAGCACTTTATGAGGCCCAGGCGGGCGGATCAGAGGTCAGGAGATCAAGACCATCCTGGCTAACACGGTGAAACCCCGTCTCTACTAAAAAATACAAAAAATTAGCCAGGTGTGGTGGTAGGCACCCGTAGTCCCAGCTACTTGGGAGACTGAGGCAGGAGAATGGCGTGAACCCCGGAGGTAGAGCTTGCAGTGAGCCGAGATCGTGCCATTGCACTCCAGCCTGGGGGACAAAGAGAGATCTCGTCTCAAAAAAAAAAAAAAAAAAAAAAAAAAAAAAAAAAAAAAAAAAAAAAAATTTGGCCTTAGATATTGATCTAATGGCTCAAAGTCTGCTAGAAGCTTTTCTCCATTGACTAGAATTTTTATTTTTATTTTTTGGCATACCCGCAAATATCTTCATGTTCTCCTCATTGAGCTTGTCATTTGCCATTTATCATGACTTAAATACTGTGATCAGTCATGACATCTACATTCACTGCCCCTGCCCCTATCTCCCCATTCACTACCTAGCTCAGCAAAAACACAAACACGGTTCAATCCAACTCTTCAACTTTTTAGTGCATGTACCATAGATGTTGATTTTAGCTGGAGAAAAACACACATCATGCTGACTACTCTTTAAAATCATAGTCATAAACCTCAGCTAGATCCTGAATGCTCTCTGAAAATTCTTTTGCACTTCCTTAACCAAAACACCCTCTTATTCTCCTAAATAACTCATTCACTTCTTTCCTGCTCTTAACTCCAACACTGCCTTTTTCTCCTCCTTACACTCACCAGATGATCATACTCATTATTTCACCAAGAAAGCAAAAGGAACAAGATGAGAGTTTCTACTGGCACTTACCATAAAAATCTACAAATCTACTTGCTTCTCAAAGGGCAATATAGGTAACTGAACTTGAGCTAAACAGCCTTTGTGCAAACGCTGGCTTTGCATGTACAAGATGGGTGACTTTGGACAAATTATTTGAAGTCACTATGTCTCAGTTTCTTTGATGTGATATGAGGATAAGAATGATATCTGCTTTATGGTGTTCTTTTGGGGTATTCAAGGAGTTAAAAGTAATGTACTTAGAACACATAGCAAATGCAAGATAGACGTTAGCTGTTATTGCTGTCTATCCTCCTTTTTGTTACTGTGGATTAACCGTTTGTACACCACTCTAAGGCCAAACTCTGCCCTTGTGCTAAGAACCCATCTGTACTCACCTTCTCAAAGATTTTATTTCTGTAACTGTTTATGTCATCAATTTTACCCTCTATACTGGATCATTTCCATAGACACAGTAACCTCTGCAATATCTTCCAGATAAAAACATACTTATTTTTTAACCCTACATCTTCACCTGTTATATTTCTTTGTGAAACTAGTTCAAAGTGCTGTCTTTTCTTCCTTTCCATTCATTCCCTCTCAAACTCACTCCAAATACTGACTCAGATGTTCCTCCAAAACTTCATTAGTCATGGTCACCCATGAGTTTCGTGTTGCAACTCCAACGCTCAATTCTCAATTCTTCCTTTAATTAATCTATCAGTAATATTTAGCATTGTTGATCATTTTTTATGAAAACACTTTCTTTATCTGGCTTCCAGAAAAAACAAACAACAACAACAACAAAAACATCTTTTATGGCAATCTTTCTACGTCATTAGCAATTTCTTCTCAGTTTTTCTGCTGGATCTTCCACATCTTCCCCAACTTTAGATCTTGGACTGTCCCAGAGCTCAGGCTCATATCTCTCCTCTTCTCTACTTACACTCATACCCTAAGTGATCTTATCCAGTTCAATGACTTTCTTTTTTTCTTTTTAGACAGAGTTTCACTCTTATCGCCCAGGCTGGAGTACAATGGTATGATCTTGGCTCACTGCAATCTCCGTCTCCTAGGTTCAAGCGATTCTCATGCCTCAGCCTCCTGAGTAGCTGGGATTACAGGTGCCCACCACCATGCCTGGTTAATTTTTTGTATTTTTTGTAGAGACAGGATTTTACCATGTTGGCCAGGCTGGTCTTGAACTCCTGACCTCAGGTGATCCACCCACCTCGGCCTCCCAAAGTGCTGGGATTAGAGGCATGAGCCACCACACATGCCTGTTCAATGGCTTTCAATGCCAGCTCTATGCTTCCACTTCCAAATGTTTTAATTGTAGCTTTAGAAGTCACTGTTTTGCCATCCCCCTGAACCTTCGGTGGCATATCTCTAAAATTTCCTCTTGGAAATATAATGGGCAGTTTTTATTAGTATGTCAAAATAGAATTGTTCATCTTTTCTCAGTCTTCTACGTTTCAAAAGCATGAACCTGAAATCATCTTGGGTAACATATATTTGAAACATTATTTTTTGTTAATTTCATTATAGGATTTTGTATAGGATAGACTTAATATACAGCTGGACTGGGAAAACTCTATCCTTTTCTTTGGGAAAAAAGTTGCTTAGCTTTGACTCTTGGCCAAAATAAGTCCAGTGAGATTTATGTGAGGTTTAAAGTCTGAAGCTCTCCTAGCAACCTCTGGGCCATTTTGTTTTACAGACCCAAAATCCTGCTGAAAACTTCTGCCTTGAGTGTTCATGAAGTTAAGATTCATCACATTGATTTTGGTGGTTCAATCTGGAGACAAAATGTGCATATGTGTGAGTAGGGACCATGGGGCATTTGCACCTGTATATCTCTTGGCTCCCCTAATACTTGCCTACACTCTCTCTCTTACTGCTTTGCATTCTTTACTTAGTTTTACATTTTTAATTGATATATAATAGGTTCTACATATTTTGGGAGTACATGTGCTATTTTGATACATGTGTACAGTGTATAATTATCGTATACTTTTAAATAAAAGTTTTATGTGAGTACTCTGTGTAGAGTTTTATAAGTCCTTTCAAAAATTCAAACTTGTGAAGTATTTGTAAATTTTAATAATTAAAGTGAAGCAATGATGTGCTGAATCTGGCTTGCAGCAATGTACAAGAACTGAGTGTTAAAACTTCAAGAATCATATAAGCCAGTAGTGAAACAGCGATAGTTAAAAATTAAAGGTAGTAAATACTCAAAATGCATGATGTCTTCATTATTTTAAATTTTGTTAGTATTCATGGTCTTGAGATTATTTGCATATGTTTTATCTATAAGATGGCGATATATAATAGAATGCTACTGCTCATCCTTGCCTAAATCCATAGTGATGTCATGTATATAGCTTGAAATTGGCCATGGTGTATTTATACTGTGGAAATTGGCAAATGTTTTAAATTAGCTCCCACCCACTGGTATCAAGACCTTGTTGTTAGACACTAACCCCATACCACTGAATGTAATTATTTCTCATTTATATTTTTGAAAGAAATTTTCACCAGATGATGCAACTGGGGCACAAATTCTGTTAGATAACATTACAAACTAGCTTTTGGCCACTGTGCCAGATGTGTTGTTAAATGCCATAAGTACTGCCTGCTACTGATGGTGGTGAGTAAAGTCTCTTATTGGTTTTTATTTTTCATAATTTCAATGCAAGAGAAAGTTTCAGAAGAATCTGTTTTTGAAACATTTCATAATGATATGTGTTAAGGGCATTTCAGACTTACAGTTTATAGTGATTAATGGGTTTCAAAATAACCCAATTATGTTAGAATATGTTGTTGTCCTGCATAATTATTATGCTTTACTGTGAAAATTAAATAATTATATTAGACTTTATTTTTTAAAATTATTTTATTTTACTTTATTTTATTTTTTGAGATGGAGTTTTGCTTTTCTTGACCAGGCTGGAGTGCAATGGTGTAATCTCGGCTAATTGCAACCTCCACCTCCCGGGTTCAAGTGATTCCCCTGTCTCAGCCTCTTGAGTAGCTGGGATTACAGGTGTGTGCCAACATGCTCGGCTAATTTTATATTTTTAGTAGAGATGGGGTTTCACTATGATGGCCAGGCTGGTCTTGAATGCCTGACCTTCGGTAATCCACCTGCCTTGGCTTCCCAAAGTGCTGGGATTACAGGCGTGAGTGAGCCACTGCACTTGGCCAGTATATTATACTTTCTTGTGTTGTTGCCTTAAAAATTAATTATCTTCATTTAAAATTTGTCACAATAGATACTCATGGTTGAGAAAACAAAACTTTATTTTCACTAAATATAGGAATACGTGTTATACAAGAATCCATTAAATAACCACCTCAGGTTTTATAAATTTAGATTTATGCTCTTTAAGTCAGATTTATCTCATCTGCTAAAGACAACATTCAATGAGACAGAAATCACTAATCAGAGTAATGAGAGAGCATTCCCACACTACCTTTCCCAGGCATTTGAATAAAAAAGAGAAGATTTAAAAAAATCAAACCAAGCCATCATCAGAGAAGGTAACTTAAGAGCCAGAGAGGTACTATGTTGTGAATTAATCTGGCATTTTTTTAAAAAGAAAATGTGGCATGCCATCTGAATTGTTAGTCCTCCTACCTATCTTTAATGTATGATAATGGCATTCTTCAAGAACAATCATCTTAATGATCATGGAGAATTAGTCTGGCAGCACTTCTATCTCCTGCTTGAAATCCTACTCCTCCCCTTACCTCCCTATCTTACCAGGCTAAGAGAATAAAACCCATATTCTTTACTATGACTTGCAAATCCATGAAAAGCTTGACTTACTCTTCCTATTCATTATTTAAAACAGTTCAGGTGTAACTCCCACCAGGTAGCCTTTCCTTACATCCCCAGGATGGTGGCTCCAGGTTGCCCCAGGCTTACATCTGTCGCTACACTTTCCGCAGATATAAAAATTACGCATCTGAATCTCCTACTAGACTGTGAGCCCCTCAAGAGCTCTTTTTCATCTCTGTGGTCCTGGACTGGTGGCTAGCTTCATGGAGGTAGTCATGGTGTCCAGCTGAACAAAAAAGAGAGGCACTATCAGGATCTGGCTGCTACGTGCTTCTTTTTCATGTCCCATCATGTCCTTGCATGTAGCCTATGTTTCAACCCAATTAGTTGGGATTTCTGGAACATGCTATTATGTGTCTTTCCAAGTGGTGTACTCCAAGTCTGGGAAGCCCTTCTCTGACCTTTTTCCCCCTGATATATTCTTACTATGCTTTAAAAACTAGCTCACACTTTTTGTGAGACTTTTTATCCACTGTATTCTCATAGATTGTGTGCCTATTGCTTTAAGACACCATCTCAGTCTGGAAAGTTTCACGAAGTCAACAAATACAGTTCGTTTTTAGTTTATATTAATTTTGTCCTGACACCCCAAAAGCTAAATTTTATTGCTAATTCTTTTTTCCCTACTTAGATCCATATACAAGATAAGCTTTTATTTCAATTCAACAAGTATTCTAATTGTTTTTAAATTACATATGGAATATATGAATACATTATGTTTGTGAAGAAAATGAACCCATTATAGATCAGGTGAATATTTTTTCCAATCATCATTTCCAATTCTGGTCTGTTTCCTTCTCTGAGGTAATTCTTATTTTGCGAATCCTTCCAGATATTTTCGGATATTTATTTATGTCTTTATAAACATGTACATGACTTTAAATACATTTATTAGCACCTATTAAAAATGTGCAATTTTATTTAGTGTTTCTTTTCTTTTTAGTGTTATTATATTGAATTATCTATTCACTTAGTAAAACAACTCTTGAATAGATTAAATAGTTCCATTTCCTGTAAAGAATTTCTAAAACAGAACTATTTTTTACTCTAAAACCTCCCTCCCTCTGTAAACCAATTTCTGCAAAAGCATGTGCAGAGCCTCAGTGAGAATTTTTGGATTAAGCATGTTTCAAATGTGTAATGCTGTGGCAGAATAATTGTAGCAAATGAAGACAACTTACATGTAGGTTATTTGTCAAAGACGTCTCTGTTAGATAGTTGGTTTTTCTGGGGAGGAGCTCTATGCCATGAAAGGATGGATGGAACTTGAGTCAGAACACTGACTCACCAATCTGTGGTGGTGTTTAGAGGGTGGACCTCTGAGAAGATCAATCCAAGTAATATCTATTTTTTTTTCTAAATATCCAACTCAAAGGGGATTCACATTTCTTCCTTTAAATCAGAGATCCATAGCTGTCATCACACTTGTTAAACAAGTTTCCTTTTATTTGTTTTTTGTTGTTTTACCCAGCCCTCAAAATCTCAACTATCACTGTGATTAGCACATTTACCAGAGAAAAACTGATCACGACAAAAGAAGTGCAGAAGTTTTCTTTATCTTTATTTACTTGAACAGCCATTATATCAGCACATTTTGTATAGGTAAGTGGAGATTTGCTTGCCTAAAATTCTGACATCAATAAAATTAACACTATCTCCCCAATATGACCCCCATCGAAAGATTGCGGTAAAACAGATGAGTTTGGGTAAGAAAGTTGTAGTTTTTCCACAGCATTTTTGGTTTCCTGCATGGAGACAACCCTGTCACACTTGTGTGTGCAATTTATAGTTTTTTTTGTAATGATTTGAAGAGTGCTTCATAAAGGTGATGTGCAGCCAAACCTCCTGTGAATGAAAAATAATATGAATGTGTGACTATTGTAGAGAGCAGGTAGCGGAGGGAACATTTTATTTTCTTATAAAACAAATGATAAATTGTTGTTGATAGTGATGAGGATTAGAATTTCCTTGTATTTGTTTAATAACTTTTGCTTTCTAAAGGCTTCCATGAATAATATATTGAATCTCACAGTATCATTGCTTCATAAGTATTCTCTGTTGAACCATATGTAAATCCACATATTTTACTTGTTAAATATTCATGAACCAGAATCGTACAATTATGTATTTACACATGCATCTATTTTTAAAGTATCTAACTAGATAATTATCACAATAAGTGAACAGTGATAATCAATAGCAAAATTTTAAGAACATACTTTCAGCTCACAAGGAATTTTCATCTATATACATAAAATATAGCAAAGTTAACTGAATTCAACTTATAACACTTAATGTTTGGATAACTGTGAAATATAAGTGCATACCTTACATAAATAATTTTCTAAAACGTATATTTTAAGTCAATAGTTGAACCCTTTAAGATATGTGTGTATGTGTTTATATATATTCATAATATCAGTATTCATATGAAAATGTGATTTGACAGGGAACATTCACTGTGATAGAATATACTAAGAATTTTTCTTGAACTAAAGTAAAAAGGTTTTTGTTGTGTGATTATTTCTTTTTTATTAAGGATGTTATTTTATTCATAACCCTGATGTTTTCTTATTACCAACATTTCTGATCTATCAATAAAAGAGTGATCAAAAACATTTAAAAGTGGAAAAGAAACAGCATGATTGTTTTGTTTTGTTTTGCCTGCCAGGGAGTCATCACCTTTATGCTGAGTGGATATTGTTTCCTTTAAGGCACCTCCTCCTTTTCTTTCATCATGTTGACACTCATGAGAAGTTCTAACCTGAACGATTTCAAAAGATTAAACCATTCTTTCGAATAAGTCCTTGTTACCTGGGAAAAATTCAAGCTTTAATTCAGGGATTAACTTCTCATAATGAGGCATTAATCTGATTACACAGCAGAACATGGAGGGATTTAAAAACATGGTTTACTTTGCATGCACAATTGAGAAGATCTTAGTGAACTTTGTGCTTGCATGTGGGTGTCTGATGAATAGTTAAGAGAAAGAAAAAAAAATTACCAGAAGTGGAAATAAAGACTTCAAAACCACATTTTATAAATTTCTAATTTTTTCTTAGAGTTAGTCCTATTAAATAGAGCAAGGAACATCTCAGAAGAAGGCAATGTTTTAGATTTTTGCAAAGGAAGTATTGAGAAGTTTACATCCAGGAGTTTTCTTTTATGGCAAAATATAATTTATATTCTGTGTCCCCTCCGAGTAATTCCTTATGTGATTTTCCAGAAGAATTTGTTGCATAGAACACCAGAAATTGGCTAATAGCTGACATTCTTTCTGCTTGAGAAGTCTCTTTGCCATTTTTAGGCAGCTATTTAATCTATGTCATTGTCATGAAGTCTTTAGGTTACAAATTAAAGGTAGCTACAACCCAGAGAATCATTTGTGTTGTGACAAGAGATAATCAATATGGAAAAGGGGATAAGGAATGAAAATATTAACTCCTATAGCAATTCTAATGAAATAAAGTTGAAAATTAGGAAGTCATTTCAGTTTTTCACCTTTAATCCACAGTGTCTGGGTCAATTCTAAAACATATTTGATTACAATTTAATAAATTTAGGTTTTTTTGTTCTTATAGAATACAACTTCTGAAAACAAACTGTAGACATAAAATAAAAGATTTGCCCAAAATCTATGCAAATACCTGTTCTGAATTAAAAACTTAACAATAAAATGAGCCAAAATAAGAAATGTACAAATGTATCCTCAATTAAACAATGATTAAGGAAAAAATTAATTAGCAAGAGTTCACAGAAGACAGAAAAGTGATTAGAGAACCAACCAGTGAGTAAGGAAGTTTTGGTGGAGCTGAATGCTTATGAGATGCACTAAGTGTTGACACATCATTAAAAGATCAACAATATTTTAAATTTGACAATGAGAAAAAAATGCTCATTATTTAAAAGCTTTTGAGAGATATTAAAGAATAGGACTGTGACATCCAGGAAGCGTACAAAAAAATTGAGATAAATTAGCCATCATTGGCATGAAAACAAATGTATGCCTTGGAAAAAGAAATACTAATTTTGTCTAATTTTTGATATAATAAGCTGTCTGACACACCGATCCAGTTTCACAGCCTTGATTCTCTCTTGTTTTTAGATAACCTCTAAATTTATACTTCCAAGTGTCAGTCCTCATTTAACTAAGAGTCTGACATCTCCAATTGTTTCCTGAAAATTTCAATGCTCCTTAAACTCAAAATATGAAAAATTTACAATTTTTTTCTCCCCAAATTATCTCCTCTAGATTTCATTTCATTCTCCACTTCCTCTTGAGGAAAATTTGTGTCATTAACATATCCTTATCCATTATCCATATAGGTAACTAATTACCAAGTTCTTGCATTATTTTACTCCTGTAAACTTTTTTGAATTTCTACTTTCTTTCTAATTATCATCACGCAGAATCCCATCACTCCAATCCCATGGAATAGAATAGGCTCTTTTCTTGTTGATTTTCTTTTACTTTCTTCTTCCTTTCAACTATTACCATGCATATTACCTGCAATTTCATCTTCCTAAGCACTACAAGCCCTCATGTTAGTCATTCCACAAGATAAAGTCGAAACTCTTTTGACTAGCCCTGAAGGCTTTACATAACTTGGGTCCCTCTGATCTTTCCTCCAAAATGTAGTTGCCCTTTATCTCCCTTGCTTTTATTCATTCACTTATTCAACAAAAATTACCTTTAATGCTAGGCACTGTGCAATATCCTGGATACAAAAAATAACAAATAATGATATGGTCCCAGATCACAGCATGCTTAAAACTAAAGGTAAAAAGACTGAAATGTAAACACAAAAAAATACTATGAATGTAGGACATGATATGGTTGACCACAGAAGATGACAATGAGAAGGATATGACAGAGTTGAGTGATAAAGTTTGAGTGGAAGCTCACAGGGTAGACTTGAGGTGAACATTTTAGGTGAAGGAACAGAGAGTACAAGGGCATAGAGACACGAGTCTTATGTGTCCATAGAGCTGTAAATGGTTTGAAATGTCTAGAACATAGGTTATTTGTTGGAGAGTGAGAAGAGATAGTGGAGGGGTTGGCCTAAGACAGGGACACATGCAGTTTATTTATAGAAACTTGAAGAAAAGAGAGTTTAGGGCACAGATGAAGAGAAGTTCAGAAATATGATGATGGAATTGTAAATATTCTTTAGTGATGCCTTCCATTTTCTCAGTGGAATACTATGGTTATCAACTGGGAGTGAGGATGAGTCAGATGGTGCTGGAGGTTTGAGAAGAAAAATGGTATGAAATCATTTTCTAGAAAAATGATAAAACATCAGTAGAGGATGGATTTTAAAAAAGATCTTATATTCCTGAAAGCATCAACCCAATTTATTTTTTCTATGATCCAATGTATCATACACAGTGCACTCAGATGCTACTTTTAACCTGAAAAAAGGTTGACAACATGCCTTCGTAGATTAAAGTCTTTCTATATTTTACCATAAAGATAGTGCATAGTGTAGTGAGAATCTGCATCACCAGGATTATTAAAGTGCAAATTTCCAGGCCCTACTAGGAATTCTATTTCACTTGATCTGGAATAAGATTCCACAATCTGCAGTTTAATCACCTTCCGTGATTCTGATTAAGGTCACTCTCCAATTGCACTTGAAAGAGTCTCAATACAGAAGTCAAAATCTCAACACCCTTGTGGAGTATCAAGGGTAATTCTTGCTCCTACTTCTCTGTTGGTGTCAGACAGAGTTTTCTAGGAAAACAGAACCAATAGAAGATACAGATATAGATACACACATATATACAAACATACACATACAGGTTTATTTTAAGGAATTCGTTGACACAACTGTGTGATTTGAAAGTCTGAAATCCATAGAACAAGCTGCCAGGCTGGAACTCAGGAAGGATTTGTATGTTATCATCTCAAGGCAGATTTTTTTCTTCTCCCAGAAACCTTCATTTTTGCTCTTAAGGTCTTCAACTGATTGGATGAGGTTCACCCACATTATCAAAGGTAACCTCCTTTACTTAAAGTCAATTGATTATAAATGTTATTACAGCAATGGAATACCTTCACAGCAACATCTAAAGTAGTGTTTGACCAAACATCTCAGCACCACAGCCTAGCCAAAGTTAACACATAAAATTAGCCATCATACTCTCCAATGTCATCTTTGAATGATTCATGACTCACATTTTGCCATAACGAAATTGAATTGCTGGTCTTTCTTTAGGCATTGCATATTGTTCCCTCTTCCTAGATGTCTTCCTATGCCATTTTGTCTAGAAAACTCCCACAGATCCTTATTTCAACTTAGATTGAGGCTCTCAATACCAATTTTTGCCTAAACAAGATATAGTGAAAATACCTGATAGATTCACCACGACATGCTTTTCTACAAAAGAGTTCTTTGAAAGAGAGTAATAAATAAGCTAGTAAGATAGGTGGACAGTTCTCTAACACAGTATAGCACTTCATATTTGTGCATGTTCTTTGTATAAAATAAAGACATAATAAATAATATAGGATCATGATCATACTTTAAAAGATTAATATGGGCTTAGACATAAAGAACTTCTAAGACATTTCCCTTCCCTTCCCCACCCCTCTGACTTGACAAGATCTTCACTTACTGATACTCTGTTTCTTACCCTTGATCATGGGAGGGAGCAAGGTGCCAAGTATAGATAACTTGTAACCAACCACTGTACTCCTAAATGTCACCTCATAACAGATTTAGAGAGGTTCATTCAAAAGCTTTAAGGGAAACTGATTTTTTAAAAATCTTTGTCTCTTCCTCTCACTCTTCCTCCCTCCGTCCCACTCTCCCTTTCTTCCTCCTTTTTAAAATGTCTTTTGTTACGATTTTCTCTAAATTGTAGAGTTTCTAGGGGCAAGCAGGAGACAAGAAATACAAATTTAAAATGACTGTGGTTTTTCTAGTAGAGCCTTCAGATTCCTATCATCCTTTATTTGCAGACCAGTCATGGCTTCCCGTACATCTGTGTCACTATGGATGATTGCCCTTCTTGTGTTTGGAGTGTTGGTAATCTTTGTAATAACTAATAGTCTCCTGGTTCATTTTCTGGCAGTAGGTTGGTAAATAATACATTTTATTTATTTCATTTTATTGTAATCTTTATTTCAATCTCTACAAAAGATAAAAAAAATGGAAACAGTGAATTATCTCCCTTTAAAATGGCACCAGGATCCAGATTACAGAAATAAGCATTGTTATCATTTGTCAAACACTGTATTGCAGACATCTTTTTTTACTATACACAGGTAAAAGAATGGATATTCATCCACAGACATGAATGCACAGATAGGAAGACTCTGGAAAAACATAAGAAAAGTTAGAGTCATTTTTAAAAAATGCTATGTTTTAACTTTAGATATTATATCATTTATATCCTACTATGAAAGACAAGAAAATCATGTATTTGTGCTTTTCATTTTCCTCCTACACTTCTCAGTAGTCTGTTAGCAATGTTATTCTTATTACATTGTGAACATTTGTAACACTTTGTTCTGGTCTGTAATAAATGTTACTACGGTTGTTTGGTTTCAAATATATATTTAGATGGAGCATATACTCACCATCAACTCTTCCTTCATGGTATTGCTATGCCTGGGTGTTGTTTTTCTTCCTCTATAGTTGGATATACTCATAAATAATCAAATAGTTACTCAGAGTTTTTTTATGCAAACACAGGCCCTACTTCACTATCCCTATTTTCCCCTTCTCAGACACAACCACTTTCAATTCTCTGCTTCTTAATATTGCTGTATTCTAATTTTTCAATTGTTGGCATCATCTGTTCACTTTCTACTATGGAAGAATGAAGATTCTGTACACATTCATACTCTGGCAACATAGCAGTCATTTTGGGATTTCCCTTTAGCAGCATTTACCTTCAACTACCTGTTGAGTCTGACACCCTAATACCTGAATTCCATATTTCTTTTTATTACTGTATTCACTTAGTTGTAGTGGAGTATATGCTCCAGGAACTTTCTGGGAAAGGGTTATGATGGGAAGTGTACATTTTTGACAACTTGTGTGCCTGAAAATGTCTTAAATCTACCCTTTACCTTAATGAATAATATCGAATTCTAAGTTGAAAGCAATTTTTCCTCTTCATTTTGATGCTGATGCTCTGTTGTCTTATTGCCTTCAAAGTTCCTGTCAAGAAGTCTGATTGTATCTGGAATTGATGGGTTCTTGGTCTCGCTGACTTCAAGAAGCCGAGGATCCTCACGGGGAGTGTTACAGTTCTTAAAGATGGTATGTCTGGAGTTTGTTCCTTCAGATATTCAGATGTGTCTGGAACTTCTTCCTTCTGGTTGGTTCGTGGTCTCACTGACAGTGAAGCTGCAGACCTTTGCAGTGAGTGTTACAGCTCATAAAGGTGGCCTGGACCCAAAGAGTGAGTGGCAGCAAGATTTATTGTAAAGAGCAAAAGAACAAACCTTCCACAGTGGGGAAGGGGACAGGCAGGTTGCCGCTGGCTCAGGCAGCCAGCTTTTATTCCCTTATCTGACCCCTCCCACATCCTACTGTTTGGTCCATTTTACAGAGAGCTGATTTGTCCATTTTACAGAGAGCTGATTGGTCCATTTTAACAGGGTGCTGATTGGTGTATTTACAATCCCTGAGCTAGACACAGAGTGCTGATTGGTGCATTTACAATCATCTAGCTAGAAATAAAAGTTCTCCAAGTCCCCAATAGATTAGCCAGACACAGAGCGCTGATTGGTGCATTTATAAACCTTGAGCTAGACACAGAGTGCTGATTGGTGTGTTTACAAACCTTGAACTAGACACAGAGAGTGCTGATTGGTGCATTTACAATCCTCTAGCTAGACATAAAAGTTCTCCAAATTTCCCCACTCCTCCCCTCCCCCCTCCCCCATTCAGGAGCTCAGTTGGCTTCCCCTAGTGGATCCTGCACCAGGGCCTCCCGTGGAGCTGCCCACCAGTCCCGCTGCATGCCTGCACTCCTCAGTCCTTGGGTGGTCGATGGGACTGGGGCCCTGCAGCAGGGGGCGGTGCCTGTGGGGGAGGCTCCGGCAGCACAGGAGCCCACTGTGGGGGAGCTCTGGCATGGTGGGCTGCAGGTCCCAAGCCCTGTCCTGCAGGAAGTGGCTGAGGCCCAGCAAGAATTTGAGTACAGTGCGGGCAGGCCGGCAGTGCTGGGGGACCCGGCGCCCTCTTCACAGCTGCCGGCCCAGGTGCTAAGCCCCTGACTGCCCGGGGTTGGCAGCGCTGGCCGGCCATTCCAAGTGTGGGGCACGTTGAGCCCATGCCCACCTGGAACTCACGCTGGCCTGCGAGTGCCATGTGCAGCTCCGGTTCCCACCTGCACCTCTCTCCCAACACCACCCCGCAACAGAGGGAGCCGGCTCCGGCCTCAGTCAGCCCAGGGAGGTGCTCCCGCAGTGCAGCAGTGAGCTGAAGGGCTCCTCAAGGGCAGCCAGAGAGGACACCGAGGCTGAGGAGGCACTGAGAGTGAGCGAGGGCTGCTAGCACCTTGTCGTCTGTCATGATGACATTTTGATTCTAGAATTTTTGAGGGAAACCTCTTCTACCCCTGTCCATCATGTTCTGAAACCTCATTTTTTTTCTTTGTTCACAGTATTTTGAAATTTCATGGTAATGTGACAGAGTGGAGATCTTATTTTCATCTATTGTGTTGACATTTAGTGGGCTATGACAATCTGAAAATTCATTATACTTCAATTCCTGGAAATTTTCTTGGATTATGTCTTTGTTGATTTCCTGTCCTTCATGCTCTGTATCTGAAGCTACTGTTATTTTGACAGTGAGACTCCTAAATATGACATCTGTTTTTTAAAAATCTTTTCCTTTATATTTTTCATTGCTTCATCTTTTTTAAAAAAATCACTTTCTTGGCTGGGTGCGGTGGCTCATGCCTGTAATCCCAGCACTTTTGGAGGCCAAGGCAGGTGGATCACGACGTCAGGAGATCAAAACTATCCTGGCCAACATGATGAAACCCCATCTATACTAAAAATACAAAAATTAGCTGGGCATGGTGGTGTGTGCCTGTAGTCCTAGCTACTTGGGAGGCTGAGGCAGGAGAGTCGCTTGATCCCAGGAGGAGGAGGTTCCAGTGAGCTAAGATTGCACCCCTGTACTCCAGACTGGCAACAGAGTGAGACTCAGTCTCAATAATTAAAAAAAAAAAAAAAAAAAAATCACTTTCTTGATTTTCTCAAGTTTACTTTCTAAACTTTCTATTGATTTCTTATTTCTGTTATGATATATTTAAATTCTGAGATACTTTTCTAATTATCTACATGTTCCTTTATATAACGTCTTGATCTTATTTCTTACAAACACTTTCTCTGAGGATAATAATGTTTAAATTATTTTTTTGCCTGAATGGTCTTTTTCTTTCAAGGTTTTCTTTGGTTATTTCAGTCTTATTTCCTATTACATACTTTTCTCAAATATATGTTGATCCTTTGGTGTCTGCAAATTTTCAAAATTGGGGATCAAAGACCTGACTGAAGGAAGTGCCTATTGGTGATGGTTTTTATTACAGATGTTCTATCTGGTCAGATTTTTTGTTGAGAGAACCTAAATTACCAGTACATTTAAGTATTTTCTTTTGGGTTGGTCAGAATTCTTAGATAGGGGAAAATTCCTCCCTTGTTCTGCATGCATATAATATTTGCTGCTACCTTTCTGTAGTCAAGTTGGGAAGAGTCCAGCATAGATGTTTTGAGTGTGGTGCACCTGACCTCAAATGTTTCAGTCTCCATGGTCTGAAAACCTTAGCAGTTGGGGAAGACACGGGGAGCTAGTTGTTTCAATCAATTTTTCTGGTTTTAATTTCATTTCTTCTATTCCTACTTCCATGAGTGCCTGGTACCATTTCAGCTGCTCTTTTAAGACAGCACGTGCCTTTACTTTTCCTACAACAATACAAAGTTTTAGGTTTCTTAGTCTGTTAGGCGAATTACCACTCACCTACTTCCAGCTTTCATAATGCTGTTGTTGCCTCCTCTCCCATGATCATTGTCTTTTAACTTATTTAAAACCCCAAACCACACACTTTTCCTACCATTTTAGTGGAATTTGGGGAGGAAACATGTATAGATGCGTTTATTAAATTTATCATCCTTAAGTGAATGTTCTTGATTCTTGAGTTTCTTATTATGACTAATCTCTAGGTTGGTTATCAGTCTTCTTGAAGTCATTCCTTTAAGATTTTGAGCTGCTGAAATTCCTGAGATTTTACATGCATAACAATATATAAGCAAAAAACATATTTTTAATATTATCTTTTCCTTAGAACTTTGTAAACTATTCTCACTGTATTTTTGTCAATTTAGTGTTGTCAAAGAAAAGACCCTGACCATTTCCTATTTGTAAATATAAATTAAATGATTTTTTGTTGTTGTTTTCTGCCAAATCATCACAAGATTACTTATGCTATAGATTCATCAAATCCAGTCAGTCTTAGTATTGTGTTCATCCTTTAATTTTTCTTTGAACAAATGGGCCCTTTAAAGCTACAGATTTAAACATCTTTGTTGAGTTCTTTTTTTCAGGGCTTCCAATTATGCATTTGTTGGACCTCCTTTTCCTTTCATGTTGTTTATTCCTTCAATAATTTTAGTTTCTCTTTTCAATTTTATTTTTTGCTCAAGCCTGTCCTCATGTTACAAGATATTAAAAAATCTATACCTGTTCTTCTCAATGTGGCTTTTATCTCTGATAGTCTTATTTTCCTCTTCCATTCCTTTACTAAATTTTGCAGCTTACTTGTCTTCTTCACCAAATGGTTGTACATTGTTTAGTTCTTTTGTATACTGCATCTTTGAGACTATTGGAATTAGCTGTTAACACATTTTTGTTCCCTTGGTAATTACTCTTCTAGTTTTTAAAAATATTTTTTTCCTTTTGACTTTTTTTCCTCCAAGATTTACAAAGTTCCCTACTGCATTATTTGTAACTATTATTTACTCTTTGGGGTTTGGGATAGATGTTTTCTAAAGAATACTTTAAGAAGTGGGCCTAGAGGGTATATTATAGGCCAAGGGAGTGTTTTTTTTTTTTTTTTTTTAATTGACACATAGTAATTGTATGTATTTGTAAGGTTTAGTATGATATTTAGATATATGTATACAATATGTAATGATCAAGTCAGGGTAATTAGCGTATTCATTACCTCAAACATTATCTGTTTATTTTTGTTGAGAACATTCAAAATTTTTTCTTCCAGCTATTTGAAAATATATAATAAATTATTGTTAAATATAGCCATCCTACAGTGCTTTAGAAGAAAAGAAATTATTCTTCTTACCTAACAGTAATTTTGTATCTATTAACACACCTCTTCCTATTCGCCTTCTCCTACACTTTCCAGCTTCTAGTAACCACTATTCTATTCTCTATATTTATGAGATCAAAGTTTTTAGCTTCTACATGTAAGTGTGAACATGTAGTATTTATCTTTCTGTGCCTGCTTGGCTTATTTCATTTAATGTACCCCATTCATGTTGCTGAAAATGACAGGATCTCATTTTTTTTAAATGACAGAATAGTATCTCATGATGTATTTATGCCACATTTTCTTTATCTATTCATCTGTTGATGGACACTTAGGGCTATTGTGAATAGTGCTGCAATAAACATGAGAGCAAAGATTTCTTTTGGACAATTTTCCAAATTGAAAACGAATTTTCTTTTCTTTGGATATGTATATACCCAGTAGTAAGATTGCTAGACAATATGGTAGTTCTATTTCTAGCTTTTTGGGAAACTTCATACTGTTTTCCGTAATGGCTGTATTAATTAAAAATCTCTACCAACATTGTGTAAGAGCTCCCTTTTCTCCACATCCTTGCCAACATTTGTTATTTTTGGTCTTTTTTAAATAGCCATTCTAGCTGGGGTAAGGTTATATTTCATTGTGGTTTTGATATGCATTTCCCTGATGGTTAATGATGTTGAGCATTTTATTTTATTTTATTTCATTTATTTATTTATTTATTTTTGAGACAGAGTTTTGCTCTTTCGCCCAGGCTGGAGTGAAGTGGCACGATCTTGGCTCACTGCAACCTCTGACCCCCAGATTCAAGTGATTCTCCCACCTCAGCTTCCTGTGTAGCTGGGATTATAAGCACCCATCATCACGTCTGGCTAATTTTTGTATTTTCAGTAGAGAAGGGGTTTCACCATGTTGATCAGGTTGATCTCAAACTCCTGACCTCAGGTAATCCACCTGCCTTGGCCTCCCAAAGTGTGAGGATCACAGGTGTGAGCCACCACACATGGTCAAGCATTTTAAAAAATAGACCTGATGTCCCTTTGTTTGTCTTGTTTTGAAAAAATGTCTATTCAGATCAGCTGCCTATTTTTAATTGTATTTCTTTTTCTGTTGAGTTCCTTGAATATTCCAGATATTAAATATTAATCCCTTGTTGGATGAATAGTTTCCTTCTATTCTTCAGGTTGTCTGTTTACTCTATTGATAGTTTCTTTTGTTGTGCAGTTTTTTAGTTTGATATAATCCCATTCGTCTATTTTTGTTTTTATTGCCTGTGCCTTTGAAGTCTTATTAATAAAACATTTGCCCAGACTAATGTCTTAGGGCATTTTTTCTATGTTTTTCTCCAGTAATTTTACAGTTCTGTGCCATACATTTAAGTCTGTAAGTCACTCTGATTTGATTTTTGTATACAATGTAAGAGAGGGGTCTAGTGTCATTCTTCTGTTTGTGGATATCCAGTTTCCCCAGCACCATTTATTGAAAACATTGTCCTTTTGCCAATGTTGCTTTTGTCAAAAATCAGATGGCTGTAAATATATACCATACTATTTTTGTCACTACAGCTTTGTTGAAGTATACGTTGTGTATGTTGAAGTCAGATAGTATGATGCCTCCAGCTTTGTTCTTTTTGCTCAGGATTTCTTTGGCTATTTGGGGTCTTTTGTGGTTCCATAACAACTTTAGGATTGCTTTTTCTATTTCAGTTGAAAATGTCAATGGTTAAAAAAAGTCATTGGTATTTTGGTAGGAGTTGCATTGAATCTGTAGATTGCTATGGATAGTCATTTTAGCAATATTAATTATTCCATTCCATGAACATGTGATGTCTTTTAATTTTTTTTGAGTGTCTTCCATTTCTTTCCTCAGAGTTTTGTAGTTGTCTTTATAGAGATCTTTCACCTCCTTGGTTAAATTCGTTTGTAGGTTTCTCTTTTTCTGTAGCCATTGTAATTGGGATTGTTTTCTTGATTTCTTTTTCAACTAGTTTGCTATTGATGTATAAAAAGGCTACTGATTTTTATTTGTTGAATTTTAATCTTGAAACTTAGTTGAGTTCATTCATTAGTTCTAAGAATGTTTTGGTTATGTCTTTAGTTTTTTTTTTTTTTTTTAAGATAAGATTATGTCACCTGTCAACAGGGACAATTTAACTTTCTCCTTTCTAATTACGGATTTTTTTTCCCTTATTGCTCTGTCTCGGACTTCTAGGCAGAAGGAATCTGCAGTTTATATCTTCGTCTATTATCTCAAACATTCTCTTATGTCACTGTTCTTTTCTCTAACCCCAGGGTCCGTTTACTTTCATTTTTTAAGAGTTAAGAAGCTGGGGTGGCCCTGAAGAAATCTCTCTAATTATGATATAATAATTTATGATGTCCCTTATTTCTTTTTCCCAGCTTACTTTCAGCAAGTTGCCTTAGCGGGAAGATTGGATCATATACAATGAAAATGTTACAATTGTATGATTTCACTTTTATTATTACTTTTGCCATTATGCAGTGTTAAAATAGGCCTTTACAGAAATCTTTCCGTCTTTTTATAGGCTCTGAAGTCTTTTTTTGTTTCTTTTTTTTATTTTAGGGATGGACTCTTGCTCTGTTGCCCAGGCTGGAGTGCAGTGGTGTAATCTCGGCTGACTGCAACCTCCCCCTCCTGGGTGGAAGCAATTCTCCTACCTCAGCCTCCCAAGTAGCTGGGATTACAGGCTCCTGCCACTACACCTGGCTAATTTTTGTATTTTTAGTAGAGACAGGGTTTCACCATGTTGGCCAGGCTGGTCTCGAACTTGCAACCTCAGGTGATCTGCTCACCTCAGCCCCCCAAAGTGTTGAGATAACAGGCATGAGCCATTGCGTCTGGCCAGCTCTCAAGTCTTAATACTCAATCATTGAGAACTTTTAGAAAAATGTACATCTAGTTTGATTTGTGAGATGTATCACTGATGTACATAATCTCTCACTTCAGTGTATATTTCACAGTTTGGAGCATGTTTTCTTCACATTTTTAAATTTGAAGTTGTAACTTGTAGTTTCATAGTTTGTTTCCTTAGAATGGAGCCCACTATTCTTATCTTTTGTTCTTTTTCTGGGCTTAGGTGTATGAAAATGTAAAAGTGATTTTGCTCTATCGTCTTTAGATAGAAGTCCTCTCATAATTTTTGCTTAAACCTTGATATTGCATCCAGAGCACTCAGGAAAAAAATGTATATGTGTATGTGTGTGTTTTAGGTTTTCTTTCCAGAATACGTTTTAATATACTTAAATATACTTAATTATAGGTTTTAAATAATTAAGTTATGTAAAAGTTGTAGAATGATTTCCTTTCTTTTCTGCTCTATTATCCATCTTTCTCAATTCATACTGGCATTTAAACTACTTACGTATATGGAAATGTTAATCATATGGTACAAGTATGCCTTGTAGACATCCCATTCCTAGAAGTTATATTCATCTCATTAGGTATCAACTGAGCAGAATGACTGTATTCACAGTGACCTCAGTATAGTTAGTGAGCAATCTCCGTGTCCCATTAAGACTGCTACACAGAATTAAATCAGTAACAGGATATTCAAACGTTGATTTTCTTGTTCTAGGGTATGTTTTCTTTATCTTAGTTGCCGTAGACATTAAATATTCAATTTATTCACTCTCTCTAGAAAAGAGCTCCATTCAGTTGTAATCAAACCAATCCATATCCTTCCAATCTATAAATTACATTAATTTAATCTTGTATTAATTAAGGAATATTCATGGCTGTTGAACATTGTAATAAGTAGAAATAATTAGGAATCCAAATAACTGAATGATGAATTGTGAAAATTGAATTATGAGAGAGAAGTTGCATAGTTTCAAGGTCTAGTTTTTGTTTGCTACTTATAAAAAAAACCTAGTAAACTACTGTTATAAAGCTTTATCAGTTTATCTCTATAGTAAAAGATCTATGACCCAAAGAAAAGCTAACTGAAATTAACAATGTTCCTTCATAAATCACTTATAATCAATCCATTTTCAGCATTTTGTTGAGAGCTTTCTACTTCTTTTTCCATCAACTTTATTATAAAATATTTTCACATTTATAGTTATACTATATTTAATCATATTGTCTCCTTTTCTGCATTCACATAGAACTTGCAATTGAAAAATAAACTTTGCCATTTAATTATATCATATTAATACCACATGTAATGTTTCATTCATATCATCTCTTCCACAAGATGATCTTCAAAGGCAACAATCATATTGCAAAATAATATTAATATTTATTTAGTTCTTATTATATGCTAAGCACCCTTATGCGGTATCTAGCATATTCTTAAATGTTGAATATGTATCACATTGGAGATAACATCTATCATATGTTAAGTAGCTTAGTATCTATGACATTTTAGGAAGGAAATGTAATAGCTTAAGTATGGGCTTTGGAGTCAGACAAATTGAATTTTGATCCTTGGCTCTTCTTAGTGGCTATATAATTTTGGATAAATTACTTAGTCTCTCTGAGACTATACTTCTCCTGAAAGATTAATATATTTCATAAAGTTTTTCTAAAGTATCTTCACATAGTAGATGCTTACGTGGTAACTATTTTTATTCATAATCTGGCAGTTGATTATTATAGATGGAAATCTCTTTATAGTATGTATTCCTGTCTCAACCAATATTTTATTCTGTTTATTTACTTTGTATCTTCATCTACTATCTCAAACATTCTCTTATCTGTGTTTATGATTGATATATGTATCAGACAAAAATTATATATAATTTATATATACTATATATTTATATGTAATTTATATTACATAATATAAATATATAGTGTATATTTTATGTATATTATAAATTTGCCATTTAATAGCCTTAGAATCTTTGGCAAGTTACTGTATCACTTTGAGTCTGTTCCTGACCTCGGGTGATCTGCCCGCCTTGGCCTCCCAAAGTGTTGGGATTACAGGCAGGAGCCACCATGCCTGGCCTCCCTTTTTTTAGATTTGTGTAACTGCTTGTCCTCCATATTGAATAATACAGTTGCATGCATACTGTCACCAAGCAAATATAAGAGGATGGATGGTCCTGTGCTTAACCTAAAGGTACTCCACAAACCCATAAAACAGCAGAAGAAACCAAGCTATGAAAGATCAGATAATGAGGAAGAAATTGCTGTTTTCAGCAACATATGAAAACTTTATGTTGTTTCCAGTCCTGATAACAACAGCGTGACAGCACATATATGACTGGTATTCAAGGGTCCCAGATCAATGAAAGAAAACACAGCCAAAAGAATTGAAAGTATCTTCCATCAGATGCTGAAGAACCATTCAGGATCCTTGACTACAGATCTGAATTCTCTGAGGCTTATGGGTAAGCTCACGATGGGAGTGGCATTACTTTCATCATTTTATCCCTAGCATATATCACAAATATCAGACACAAAACTGACTTTCAATATTTTTTTAATGAGCATCATTGTTTTACATCAGAGCAATTATTTGTATTCTTCACTATTAAAAACACAATCAAATCACAATATCACCAAACCTTTGTTTGATTCAGGGGTGAGGGAAGGCTGCTTTTCATTCAAAAGCAGATATTAATACTCTAAACAGTCCTTATAAGTACTGATGTGTCTTGCTAATCTTTTACAAAATCTCCCATAACTTTCAAAAGCAGCATTGGATCCACCACTATAAGACAGGTCACTTTTTAAAAGTTGTTTTTTGTATACTGACAGGATTTAGGTTCACTTGCAGGGAATTCCTCTTCTTCTAAGAAAAGACACTCACAGTTTTCCACTTTAGATGATGTGGAATACAATTCTAATTAAATAAGAAAGAAGTCTCTCATGCGGAGCCATGAAGATGGTACCTGCATATCATACATTCATGTATAGTAAAAGAACAGCCAGTGTTCTCTCCTTTGTATTAACACTTTATTTTAAAATTGCAAATTAGGCCGGGCGCGGTGGCTCAAGCCTGTAATCCCAGCACTTTGGGAGGCCGAGACGGGCGGATCACGAGGTCAGGAGATCGAGACCATCCTGGCTAACCCTGTGAAACCTCGTCTCTACTAAAAAATACAAAAAAAAAAACCAAAAAAAAACTAGCCAGGCGAGGTGGCGGGCGCCTGTAGTCCCAGCTACTCGGGAGGCTGAGGCGGGAGAATGGCGTAAACCTGGGAGACAGAGCTTGCAGTGAGTGAGATCCGGCCACTGCACTCCAGCCTGGATGACAGAGCAAGACTCCGTCTCAAAACAAAAACAAAATAAATAAATAAATAAATAAATAAATAAATAAAAATAAAATTGCAAATTATTTATGGACCCTTCTGCCCCGTTGGACCTATCATCTTAATCCATTGCCCCAAGGTCAGTGGTGCTAGGTTTTAAATTTACTACAATTTTTTTGTTCTATTTCAGAAATCAGCAAGGTCAATGCTGCGGAAATTATCAACAACCGTAAGTTCAGATACTTTTTAATTAAATTTTTGAGGTGATCTAAAACATAGCAGTCATGATTTGTTACTGTTGGTTAGGAACAGTTCTAAGTGTTTCACACATACAGTAATTAATTTAATCTTTGTAACCATCCTCCAGATGGGGATGATTTTGAGACGGGGAAACTGAAGCACAAATAAGTGAAATAATTGCCCAAATTCATCCATCTTGTAAACGGTGAGGCCAGAATTCAAACTCAGGGAGTCTGATTGTAGAGCGTGAACTTAACTATAACTTCATCTTGCCTTCCACAGCTCACACATTCTCCAAGTGCTGGTGTCTTGAAGACAGTATGCTGGTATGCAAGCAATCCACTGGCTGCTAATGATTCCTGTACAGATTACACTGTAGCTATAAGCACAAGATATTGTCAGATATAACCATACAAAGCCAACTCAGCTCACACTCTCTGCTTTGTAATCAAAAGTTATTCTTAATGAAACAAAACTGACTTTTTCTGATAGGCTGTATGAGAAGCGCAAGGATGTCACCTACATTTGTTAGAGTCAGGGTAGGTTCCACTGCTCAGGAAGGAGAATGGCCATAGCAAGCAAGCCTTAAAATGAATGGGCAACACTACTGTAGGGCATCATTGATCAGTGAAAGATACTTGGTGACTGTGGCTCACTGTTTTAAAGTGTAAATTCATTATGTTGCCCAAGGCGACAGAAACCAAAGGCGTTGGAGTAAGTTCCAGTTTGTACTTGTTATCCCTGTTTAAATATTAGCAGCACTCCCTTTCAGTCTCAAAAGTGTCCTGGTTTGGAAGAAAAATTATATGGCAAGCCTATCTAAGACTTTCCTACCTTTTCAGTAAAAATGGGAAGAGTCATTCATTCTTGACGGTGCATTTTTTTTTCACATGATACTTACCTCTCATCACTTTATAATACAGACATCCAAAACTACTTGTAGTTGCTGAAACACATTCTGTTTCATATGTACCTTCCTCTCCACACATGCCTGCCCCCATCTGCTCACCTTTTAGGCAAATACGACTTAGTCCCATAGTCTTATCCAAAATACTATTTTCCCTAAGAAATCTTCCATTCCCTTAAGAATACAGATTTACTTGTAATCCCAGCACTTTGGGAGGCCGAGACGGGTGGATCACGAGGTCAGGAGATCGAGACCATCCTGGCTAACACGGTGAAACCCCGTCTCTACTAAAAATACAAAAACTAGCCAGGCGAGGTGGCGGGCGCCTGTAGTCCCAGCTACTCGGGAGGCTGAGGCAGGAGAATGGCGTAAACCCGGGAGGCGGAGCTTGCAGTTAGCTGAGATCCGGCCACTGCACTCCAGTCCGGGCGACAGAGCGAGACTCCGTCTCAAAAAAAAAAAAAAAAAAAAAAAAAAAAAAAGAATACAGATTTAAATCTTCCTATTTTGTAGTCTCACTAATTATATACACCACTATTTAACGTATTATAACTGCTAGTGTTTACACCTACCTTTCACTAGATTTAAACTTTTTGATGGCATGGCCACTTATTTTTATTCTATTCCCTCATTGACTTACACAGTGTATGGTGTACGAACTCAAGATTTTTAAAAATGAGTTAAAAATCAGATTATAAATTGCTAATGGACTATAATAGATCAAGGAAGTACTCATGCCAAGAAGAGTACAGTAGATACAGAATGTATTTCTATTATCTTGAAATAAATACGAAATATATGATTTTTATTTCTTTAGGACAAAAAATCCAAAAAACTTTACTGTCAGCTTTGGCACGAAAGTAACTGTACCCTATATGCAGCATGATGCTCAACAAATTATTATTCATGAAGACTACATCCAGGATGAATATCATGATGATATTGCGCTTATACTGCTCACTAAAAAGGTTTTATTTAAGAATGATGTACATCGAGTTTTTCTTCCTGAAGCCACACAGATTTTTCCACCTGGTGAAGGAGTTGTTGTTACAGGATGGGGAAGACTTTCATTTAATGGTAAGATCAGGGAAAACATAACATACTATGTAAGGTACAAAAGCAACAGGAAAATAGTAATCTAGGTGTAGAGTCAAAGGCATCATTTACCTCCAGATGTTGAGTACTCTCAGACAATCTCTTAGGGAATGGTGCATATGGAGTTATGGCTTTGCAAACTGCCTGGGTTTCAAACATTCCAAGGAAACCAATTTGGTTGTAGAACCTCCCTAACCTGGAAAAGCTAACTGAGAAAGCTCTGGTCCAAAGATGTAGAAAGAGATATAAAAAGAGACAGGCAACATTAGAAAGATATTTCAAATTATAATTTGAACATTTCTTTTTTATCAGTTTGAGTGAGGAAAGTGAGTGGGCTTTTTCATTCTACAAGTATGCGACAGTCAAATATGGGTCTTCTGTACAGAGGATAAAGCAAGGTCATCCAGTTCCTTCAGCTCGTTTGCCAATATTTAATTCCTTTAGGTAAATAAATATCCAGTGTTCCTTCAGAAAGCATCTGTGAAGATTATTGATACAAACACTTGTAATGCTAAAGAAGCCTATCATGGTATGGTACAGGATACAAAGCTATGTGCTGGGTACATGGAAGAAAATATTGATGCCTGCCAGGTAATTCTGGCCATTATTTACATTGACCAGTAGTATATAAATAACTGCTCTTACTTTATGAAAATCATCAATATTGAGACAATTCTATACTTCAGTTAATTTGCACTTTTCCAATCCTGTCAAAGTTCCTCTCAGCTTTGGCACTAAAGTAATTCTTCCCTACATGCAACGTATGTTTTTAAGTGTTTAACAAACATTCATGCTGGACTTATTCTGAGTCAAACACTGTTTTAAGTCATCTACAAATGTTGATTCATTTAATCATCATTATACTCTTATGATGTAGATAATACCAGTATTCTCATTTTATGATGAGGAAATAGAGGCAGGTAAATTTTGGTAATCTGCACATCATAGCTGACATACAAACCTAGGCTGTCTAGCACCACAGTCCAGATTCTTAGCTACATTTCAATAAATAATCAGTCTCAGAATTTTTTCAATTACTTTCAGCCCATTCTGAAATTCCTCTCACTTTCTTACCCCCTCATGGTTAGAGTTCTGGTATTTTTTCTCAGATATGAAGTCCTGTATTCCAAGTATATTCATATGTCTCCCAAAGCTTTGTCATGGAATTAAAGCTTGTAACTTATTAAATCATACCTTTGGTGCAGTGGCTCATGCCTGAAATCCCAGCACTTTGGGAAGCCAAGGCAGGAGGACTGTTTGATATCAGGAGTTCAAGACCAGCCTGGGTATCACAGTGAGACCTCATCTCTACAAAAAATAAAAAAATAGCTAGCTCAGTGTGGTGGCATGCCGTATGCCTAGCTACTCAGAAAGCTAGGTGGGAGGATTGCTTGAGCCCAGGAGTTCCAGGCTGCAGTGAGCTGTGATCATGCCACCGCACTCCAGGCTGGGAGACAGAGTGAGATCCTGTCTCTAAAATATAAATAAATTTAAAAAATAAATCACACCTTTCAGTTTCAGGTAAACTCCAGAGTCCTAGGCAAGGTATTCTGGTCACAGTTGAAGTTAATGGTGACACAGGGATTTACACTGTGGGTAAAATGCTAATAACTTACAAACTTTATCTGGGGTTATCATTTAGTGTAAATAAAGTATCCGAAAGGAAAGTCTCACAATGATATATATTCTTTGTTTTATTCAGGGTGACTCTGGAGGACCACTAGTTCATCCTAATTCTCAAAATATTACCTTGTTACCTTGTTGGAGTAGTGAGCTGGTGAAGGAATGAATGTGGTGCAATCAATAGTCCAGGGGTCTACACATGAGTGACCACCTACTGCAACTGGATTGCCTCTAAGACTGGTGTCTAACAGAAAATCATCTCCTAGCAACTATTGTAGGTTGTTTTTGCCTTTTACTCCTAAGCCTTACTTAACATGCATTTTAAATTAGTGTGTACAATGGCTGTTTTGAAAGAACTGCCATCCCAAGGGAATATTTGTGGACTTCTAAGCCAACTCAATAAAACAAGACATCTCAGGTTTGGTCCAGAAAAACCTAAGCAAAGACAGTGTTCACATCAAAAACAGACTATTATAATATGAATTATTTTTCTGTTTCATTAACTCACATCATGGCTATCTTATCACAGCATAAACTCTTGGTTTTTGTCATTCAGACTTTCTAGAATTGTGAAAGTGTGTCCTTGTCCATGGCAAATGAATCACTGTAACCAGAATCAATACTTTACGCAGACTGGGTTGGAATATGCTATATCTGCCTTCATGTCATAGTTTTTGTGGAAGGTGTGTGGTTGTGATCTAAATCTAGTCTGAATGTAAGCACTGAGTTATATTCTTTTATTTGTATGAGGTCTTGATCAATTCTTGCAATCATTGTGAAAGAATTTCACCATCAGCAAAACCAGGCAAAACAGCACATTTTAGAGTTACAGAGACCAGGCAGAGTAGTAGTTCTTCACTGTTGTTACAAGTTTCTGTGGAAATTCTTTATTTGTAACATATTTTGAAAAGTCTCTATGCACCCTGAAAATGTGTAATGTATTTTAATTAAAACAAATTTAAAAGCAAACTGTTCAATGACAGTTTTCTTTTTGGTTTTTGTTTGCTTTCTTGATAATTCGTGGGTGGGTTTTCCTTTCTCTTTTTAACTTCTTTTTCCATAAAAAGAAGGGTTGCCTGTACTTGGACCATGGCTCGCAGGAGGGCATGGGGTGGTTAAAAAGTATCCTGAGGGCCGGGCCTGGTGGCTCATGTTGTAATCCCAGCAGTTTGGGAGGCCAGGCAGGCAGATCACTTGAGGTCTGGAGTTTGGGACCAGCCTGGCCAACATGGTGAAACCCCGTCTAATTAGCCGGGGTGGTGGCTCGCGCCAGTAATCTCAGCTACTGGGGAGGCTGAGGCAGGAGAATCACTTGAACCGGGGAGGCGGAGGATGCAGTGAGGGAAGATCACCACTACACTCCAGGCAGAGAGACTCTTTCAAACAAAACAAAACAAAACAAAACAAAACAAAACAAAACAAAACAAA